>NC_133662.1:4747837-5109087 GCF_037893015.1 Macrotis lagotis | reverse complement strand
GCTCAGCTTTGCAATTCATTATGTGAGATAATACAAGAAACAATAAATATAAATTTAGTTGAGTGGGAGGAAAAATAAAGTGCAACAGTGGCTTCCTGCATTAGGATTATTGCATTCTATTAAATTTATGTGTCCTCTAAATTTTCAATCACTAGAACAAAACCCTTGTGAATTTGTCCTAAGTATTATCACTCTGATAGATTCCTTATTACTGAAGGTCTTTGAGTGCTTGTCAGAGATATAGAGAGGATTTCAGGTGAGGTTTAGTTTTAGACCTAGAAAGCCCATCAGGTTCCTCCAACCTGGAGATTCTGTGAAAATGAACCATATTCACCTTGACGTTGTTGCTAGAAATGAAACCAGACAAGATAAAGAAGTTGCAGAGATGTGGAAGGAGAAGAAAATAAAGAGCTGAGTTTCTTTGCTGTCAATGACAATAAAGATGGGGCATGTGGTCATCCCTCGTTAGCTATCTCACCTTGAGGCAATCAATCACAAAGAACTCTCCTTTCAATTCAACAAGGGTGTTTTAAGTACCTCCTACCTGTTGGTGTCCACAAAGTGGAAGGCAGTGTAATAAAGTGACAAGGTAGCTAGCCTTACAGGCAGGAAAGTTTGAGTTCAAGTCCTGCCCCAGACACCTACTGATGTGTGACACAGAGCCTTTCAAAGTTCCAGACTACTCTTTAGATTATTTACAAAACACTTGCTGATCTGTGTTCATAGCAGGGATTCCATCACAGATCTTTTCTATATCCATGAAAGTATGATCTGGCCCAAAATATTAACCGTGGTCATGCAAAGATTAAAAAAAAGAAAACAAGGGCGGGGCGGCTAGGTGGCGCAGTGGGTAGAGCACCAGCCCTGGAGTCAGGAGTACCTGAGTTCAAATCCGACCTCAGACACTTAATAATTACCTAGCTGTGTGGCCTTGGGCAAGCCACTTAACCCCATTGCCTTTCAAAAAAAAAAAAAACCTAAAACAAAACAAAACAAACCCAAATAACAAGGTTAACCCTTAAGGATATTATATTCTACAAGATAAGGAAATAGATGAGAGTAGGCATTATTTCCCTTTTGTCTCTTCATCACCCAATATCAGTAACAGGCTTTCAATAATGCTTGAATTGAATTAGATGAAAATAACTTAAGTTTATGCATGAGAGTCTATACCAGAGAATAAAGAGAGAAGTTTTATGGAAAACTGACAAGATACTCCAAACTAAATATAAGCTGTGATACTTTGCAACTTCTATAAATGTAGGTCCTGGGTAGGATGGTGAAAATTATGTTAGAAAAATATGGTTTGATATAATAAAATGACAATACTCCCGATTAAATCTATACTGTGATAGTTTGTGACTTCCATGTGAAAGTAGACTAAGGTTGTTTCATTGGTTGTTGTTCAGTAGTTTTTCAGTTGTGTCCAACTCTGTGCCCCTTTGGGGTTATTTTGGTAGAGATCCTGGAATGGTTTACTATTTCCTTGTCCAGCTCATTTTATAGATGAGGAAACTGAGGTAAATAGGGTTAGGTGACTTGCCTAAGCTAGTAAGTGTCTGAGGAAAGATTTGAACTCAGGTCTTCCTGACTCAAGGTCCAGTTCACCAAGGTCCAGTGCTATATCCATTGTGCCACCAACTGCTCCAAGGCACAGTGTAGGATGGTGAAAACTATGCTTGAAAATATGGTTTGGATCAAGAAAGTGACAGAGGAAAAAAAGGTGTTTAGATTACTCAGAAACTGGATGACTGCAAATATTTTCTTTGGGATAAAAGTTGGAAAGTGCTTGACATGGCCAACACACAATGACATGGCTATAAGTAAAATTGACTTCACTTTGAACAGAGTAACTATAGACATAGAAGTCATTTCAGACCAAGCAGTTTGTGTGCAGCGAGATCACCTGTCAGTGAGAATAAAGGTCAATGTCTACACCAAATTAGAAGAAAGGACAATCACAGCTGCCCCAACCCAACCTGTTTAAATCAATTGTTGGCTCTGAAAAATGAGAATGGACAAAAGAGAAGCAAATGACTTTATCACTGTTTCTTAGAGAATTAAACTGATCCAAAATAGACACTATAAGGAGAAGCCTGAGAGTGTCCAGAAAACATCCCAGGAAGCCAATACTCAAATGTCCTTCTCCCCTGACAAAGCAGAGACAGGGAGACCAAAGACAGTATCAGTTTTATACTGTAAATTCATTAGCAAAATATTTTGGAGGAGCATAGTGAAAAATGACAAGCCTTGGCAAAGATCAAAAAGGAATTGAGAAAGTAAACTTGTGAGAATCTCATCTGGAGATTTATCAAGGTCAAGTTTTCTTCCCTACATTAATAGATGAAAAAGAAAAACTAATATGGGTGAGATCAAACAGATCTGCTGGCATTTCTAGAGTGACTTACTTCTATCAGGAAACAACAGTAGGCCTATCATATTTGAATCTATCACCTCACTACCTGAGGTACAGCATGGAAAGGAAACAGTGGTGAAGTAAGGGGGAGATGAGTTTTACAGAGTTGTTTGTTTAGGGTCCTTAGTTAAGTCATATAAACAGTATGTGTCAGAGACAGGTCTTGAACCCTGGACATCCTGACTCCTAGAAAAGCTTTCCATTTACTATGCCACACTGCTTCTCATTTATTTCCATATCTACAATCCATGTCTATATCTATGAAGTATCTAAGTGACACAGTGGCTAGAATCCTGGACCTGGAGTCAAGAAACTCTGAGTTCAAAACTAATCTCAGACACCCATTAGCTGTGTAATCCAGAGCAAATCACTTAACAACTGTCTGCCTCAGTTTCATTAACTGTGAAATGAGAATAATAATAGCACCTATGGCCTGAGTTATGTGGTAAGACAGTCTAGCATGCAGTAAGAACTAAAAGAAAGGTTGTTCCCTTCCCTTCCCCCTTCCCCATGTGTATATCTATGTATCTATATTGACAGTTATTACTAGGGCACAAGGCCACAGAGTAGATAATATAGGGGGCTATGGAAGTCAGGAAACTGAAATTCAAATTCAGCCTCAAACACATACTAATTTTGTGACCCTAGGGAAATCAGTTAATCCTATTTGCCTCATTTTCCTCATCTGTAAAATGAACTGGAGAAGGAAATGGTAAACCACTCCTGTTTCTTTACCAAAAATAATCCAAAATAAGAACACAAAAAAGATTATTAAGAGTCAGATATAACTGAAAAAAAGACTAAACAACTACTTCCTCATGGATCACATCAGTAATGATATTAGATCCCAAATGACATGGAGACAAGTAACTGATGTGGAAAATAATTGGTTATATAGATAATATTCTTTCTTTTCTTTTTTACATTTATTTGTTGTCTTTTCTCCAGTTTCATCTAAAATGCTCTTGGGATGATCTGACTTAATTGGGTTTCACTTTACAAACTCCATTGAAAATAAGACTAGGGCCAGAGAGGGTGTAAACGTATTGGATAATGAAATGTTCAATTAAACTATTATGCTCATTATGTTATTCTCGGTTTTTGATACTATGTTTTGAGCCCTCCTCCTGAAAATCTTGCCTGTACTAATTCAGATAAGCTGAAACTTTGACAAGACTGTGGAGAAATACAAGTCTTGACTAATATAGTGGTTATACCTGGAACTAAGTAATAAAAGACTTTGTTTTCATTAAGGACCAGGAACTGAGATTTAGAACCCAGCTGACCTGTGGGAGAAACTGAGTAGAGCTTTGGAGAAAAGCTCTGTATGTTAAATTGAACAAATTTAAACTACATGACTTCTATATACCTATAATTTAACAGACTCTAAGCCAAGATTTTCATACCATAGAGGAGAAATTTTTGTACTCTAAGAGACTGGCTAACATATTAGATGTGTCATTGTAGAGAGACACTGATAAACACTGTGGGAGGCAGGTGTTCTAGTAATAATAATAATAATAAAACAACAACAACAATAATAATAACTAGCATTTGTGTGGCACTTGTAAAGCACTTTACAAATATTATCTCCTAAACTCCATCAGTACAGCCAAGAGGCCCAATAGATAGTGCTAACCCTGGAGTAAAGAAGACATGAGTTCAAAGCCAGTTTCAGACACTTAATAGCTATGAGACCCTGGGCAAATCATTGAACCCTGTTTGCCTCAGTTTATTCATCTATAAAATGAAGTGGAAAAGGAAATGAAAAAACTATTCTGATATCTTTCCCAAGAAAATCCCAAGTGAGATCACAAAGAATGGGACACAACTGAAAAATAACTTGAACAAGTTCAATGGTAAGGAATCAGTAAGACTAAGGATTTATAGACTTCACATTCGTCTCACTCCTAACCATCACTATTATTTTCTTCAAAGAAAGAATTGGGAGTTGCTGACACTAAATCATATCATAAAATGAAGCTTATTAGATTTTAACAAAAATGAAACTTCTTGTTATTGATATGAAGTCATTCCTGAAGTAGTTATCAATCTACAATCAGATCACCCACTTGTTAGAGCAAATATTAAAATTATTACAAAACCAGAAGAATAAAAATAAGAAAAATATATGGCTTACAATTAAAATAACTCTATAGTGACCTATTTAAAAAAGTTATTGATGCCAAAAATGGGGAATAGGAGATAAAAACACAGTCAATGATTATAACAATTTAGTACAGAAGTTTAATTGATGTTAATCAATGGCCATAATGAGAATCCCAAATAGCCTTAAAAATTCCTTACTCAGCAACACTTGATTTCTTTGCTAAGCAGAGAGAAGATGGAAACCAAGGGCAACATTGGTTTAGAATACAAACTCATTTGTAAAATGTTACAATACAGGATATTGGAAGATAATGAGCAGGATCTTTGCATAAAACATCAAGAAGAAGAAAAAGAAACGAGTTTAAAGAAAATAGTTTTCAAGTTCTAACAGAGCAAATATACCCATGAAAACATGGAAAGATAAAAGTAAAAAGACTACAGCAAACAATGAAAAATAGAAAAGATCTGCAAGTATTTTTCAGTATTAAACTTTAGCATTAAAGCTATTTAGTTACCCCATATGAATTCTACCATCATAAATTCAAATATGTTTCTTGAGGAGGTAGAAATGACATTGAAGAAATTAAAGATGGGGAAAAACAGCAGGAATATACCAAGAATACAGGGAAGAGATTTCTCTTGGTGAAACATAATTTTGAGGGTGTTAACACACTGATTCTCAGAGTATTGGAAGGAGGGGAAAAAAAAACAAAAGATATGCAAGAAATCTTTGACCTTATTATTACCCAAAAGGGTGACTAAGAATATCAATAATTATCGATGGCCTATTCAACCATCAGTATTAAATTCTTTTGAGAATAATCTGCTAGGTACCAAGAATATCCTTGATCAGTTTATTACTAAAGAACAGTAAGGCTTTCATAAACAACATTTTACAGTAGACTACATCTTTGTCAACATAAAGTTGAATGTAAAGTTTTGAAAATACAAGATCCTGATACACTTATTGTTTGCTGACTATTAAGAAAGGCATTTGATTTGGTAGAGCAAAATCTTACCTCAAAATATCTCCTCCAACAAAGTGTCTACCATGCACATGTTAAAATTATACAAGATTCCTTGAAGATAAAACAACAGAGATTACTTTGTTCAATGACCTTCTGATTATCATTATCAAGCAAGGTATAAAATAGGGACATGTCTATTCACCAAAGACATTTGTTATTGTCACAGAGGAGTTTTATCACAGAGCATAACTTAGAGAAATTCCTTATAGGTGGTGAGATCCTCCAGGTGGTCCTGTTAGCAGATGACATTATACTAACTGCACAAGGCTCCAGAATATTACAGAGGCTTTTAAATGAGATTCATAATCATTTAAAAGAAAGTTGTCTAACTATCCACCCAAGAAAAACCAAGTGGATAAAGAATGCTTACATTCTAAATGCAGTTGGATGAATAATCTATAAATCTCATCCATCATCTTGGACAATCAAAATGGATAATAATTAATGAACAAAATTAGGAGTAACTAAGTGGTGCAGTGGCTCTAGAATCAGGAGAACCTGAATTCAAATGTGACCTCAGACATTTGACACTTACTAGCTATGCCACCCTGATTGCCTTACCACAAACAAACAAATTAATGGACAAAATTAAACAAGAGGTGGAAAAGGACTCTCATATTTCTCTCTGAACCAAAGGCCATCTTTTTAATATCCTTATCCCTCTGGTGATATTGAATGGATGTGAGTCACAGACCTTCATAGTCTCTGAAGAGTTGAAATTGAAGAGCACCCAATGAACACAGGAAAGGCACAATTTATGCAGGATGTAATATGCTACAAATAAGGAATTATGTACAAAGAAGAGATATAAAAGAAATTATCAAAGTAAGGGACAGTGAAGTGTCTCAATGGATAGAGTGCTGGGTCTGGAGACAGGAAGACCCATCTTCCTGAGTTCAAATCTGGCCTCAGACACTTTCTGTGTGACCCTGGCCATGTCTGTGGCCTTTATGAGGTCCTTGTTGATTAAAACCATGATGTTGATTCCTTAAGTAGTAAATGTAGGTTTCCTATCAAAATTCTCTATCAGTGAAAACCATGAATAATGCAAATTTAGATTAAAATAAACCAAAAGACATACTGACCAGAGCATGACCAGGCATGACTGTATATGTCTTATATGTTATAGTCTTGTATGTCTGGGACTCTAGCCTAAAGTGCACTGATATGTACCCAAATGTCTGGGACCCAAGGCCAATATTGAGTAGAGGAAAACTAAAAATACCTGCCAATCTGCACTAATATACTCTTCTTCTCCTCCTTCCTCTGTCTGTTTTCTATTATTATCACAAGACTTGAGGGGGGTGGCATTCTCTGGGAATTCAAATATGTTGTCTGACCACTTCCCCAGACTGCCACTATATGAGTATCCCACATTGATTACTAAGCTACTTATATAATCAATCTGGAGCTCCCCCACCTCTTTCTTCAGTATCATATTAGACTTCATATTTAGGGGGAGACTTAAATATCCCACTGCAGGGCATTTTGTGGGCAAGACAATTGCAATAGTTGGCAGGATATTGAAGAAATGCTAAGGGGAGATGGGGACAGACAGGGAGAACTCCTAGGATAGTTTAGGATCTACCTGTGGAGAGGGGTGGCCTATGTGTAAGATATGTTTAGGCCACCACATTAGCAAGGGGACACTTAAAAAAAAACCCATGGACCTGGAAAGCCTACTTATGGAGATTTGCTCTATTAGACTGGGTAAGGAGGGGAGGTCAGTGGGTTGGCAATTCCCCCACCACCACCACAGTGCTTAGGAAACCTATCACTAAAGTGAAAGTTAATAGAATTTAAATCCATAAATAAGAGGGAGTGACACATAAAAACACTGACTTCCTGGTCAGCCCAGCAGATGATAATTAAGTGTACAAACTGGAAAGAAGATATGCAGACATAATATGTGGGAAATGAAAATACAAATGTTTAGGGTTGTTCTGCTTGCTGTTGTTGTCATCAACTTTGTTTCTATTTGTTTGTATGTCCCTCATGAATATTATCATGAGCAGAGATAGCTTTGTTCCCTCCAAGGGAACTGCTGTGGGTCCAATTTTATAGCTATATGACCCTGAAATCTGAAGGATTTTATGATTAGTTAGATCTAAAGCCTAGGCTAGCAAAGAATATTCAGGGCTACCAAACTGTTGGTCTTTTTATGTTCTTGCATCCAAAATAGATTGCTATTTTGTCTCTATGTCTTGTTAAATTATTTATGTTTTTAGAAAAAATTTGTAAGTTTCTTGTTAGTTAATTTACAGTTTTAGAAAGATTTTGTTCTTTTTCTTTGCATTTCTTAACTATGGTCAAGTTTTTCTTTCAATCACCCCACCACTCCTGGAATGCTATAATATTTTACATCTAGAGAAAAAGATTATTTCACTGATTATAGACAGAAGGGGCTTTTTGGAGAGCTGTGCCAGTGAAAGTTTCAAGGCTTGCACTTCAGAACTGACACTGAACCCTTTTCTGGCTCATGAAAAGGAAAGTTCTTTTGTGAACCAGGACACAACCAAAAAGTAATTAAATTTGATTATAATATCTAAGTTTGGTATTTAGAGATCATACAAGTCAAAATTAAGCATTATCAATGTAAATGTAACTTTTTGAAGTGAGATGTATACCATGAAATTGGAAATTTTGCTATAAATTATGAGACTCCTACTCATTTTTTCATAAATTTTTGTATGAAATGTATTGTTCCTTACTTTATAAGATGAGCTAATTTAAGAAAATAATTTGAAAATGTATAGTTGCTACTTTTGTGAATAATATACCAGAACTTGATTATAACTTGAATGGGCCAAGTTTTGTAAGCTGTTAAAGATTTTTTTGAAAGCTAAAAGTATTTTAAAGGATTTATTGTGCTTCCATCATTTAAGGAATACCTGAATTGTGATGTATGAATACAAAGTATTATAGTGTGATAAGCAAATTAGTAAAAAAAAAGTTATTTGAGCTTAAATTAACTATATAGCTGGGAAAGTAATGTTTCAGTAAGTTATTGGGTTTGTTTAACAACAATAAGTGCTAAAATTATTATAGGAAATATTTAATGGAATAAATGCAGTCTAAAATATAGTTGAACAAGGAAAGGAAAGATGTAAAATCTAAGTAATAGGTTTGGAAAACTTGAAAAAAGAAATAATGAAGACTTGAAGGAAAAATGAAAAGTATAAGAAGGTTTGGATGTTTGAACCATTGGAAAGATCTATAAAGTGAAAGATAATTTAAACATGTTCAGAGTATATGAGCAAATTTGACTTTGTTTATGGAGAAGAACTGAGTGTGAAAATTTTGTAATTTGATTTGAAAGTCAATATGAAAAAATCTTAGAGACATATGCGTCTCTAAGATAAGCTATGAATTCCTTCTGAGATTGTGGAATCCAGATTTGAACTAAATTAAAACATGATAATAAGTGTGATAATTGAGAAAAATTAAAACCTAATATCATATTGACACTTTCACAGTCTTTGACAATGAATAATATAAAATACTGGACCCCATAAATTTTAGTGAAATATTTGGAATAAATTGTATTTATATAAAATAATACTACATTATTAAAATCATAAACCAAGATTTTATCTGATACCATTTGGAACATAGATCCAGGTGTAATTGAATTCATTTTGGTCACATTTTAAGTGAAATATGTTTCTCCTAATTTGATATTTAGGATAATTCAGAATTTAGTATACTGTTTGACCTTGACAAAAATGCATGTTATTATTATTTACCTAATTTACCTAATACTACCTAATTAGTGTAATTCCTTCATATTGATAATTTTATATGGAGTTTTAAATCTGAATAATGTACAAAAAGCCTGATTTTCTATGAAAGGAAATTTGCAAATAAATTCAACTGAATTGGAGTGACCTTATCAGTAACAGATTTGTTTCAAGTTTCAAATACATAATTTTTGGTTATTTTGTGAAAATTGGTAAACTTTTGTATGGGTTACATTGAGCAACTTTTTACAAGCTGAAAGAAACTAAAAGATTATGAAAAATTATTTTAAACCATTTATGTCATTTTTATCACCCCTGCTAACTGTTTTATACTGGGTTTTTTTTTTTGCTTAGGCTTTTTGGCAAGGCAATGGGATTAAGTGACTTGCCCGAGGCCACACAGCTAGTTATTAGTAAGTGTCTGAGGCCGAATTTGAACTCAGGTACTCCTGATCCCAGGGCCGGTACTCTATCCACTGCGCCACCTAGCTGCCCCACTTTATAGTGTTTTGTAACTGCCATTTAGGAAACTGAATATTTCCACATTGGCCTGAAGTTAAGAGGAGGTTTACCTCTACAACATTTATGAAAATGTAGGTTATTCAAAATTGATTACTGTGAATGAAAATACTGAAAGTGATTACTGTAGGTGGAAAAGAGGATGAGATGAAAGTCGTACCTGGATTGGTTCTGAATATTCTGATTATTCTGTGCAGTCTGCCTTGGAGTATGAGTGTGTGATGAGGTTAGTCTATTCCACTAAGACTCATAGGTGGGAGTGGGCAGAAGGATAGGTAGCGTGGGTGGGAAGGATCAGTCCCTTCTCTGGGGTCCCTGTGGATTCCTCTTATTTTCTAAACTTCTAAATCTCCCAGATCTCTAGAATCCATCAGTCCTGGGAAATGAGGTAAGTTTGGGTTATGTCGTTCCTAAACAATGAACTTGGTTTGCTGAAGATTTGCAAGTTCATGTATAACATAGACATGATTTCTAATTATTTGTCTTTACACCAGGACAAATTTCAACTTGAAAAGAAGAAAAGAAGAACAAATGAAGAATTTTAAATGAAATCTCATAAATGTTTGAGTTCTGGTAAACTTTATTGCTCATTGCAACTCCATGAGAGGAAAAGTAACTGTTTCTAGCCCTAAACTGTTATTGGTGAAACTTGTCATTTGAGGTAAAAGTTCTTGAGACTGTACCTGATTTTGTTTTGAGGTTTGAATTAAAGTAAAGTTGTCTGATGGAACATTAAGTCAGCAATCCACCAGTCAAGAGAAATGTCACCCTGAGGAAATGTGATCCTAAACTGCTGTAGGTAGATTTCTGTATCTGGGAGAAAGCTGAGAGAAATACCCTTGACCTAGTCACTGGCTCAGTTTCCTCATTTTGTTACTTTGAACAAGAATGTTTCGCAACTGGCTGTTTCTGAGTCTATGAAGAGGAATTGTTATTGTATAGTTGGATGTCAACTCTTACTTGAAGACCAATAGAGCTAAGGATATTTTATTCTGCCATAAATATGTTGAGTCATCAAGTACCAATTTGATATTGTTATAATCATGTCCCAGCTTTTTCCTCTTTAAAGTAAATTTCTACAATCTAAGCAAGTGGTGAATAGAAGACATGAGTGCTTGCATAATATACCCTATTTCCATGCCCTATTCCCTTATTTGTTGAAAAGAACAGCACTACATGGATTGACGATGTGCTATGGGACATATGTTGGATACATTGATCCAGTTACCAATTGACTCTAATCTGTGCTGGGATTCTGGAGTACTATTTTTTTAACTATCCTTCTTTGTCTTACTACTCTCTTCCTTTGCTGTTGCTGTTTGTATTGCTTTTGTGGTTTATGCTTACAAATGGCTGCACCACCAAAAAGGCCTAAAAACTCCAGGATAGATTGCCCCAGGGAACTTGTGGAAGTTATTCAGAAAGAATATGTTCAGGTAGCTCTCAGGGGTGGAATGTAGAATCCCTGTCAGTGAAAGCCCTGATGTGAATTCCTTAAGCAGTAAAAGCCAAGAATAAAATTGGTTTCCTAGCAAAAGTCTCTATCAATGAAAACCATGAATAAGGTAAATTTAGATTAAAGTAAACCAAAAGAAAGCATACTGACCAGAGCATGACCAAAGCATGACTGTTCAGTCTGTAATCTTGCAAGTCCAGAACTCTAGCTCAAACAGCACTGATGTGACAACTAGGTGTTTGTGACCTAGGGCCAGTGCTGAACATAGGAAATTCAAAAATATCAGACACTTTGAGCTAACAAAATCTACAGACCCTTCTTCATTTGGTTTTTTTTTTATAATTATCATGGAGCTTTTGATGGGTTTTCCATGGGGATTCAAATATATTGTCTAGTTCCCTCCCAGACTACCCCTATGTGAGTATCATACTTTAATTATTAAACTACTTATATAACCAATATATAATTGTATAATACACTTATATAATTAATCTGAAGTTCTCTGGCCTTTGGTGTCAGTATCATATTAGCTGTTTGAGGGAGCCTTGAATATTTCACTGCAGGGAATTTTGGGGGAAGATAGCCTTAGCTTCTTCATCTGTAAAATGAACTGGAGATGGAAATGGCAAACCACTCCAGTATCTTTACCAAGAAAAACTCAAATTGGGCGGCTAGGTGGCACAGTGGATAGAGCACTGGCCCTGGAGTCAGGAGTACCTGAGTTCAAATTTGACCTCAGACACTCAATAATTATTACCTAGCTGTGTGGCCTTGGGCAAGCCACTTAACCCCATTGCCTTGCAACCCCCCCCAAACCTAAAAATAATACTAACAAATATACTACAATTTGAAAACCTCAAATGAAGTTACAAAGAATTCGGCATGATTTAAATGACTGATCAACAACAACAACAACAAAGAAATATATGAGCAGAAAGTTTCCATACAACGTCAAGAAAACAAATATAAGATCTCCAATATATACGGTGACCTTCCTATGGCAAACTAATGGGAAGACATGGGTAATAATCACATAGGATAGAAGGTCATGGAAGAGTTGCCCAGCCTTATTGATGGAACTAATGATGAGGAATCATAATGGTGAATGAGGGGTTAAGTGTGTTGAATGTCACAGAAGACTGTGAGTTCCATGAGGACAGGGACTTTTATTTTTATTTTTGTATCCTTACCTCCTATAACAGCATTCAGTACAAACACTGATGTTCAGTCATTTCAGTCCTGTCTAACTCTTCATGATCCTATTTGGAGTTTTCTTAACAAAAATCCTGGAGTGGTCAGCAGAGCCAAAATGGTGGAGTAAAGGCAGGGACTCCCATAAGCTCTCCCCAAACCATTCCAAATGCCTTTAAATAATGACTCCTACCAAAATATAGAGAGGGAGAAACAATTTTCCAGCCCAAAACAACTTGAAAGATCCATGGAGTTAGAAAGGGCCTTCAGTATAGCCCAGGCCAAGCCACACTGGAGCAAACTGGCTCCAGTTAACCAGGAATAGACTGAGGGGCACCTAGGTCCCTGGAGGCTCTTGGATCTGTGGCAGCAGTGGTGGTTTCCAGATCTCTCAGCCCAGGGATTGTCAAGGACAACTTGGAAGGTCATCAGGAAAACTGTGAGAATGGAACGCAATCCAGCTCAGACCTCAGTACAAAGCTGGCCCCATGGGCCCAGGAGCAAACCTGTGGAGCCACCTGACAGAGAGCAACCTGGAAGGGAGCTGCTTCCAGAGTGCTTAGCCCATGGATAGTTGGGGGTCAGGGGAGATTGTCAAGGTATTTTTTCTATCCCTTAGGCAGGACTCTGTTGTTCTACTCATATTCAAATCTAGGTCCCAGTCTGGGGTCCTAGTCTTAGGAAAAGGAGCAGAAGCACAACAAAGTTTACTGCCTGCAGCAGAGCAGGGACTCTCCTCACAGTTCCAGGGCAGAAAGGAGGGTTTGTGGTCACCCACAGACCAGAACACAGGCCAGGAGAGTAGCCATAGCCTCTCTTAAGACCTTGGAGGAATTGAGAACTTTCAGGTCCCTGGGGGGGTGGGTATAGCTGAAAACAGCTGCAAAAACCCTCAAAAGCTTGGGGCAGTGCAGTGCTCCACCCTGGAAGCAGAGCCCCACCTTAACAAAGAATTAAAATCAAGCCATAGGCTAGGGAAAAGAGCAAGCAACAGAAGAAAAATAAATTCAACCACAGACAATTACTTTGGAGGATCACAATACACACTCAGAACACAAAGCTTCTGAATCCAAAACCTCCAAGAAAAATATGTATTGGTGTCAGGCTATGGGACAGCTCAAAAAAGATTTTGAAAGTCAAGAAAGGGAGGTAGAGGAAAAATTGGGAAGAGAAATGATAGTGATGCAGGAAAATCATGAAAACCAAGTCAGCAGCTAAAAATACTGAAGAAAATAACATTTTCAAAATCAAATGGGGTCAAATGTAAAAAGCAATCCAAAAGACCAATGAGAAGAAGAATGCCTTAAAAGCAGAATTGATCCAATGGAAAAGGAGATACAAAAGTTCTCTGAAGAATAAAATATTCCTAAAATGTAGAATGGAGTTAAGGGAAGCTGAAGACTTTGTGAAATATCAAAAAACAATGAAACAGGGGCGACTAGGTGGTGCAATGGATAGAACACTGGCCCTGGAGTCAGGAGGACCTGAGTTCAATTTCCGCCTCAGACACCTAATAATTAACGAGCTGTGTGGCCTTGGACAAGCCACTTAACCCCATTGCCTTGCAAAAACCTAAAAAAACCCAAACAAAAATAATGGAAACAAAACTAAAAGGATGAAAAACTAGAAGAAAATGTGAAATATCTTATTAGAAAAACAACTGACCTAGACAATAGATACAAGAGAGAAAATTCTAAAATTATTGGACTACCTGAAAGTCATAACCAAAAAAAAAAGCCTAGATGTAATTTTTCAAGAAATTCTGCAGGAAAACTGCCCTGATATCCTAAAAGCAGAAGGTAAAATAGAAATCAAAAGAATCTACTGATCACCTCCTGAAAGAGTTCCCCAAAATAAAAACTGCCAGAAATATTATAGCTAAATTTCAGAACTTCCAAGTCAAGGAGAAAATATTACAAGTAGCCAGGAAGAAACAATTCAATTACTGTGGCACTACAGTCAGGATAATGCAGGATAATGTAGCAGCTTCTACATTAAGGACTCATAGGACTTGGAATAAAATTCCAGAAGGCAAACTTGGACTACAACCAAGAATCAACTACCCAGCACAACTGAACACACTCTTTCAGAGGAAAAGATGGACATTCAATGAAACAGGAAACTTTCAAACTTTCCTGATGAAACAACCAAAGCTGAACAGAGAGACTAATCTTCAACTACAGAACTCATGTGGAACATAGAGAAGGTGGACATGAGGGACTTAATGGTGTTGAACTGCTTGTATTCCTAAATAGGAAGATCATACTGATAATTCATAAGAACCTTTTCATTTATTAGGGTAGTTAAAAGGAGCATATATAGATAAGGCACAGAAGGGAGCTGACTATGAAGGTATAATATATTTAAAAAGATGAAGCTAATGAGGGGAGAAAGGAATGTACTGGGAGAAAAGAAAAGGAGAGGTAGAATGGGGTAAGTTATTTCACGACAAAGAGGCAAGAAAAAGTTTTTGCAGTGGAGTGGAAGAGAGGAAAGGTGAGGGGGAATGAGTGAGCCTTTTTCCTCATCAGAAGTTACTTAGAGAGGGAAATACATACACACTCAATTGGGTATAGAATTCTATCTTGCCCTAGAGGAAAATAGGAGAGGAAAGGGATGGGAGAAAGGGGACAGGGGTAGATGAGGAGGGGTGTATGTGAAAGAAGAGAAGGAAGATCATGGGAGAGGGTAATCAGATGTAACACACATCTGAGGAGGGGCAGAGAGAAAAGGAAAGAGAGAATAGAATAAGTGGGGGTGGAGGGGAATAGGATGAAGGGAAATACAGCTAGCAATAATACCTGTGGGAAAAATATTGAAGCAATTTTTCTCTGATAGACCTATTTTTTTTTGCAAGGCAATGGGGTTAAATGACTTGCCCAAGGCCACATGGCTAGGTAATTATTAAGTGTCTGAGGCCGGATTTGAACTCAGGTACTCCTTCCAAGGCCAGTGCTCTATCCACTGCACCACCTAGCTACCCCTGATAGACTTATGATAAAGAATGCTATCCATCCCAAAGACAGAGTTGATGCTGTCTGAATACAGACTGAAGCATACTTTTTTCCCTTGAGGTTTCTCTTTTTTTTTTTGGTAGAGTTGGGGAGGGTTATGTTTATTTTTACAATATGACTGTTGTAGTAATGTTTTTCATGGCTACACATTTTCACCCTACATAAAGTAATTGCTTTCTATATGGGGGTAGTGGGGTGAGAAGAAGGGAAAAGAACCTGGAGCTCAAGATTTTGGAAGTAAATGTTGAAACTTGTTTTTGCATGCAACTGGGGCAGGGGGAGAGGAATTTAAAGATGAAATAAATAAACAAAAAAAAGATATTGGATTTGTTTGCCATTTCCTTCTCTAGCTCATTTTACAGATGAGTATATAATGGTCATTTGATAAATGATTATTGATTGATTATTAAATGATGATCATGGGTAAATAGGAATAGACTTGATATATTTGACCCCCAGAGAGGCAGAAGTAGGAATAAATGGGTAGAGATTATAGGTTTAGGTTTAAAGGATGGTGAATTTAGAAGTAAAGTGACTTGGCTAAGGTCACACTCATAATAAGAGTAGAATAAGAAATGGAACCTAGGTCTTCTGGCAAAATGTGGTGAGTGTGTGTGAGAAGAGTTGACCATATTATATACTTTTTGACTCCTACAATTCTAAATGTCATCCTATGACACAACACAATTTTAGTACATCACCCTGATTGGTATATGGAAAAACTTACTAATAATATGAGCTATTCAAATGTGGAATGAGCTGCCTGTGAATTTAGTAGATTTACCCATTCACTACATGTCTCCAAGTAAAGGCTAAATTTTTCAGGTTGGGGGATGTTGTACTTTTGAGTATCAACTACTCAAGGGTATTCATTTTGCTATTTGTTTCCCTACCCCTAGCACAGTTGGTGCTTTATAAATTCCTGTTAATTAATTGACAGTTCCAGAGGGGTTGGTTTGGACTAGGTGGTCTCTGAAGACCCTTCCATCTCTAAGTCTGTGATTTTAACCTTCTTACCCTAGTCTTTTTTCCCTTTATATCTGTTCTAATACACTTTAATAAATTCAATAAACCATTCTTAAAACAGCTACTGTGTGTTTTACTGAAGGACATACAAAATTTAAGTAAAAAATATCCCTACCTTCACAGGGTTTCCAATCCAATAAGTTCCACTTCCAAGTGTTCAGTTTCCTAGATATTTCAAAATGCCTAGGGGACCCCTCTACTTAGGGTCCTCGTCAGACCCCAGGACCTCCAAAACTTGGGGTGCAAACAATGCAAAGGAGTTGGTTAATGACCTTTGTGAGTGGTAATTACACACCAGGGTTTGCTCTTAATAATGGCTTATTCTCCCTGTCAATGTGCCTTAATTGAAAATGAGTAGGCGATACAAGTTGCTGTGAAGTTGGCTGGCAAGCCCTTAACGTGATATTAATTGTAGTAATTAGTAGTCACTTTGTGTTGGAGTCATCTATAAATAGGGGGTCCATTAGTTTAGCAGAAGAGCATGATTTAAAATGCAAATAAAAGCCCAATTAGACAGATAAATCACTCCTCTTTCCCAGTAAATTATCATCATCCGGGAAAGAGCAGACACTTGGAGGATTTGTTGGGGAGGTTCAGTATGTAGGGGAACTTGTACCCTTTCGCCAGTCCTTCCATAGTCTATGCTTTTAAACAGTCTCCCTCCCAGGAGATTTCCATCTCTGGGCTCATCTACATGTATGAGATCAGACTGGGTTCAGGCCCTTTTGACAAGTTCCCCCTCAGGGCACCCACAGGCTTTCTCACCTTTCCTGAAGTTCATGCTGACTTCCTCCTCTCTTGTTATGCCCTCTCTCCTAATACCCATAGACTTCTGGCCATCTTCCTGTGTAATCCTGGACTGAGTGTGGGCTTTATTGGACAGATTATTTATCAGACTTCAGTTGTTCCTATCTACTTCTCTGCCAAATGACCCCCCCCCTTAGGGTGGATATAGATGTTTTTAAGTTCTGTTGATTTAGTATGCAGCTAGGTCCTGGATAATCGTGGGTGTGCCTGCAGTCTTCACCTTTAATGTGGCCCTGTGGTCCTTGACTGGCATCATGGCTTGATGCTTTATATTGAATCTAGAAACCAGCCCCAAATTCAGAACTCTCATTGAATTCTCTGAATTTTGAGAAGAAAAATTAAAAGAACAAAGTATAGGGGTGGCATAGTGGATAGAGAACTGCTCCTAGAGTCAGGAGGACTCAAATCTAACCTCAGACATTAATAGCTATGTTCCCTTGGGCAAATCACTTAAACCCAGTTACCTCCAAAAACAAACAAGTTAGCAGAATACTAAAAAATAGGAAAGGCAGGTGTCTAAGAATCTGAGCTTAAGTATCAATTCAGTACTCTTTCACTTTCCAGGTATAATCTTGAATAAGCCACAAATTCTTAGAATCTCAGTTTTTTTCATCTGCAACAAAAAGAAATGGATTTCTGCTAAAATTTGTTATTGTGAAGGCCATAGAAAATACTGACTTTCCCACACTCTAGTCCAGATTTGCACAAGAAGATGACCAGGTGCCTTTGGGCATTTGATGAGGGAACATGACAAGAGAGGTGGAAGTCAACATGGACTTCAATAAATGTCTGTGGATGCCCTGAGAGGGAATTTGCCAAGGGGACCTGAGCCCAGTCTGATTTCTCACTGTTAGAACTAAAATATTGGAGGCAGAAACCAATGTAAGCCTTATTAATCAGAGCCTGAAGCAAACTCAGAGCACTGGGAACCACAAAAGAAGATAAAACCAGCTCAATGACTGAGTGCAGATGCCACTGAGACTTGAAGGAAGGATGAAACCAGTATGATTTCAACATCTGTATGAGTACTTTCAAGTCCATAGCAGAGGGTGGGGTTAAAGAAATAAAGCAAGACAGTTAAAAAAAAAGAATATTTGAGGAAAAAAATTGAAAGAAGTTAAGCATAAAAACTAGAAAACACACCCCAAGTGATAGACTTTCTGAGAAACAAAATGAGCAAATAGAATAATTTCACAATGGCATTTCATGAGACAACAAGAAATATTAGAGCATAAGTCAAAAGACTGAAAAAAATAGAAGGGTATGTAAAGTATCTACAATTTTAAAAAGCTGATCTAGAAAACAAATTGAGAAGAGATAATTTGTGAATTTTTAGATTCCCTGAAAATACACAAAACCCATAACCAAATAGAAAACCATATTTAAAAAAATCAGATTGAAGATAATTCTCAGAAGCAATAAGAGAACATAGAGGGAACAAATGAAAATAGAAAGAATTCACTGGTCACCTTCTGAAAGAAAACCCAAGCATAATAACCTAATTTTACAGTCTTCATGACACTGAAACACTATTATGAGCAACTCAAAAAAAAGAATTTAGGTACTAATGTGTCATATGTAACTGTGCTGCAACTACATGAAGAAGGAAAAATTATGAAACATTATATTCCTATAGGCAAATGACAGTGATTTTCCACTAAAACAAAACAAAACAAAAAAACTTACCTGCCAAGCAGAATAAGGCTACAGGGGGAAATTATCCTTTTTTAATAGAATAGATGACTCTCAAGCATTCCTGATGAAAATATTAGACTAAGTACAGAATATTTGCTTTGGTTTTTAAAATAAATTGATTTAACTTTAAAAAACCCAAGAATTTACTTTCTTTACCTCTCACTTCCATTATCACTGGAGAGGGGGGAAGAAGAAAAAAACCATGTAAAAATATGAATAGATAAGTGAAAATTCCAGCATTGGTCCTATCCAAAAAATATCTATCTTATTCTGCACCCTGAGATTATTCTTTTCTGAGAGATGAGTAGTAAGTACTCTTCATCATCAATCCTTTAGGATTATGATTGGTCATTATGTTGAGAAGAGTTCTTTAGTCTTTCAAAGGTGTTTGTCTTTACAATGTTATTATTATTATATAAATTTTTCTCTTGACTCTGCTTATTTCTGTATCACTTTCTACAAATCTCAGGCTTCTCTGAAATATCACATTTTCTTTCAGTACAATAGTTTGCCATTATAATCTTGGATTATAATTTGTTCAGTCATTTCCCAATGAATGGTTATCCCCTTAGTTTCCTCTTCCTTGTAACTTCAAAAAGTTTGCTATATATGTTTTTTTTTCCCTTTCTCTCTTTCTTTGATCTTTTAGGGATATAGGCCTATCAGTAGTATCAGTGTGTTAAAGGGGTTAGATAGTTTAGTAACTTGGGGCATAATTTTAAATTGCTTTCCAGAATAAATGAACCAGACCTTCTGGATAGAACCAAGATAATAGCAATAGGCTAGGAAACTCCCAGGGCTTTTTCCAAAACAACTTTAAGTGAAACCTTTAAACAGATTCCAAAGCAACAGAACCCATAAAAAATAGTGAAATAACTTTTCATTTCAAGATATCTTGTAGTAACTTCAGGAAATGTCTGTCTCACATGGGTAAAAGTGGGGTGCAGTCCAGCACAGGCAGGGGAGATGGGAAACTAGCAGGAAGCTCTTAACCATAGCCCAGCTCAGCTCACTAACTAAAGTAGCTGAATCCTAGTTCAGCCGGCCATCAATATAGCAGGCCAGCAGTGATGGTCCCAACCCCAACTTGGAAGGCAAAGTCAGGTCCAGGAACACTGATGCAGCTGACAGGATAAAGTTGGGCTACCCTAATGCAGAGAGCAAATGTGAACCCCTGAGTTACTAGAAAGGAAAGCCAAGGACCGGACCCCTGGCCTCCAGTACAAAAACTTTGGAGTGTGACCCAGGAGCAGAGTTCAAAATAAACCAAAAAACCAAAAAGTGCAGTAACTACTATGCTGATAGGGAAGATAAAAATGCCATCTCAGAAGATGAAAATAGTGACAAAATGCCTACATGTGAAGCCTCAGAAAAGATGAACTTAACTTCTTTAAAAGTAAAATTAGTCAATTAGAAAAGGAAAATAACTCCTTTAAAAGTAAAATTGGGGTGGCTAGGTGGCAGTGGATAAAGCACCAGCCCTGGAGTCAGGAGTACCTGGGTTCAAATCTGGTCTCAGACACTTAATAATTACCTAGCTGTGTGGCCTTGGGCAAGCCACTTAACCCCGTTTGCTTGCAAAAACCTAAAAAAAAAAAAAAGAAAAAAGAAAAGAAAAAGAAAAGTAAAATTGATCAACTGGACAAGGAAGACAACACATTTAAAAGTAAAATTAATCAATTGGAAAAGGAAACACAAAAACTGAAAAAAAGAACCCCATAAAAGTTAGAGTTAGACCTGTGGAACCTAATGACTCTATGAGACATCAAGATTGTAGCAAACAAAACAAAAAGATGGGAAAAGTAGAAGAAAATGTTAATTACCACTTAGAAAAAGCAACCAACCTGGAAAATAGATCCAAGGGAGGTAATTTATGAATTATTGGTCTATCTGAAAGTCATTAAAAAAAGAGCCTGGACAATATTTTTCAGAAAATTTTCTATAAAAATCACCTTAGTATCCTAGAACAAGAAGATAAAATAATCCTTGAAAGAATACATCAATCACCCCTCCAGTAAGAGATCCCCAAAATAAAAACTTCAAGGAATATTATAGCCAAATTTCAGAATCATCAGCTTAAAGAGAAAATAATGCAGGTAGTCAAAAATAAGCATTTTAAATACCAGGGCATCACAGTCAGGATTACATAAAATTTACCAACTTCAATACTGAAGGATCAGAGGCCCTGCAATATGATGCTCAGGGCAAAGGAGCTTGAATTACAAACAAGAATCAACTGCCCTGAAAAATTCAGCATATTCTTTCAGGGGAAAAGATGAATTTTCAACAAAATAGAGGACTTTCAAACTTAACTGATAAATAGACCAGAACTAACCTGAAAATTTGATCTTCAAAAAAAGGTAAATTGAAAGGAAAAAAGGTTAGTAAATAAGATTAACTATTTACTGTTTACATCCCTACAGGGAAAGATAATACCTATAACTCTTGAGAATTGTATTTCACTTAGGACAATTCAAAGAAGAATACTTAGGCAGAGAGTGTGGGTGTAAACTGTGTTGATCCTTATAATCCTTGAGAAATGAATTTCTATTTAGACAACTGAAAGGAGGACTTAGAGTTGTGAGTAGAAGACAAGTATAAAACAATTAATACATGGGGGGAAAAAGGATTAAACTAAGCGAGGAAGGCAACCACAGGAAAAGACACATATCTATTATAGTAAAGGAAGGGAGGGCGTGAGAACTGAGTAAATCATACTTTCAACAGATTTGACCCAAAATGAGAATAACATGTAACCCCAATTGAGTTTAGAAATTTATCCTACCCTACAAGGAAGTAGAAGTGGAAAAAAAGGAGCTAAGAAAAGGGAGGGGAAAGGGGGGGGGGGGAAACTACACATTTTTACATGTAGAAAAGGTCCTTGAAAAGATAAACTAAAAATTAATTAGAAACCAAATAAGCCTAATTTTAAAGAATGAGTGGATCAAATAACAAATCATAGAAATAATCAACAATTTCATGCAAGACAATGATAATGTGATGAGACATTATACCAAAACTTGTGAGATGCAGCCAAAGTAGTTTTTAGGGGAAAATTTTGTATTTCTAAATGCTTACAGGGATAAAACAGAGAAAGAAATCAGTGAATTGGCATGCAACTAAACAAGCTAGAAAAAGAACAAATTAAAAATCTCCAATTAAATACCAAATTAGAAATTCTGAAAATCAAAGGAGAAATTAATAAAATTGAAAGCAAGAAAAAATTTGAACTAATAAATAAAACTATGAGTTGGTTTTATTTAAAAAACAATAAAATAGATATATCTTTGGTTAATCTGATTTAAAAAGAAAAAAACAAATTGCCAGTATCAAAAATGTAAAGGATGAACTCACCACCAAAAAAGAGGAAATTAAAGTAATAATTCAGAGCTATTTTGCATGTCAATAAATTTGGCAATTTTCTTTTAGTAATTTAAAGTATTTTTACATATGACTTGAAATCTTAGATTTCTTCCTTTGAAAACTGTCTATCATGTCCTTTGACTGTTTTTCAATTGAAATAATGGCTATTTTTAAAAATTTCAATCAAATATTTATATCTTGGCAATAAAACAATTATCAGAGAAAATTATTGTAAAGATTTTTTCCAGATGTTTCCCTTCTAATTTCATTGCTTTTTTGTTTATGCAAAGCATTTTAATTGTATATAATCAAAATTGTCCATACTCTATAATCCTCTCTAGCTATTATTTGACCATGTATACATAGATCCTATATCCATAGATCCAAAAAAGAAATTTCTTTCTTGTTTCTCTCATTTGTTTATTATGTGACCTTTAAAAAATTATTAACTTATTCATTTATTTGGAGTTTACCAGGGCATATAGTGTGAGGTGTTGGTGGTAAATCTAATTTCTACCAGATTGCTTTCCTATTTTTGTGAAGCAGTAGTCTGGGTCTTTGGGTTTATCAAGTACTATACTCTATTAGGTTTCTTTTCTTCTATATGTTGTATTCTTTTCCATTGATCAATTTATTTAATTTATTCAGTAGGATCAAGTCATTTTTGAAGTTTATGGCCTTACAGTACAATTGGAGAACTGATACTGTTTCCTTTTTGATAGATTCTTTGAAATGTAAACACAAGAGACAAAAGAAACTGAAGAAGGTAAATGCATTTGAGTAATTTGAAGGAGCTAAAAGATGATGCACTATTAATATTCTAATTAGGTAAAAAGTGACAGATGTTTTTTCCAAGTTCCCTCATCTATAAAATGAGCTGGAGAAGGAAATGGCAAACTACTCCAGTATCTTTACCAAGAATAACCCAAATGGAATCATAAGGTGATGAACATGCATGAAAATGACTGAATAACAACAAAAAATTTCTATTTGATTTTGACATCACTGATTAGACTAGCTGACTTCTGGGAGTCTAAACAACTCTCAAATTCTGTAATTCTGATTTTCCCTACACTTATGCTTTGTTAATATCAAGGGGTTCCCTGGCACTTTATTACTCAACACACATGGGACCATTTAAGGATGTTAAAGCTATCCATTATGAACAATTTTTGGATTAACATCCTTCTAGAATCACATTTATGTATGTGCTAATATCAGGGTTAGGCAAATAAAGGCCATCCAATCCCAAATAATAGCTTGCTCCATAAGAATCTTTGCTTTACCTTCATACTTTCCTAACAATTTCTTGGTAGCTCACAGGTTCAAAGTATGAGATCTTGCTTCTTATTAGCCTTAGCATCATTGTTGATGTTGTAAACTGTATTCTCATTTTACTGATGAAGAACCTGAGGTAGAGAGGAATTCATTGAGATGTGCAGATCTATACATTCAATGAATGCCAGACTTAGGACTTGACCTCAGGTCTTCCACCTGTGTTACAACCAAAAAAAGCTAGTTATTTCCCAAGACTATAAAAAGCATTGAAATAATTTATGAAAGGGGCGGCTAGGTGGCACAGTGGATAGAGCACCGGCCCTGGAGTCAGGAGTACCTGGGTTCAAATCTGACCTCAGACACTTAATAATTACCTAGCTGTGTGGCCTTGGGCAAGCCCCTTAACCCCATTGCCTTGCAAAAACTAAAAAAAAAAATTATGAGAGAAATAGAATTAGGTAAAAAAAGAAGAGAATTATTAAAAGGCTATGGGGTTTTAGATTGGATTAAATTTTTAGGTGACTTCCACATCAAATTCTTTGAATAAGATAGTAATTGAGTCCTAATAACAACTGAGAAATTTATGGAAATGAGGAAACTAAGTAATATAGAGAATAATGAGGAAAAATTAGTTAAAAATATAAACATAACTTTGCTTAATGCAAAGGTCAGTGATTTTGCTGAACGTCATCTAGCAGGAGGAATGAGGAAAGCAGAATAATATTGTGAAATGGATAAAGTTTCAAAGAAATACAAGGAAAAGACAAAAGTAACATTATAAGGACAGATCAAGGAGAAAAGCATCTAAATATTGTTGGTTCATTACTTAAAAGTAAATTATTTGAGACAATTAGGTGACACAATGGATAGAGTTACCTTCCTTAGAGTCAGAAAGACCTGAATTCAAAGTGAGCTTCAGACACTTGACACTAGGCAAGACAAATAGTTATCGCCAAATGCCAACTCCTCCCCCGGCCCAAGTAAATTGTTTACAAGTTTGCATTGTTTCTAAGAGTTAATGTGGCTTATTCCCAGAAGAGTAAAGATTAGGGAGCTCCTCAGGCGTATCAAAATGTAACCAAGTAGAATTTGGCAATACAGCCATCCTCCTTGTTTTAGTATTTCTGTCTGTCCTTGGCTGTTGGACTTATTAAAATATAATTTTCTCTCTCTCTCTCTCTCTCAAGATGGAGAAGGTAGTCAATTTTTCTTGAATTCTATGGATCTCTTTTTTTTTTGGAAAGCTCTGCGGGTATATCATGGTCACCTTCATAAAGCCTCCCAGAGTTTCTGGTACATTCTGGGAATAGTATATTTCACAAGATCATGTTAAATCATTTTTTGTAACTCTTTTCTAAATTAATGCTATTAAGTCTTTCAAAAGTTAAATTATATTTTAATCTTTTAATTAAAATTTTAAAATAAAACATTTAAATTATCAAGAATTTGCTTTTTCCTACCTCCCACCTCCCCTCATTCATCCCCACTAAATAAAAATGAAATCCAAACCCCTTGTAATATGTAGACAGAAGTCAAGCAAAAAACTTTTTTTCTATATTGGAGATATCCAAAGATGTGTCTTATTCTGTATATTTAGTCTATCATCTAATGGTATCATCTAATCATTGGTCCCCTGAAATCAGTGTTGATTAGTGTGTTTATCAGAATGTGTAAGACTTTCAAAACTGTTTATTTTTACAATGTTGTTCTTGTACAAATTGTTCTCCTAGTTTTGCTTTTTTCACTCTGCATTTATTCATACAAGGCTTCTCTGTTTTTCCTGAAACCATTTCTTTCATCATCATTCATATACCAAAATTTGTTCAGCTAGTCTTAAATTGGAGCATACTTCTTTAGTTTCCAGTATTTTGCCAACAAAAAAAGTGTTATAACTAAAATATATGCATAAATAATGTAAAGTACTATCATATCATATTTCAATCTGTTAGACCTTTTCCACTTTCTTTGATCTCTTTGGGGTAGTGACTTAGAAATGGTCCTATGGGTAAAAGTTCACGAATAATATAACCATTTTTGCAGCACAATCCCAAACTCCTTTCTGGAATGACTGTACCAATTCAAAGCTTCACCAGAAATGCATCAATTTATCTATAGCTCTCATTATTTGTCATTTTCATTTTTTGATACTTATTATCCCAATTCTTCACTTCTCTAATGTAAATGGTTCGAGAAAGTAGCCTTTCCTATTACTGTTCATCTGCCATAAATTAGCAGAGTTACTTCTCTAATCTCAAGAAGACTCTTTTAGGTGTCTTTTTTATTCTATCCCTGCAGTCCTTTTCCTTAGAGAACAAAATCAATTAGTATTCAAGTTTCCTTCCTTAGACAGCTGTTTTTCAGCTGTTTCACTCCATGTGAGAAGGTTTTGGTTCTCTCTCTCTCTCTCTCTCTCTCTCTCTCTCTCTCTCTCTCTCTCTCCCTCCCCCCCCCCCCCCCCACATAACCCTCTGGACTTAGCTTCTTAATACTTTCTTTTGAGCAATGCCATTTCTAAGGTCCAAATGACTGTGCCTAAAATGGCTCCAGAACAACCCTCCAGTTAGCACAGTCACAGAATTCTACTTCCTGTACCCCCAAACCTGCAGACTTAACATTATATTAAAACTCATCTCAAACAAGAGGAATATGGATACTGATAGTTGGGACTGATATCTTAGAATCATAGACTAAGAACTTAGGTATCCACTCCTGCTCATATATAAGCAATATTACCTTCTATGTCTTAACCATGTGGCCATCTAGTCTCTGCTTCAGTACCATCAAGGATGGAGAAGCTATTACTTTCAGAGGTGTCATTGTATTTCTAGATAGACCCAATTCTTAGGTGAAATCATCTTCTCTGTAGTAGTGTTCACTCAGTTCCTAGTTGTGTCCTCCTGGATTCATCTAATTCAGTTTCCAAACAATCCTTCAAATGCTTGAAAATGACCAACTTATGCCCTTAGTATCTTCTCTTCTCCTAGGTAAACAAGCTCAATTTCTTCAAACAATCCTCTCTAGCAAATCCTCTAGTCCCCTTATCTTTCTGGTTCTTGTCTTCTGGAAACATTACTCTGTACATATTTTCCATACCTTTTCTAAAGTATGGTGCCCCAGATAGAACATAATGCTCCAAATGTGGCCTGACCAAAGTAAAATCTTGCAGAACTATTGATTAGAGCAGTCTTGGAGGAAAAGAGAACATGAAAGATTCTGAGACAAAACAGTTTTAGCAACTGAAGGAGAGAAGGGCTGAGGAGACTTCATTCTAATCTTTCGTAGGGGAGATGTCACTGAAAGAATGGAAAAAATCTAAGGATTTGTCTATAATTTCCCTAAAAAAAAATTAGTGTACCAGAGAATTGTGCCATGGATAAAGGAAGCACAGTGAAAAATGACAAGGGTTGGTTTTTAGGAAAAATTTTTTGAAGTTCTATTGGGATCAAAAGAAGAAAGATAAACAGGTATTCAGAAATACCTGGAAAGATGAACTGATGCTAAATAAAATGAACAGAACCAAGGGAACAGTGTATACAGTAACAACACTGTGTGATGATACACTATTATAGACTTAGCTCTTCTCAGTAATATATAATAAAAAAACAATTCTTAAAGACTTGTAAAGAAAAATGCCATCCATATCTAGAGATGTAGTAAATCAAAGCATACTATTTTCAATTTTTAAAAAGTTTTTTCTTTCTTTCCTTGTGGTTTTACCTTTTTGTTCTGATATTGTGGGTATTTGTATAACCTATATCAATTACTTGCTATTTTGGAGAGGAGTGGAAGGAAGGAAGGAAGGAAGGAAGAAAAATTAAAAACTCAAAATTTTACAAAAATGATTGTTGAAAATTATCTTTACATGTCTGATGATGTCTGATGCTGGGTCAAGCATATGTTGTTCAAGTAAAGAACTTTAATACTAAAATTGCATTTATATATTATATATATATATTATGGTAGTTATCTTCCCAATTGTGAGTTAATGCATTAAAAATTATACTTATATTCAACAAAATTTTTATAATAAAGACATTTATGAAACCTTACAGAAAATAGTATATGAATTCTTTCATTTCTTAACAGAATGCCTCACCCAAAATATTTTTAATTATTTCATAATTAGTTACATAATGCTGTTTTTGGAATTTTTATAAAAATCTATTTCATAATTGTAAAAAATAAAAAAGAAATGATGAGTAGGTGGATTTCAGAAAAACCTGAAAAGACTTATATGAACTGATGCTGAATGAAATGAACTGAAACAAGACATTTTTCACAGTAACAACAGCACTGTGTGATGATCAGCTATGATAGACTCAAAATTTTTTCTCAGTAATGCTAAAAGACTCCTGGTAGAAAGTGCCTTCCACATCCATAGAAAGAACTCTGGAGTCTGAATGCAATGCAAAGTATATGATTTTCACTTTTTAAAATTTGCTTTTGGGGGGTGTCTAGGTGGCACAGTGGATAGATCACCTGCTCTGGAGTCAGGAGTACTTGAGTTCAAATCTGGCCTCAGACACTTAATAATTACCTAGCTGTGTGGCCTTGGGCAAGCCACTTAACCCCATTGCCTTGCAAAAACCTAAAAAAAATTTTTAATTGCTTTTTGTTTCTTTCTTATGACTTTTCTCTTTTGTCTGGTTCTTCTTTTGCAAATAACTAATGTGGGAATATGTTTAACATGATTATGCATATATAAACTACATCAGATTGCTTGCAGTGTTGGGGTAGAGTGAAGGAGAGTGGGAAAGTAGAAAATTTTACAAAAATGAATGTTGAAAACTATTTCTACATATAAGTGAAAAAATACCAAAAGGAATATAAGTACTTTATCATCAAAAAAGAGGGCAATATGTTCAGGCTGCAGGTAAGTAAAGGGTTGACATGGAGGACAGAAAGAAGGGTCCAGTCTATGATAACTTAGGGACATGAGAAATGAGGAGTCAGGGAAGAGGCTTACTCCAGTAGCCTTTCTTTAGTGTCCCCTTCCCTTCCCATACTCCAGTTTTGTAAAATATGTTCCTGACTTGATTGGTCTCCTTTTTCTTCAGACAACAACAGCACACAGGTTCAGACATCTCTCTCACAGTCAAAGGTGAGTCTCTGGGACTCTGGAACCAGAGAGGGCCTGGTGTTAAGGGGAACCAAGCAAAGAGAATGGGTAGGTGAATGGTTGGTATTAGGATTGGACTGATGGTAAGGCAGGCTTTAAGAATGATGAGAGGGGCGTCTAGGTGGCGTAGTGAATAAAGCACCAGCCTTGCAGTCAGTAGTTACCTGGGTTCAAATCCGGTCTCAGATACTTAATAATTACCTAGCTGTATGGCCTTGGGCAAGCCACTTAACCCCATTTGCCTTGCAAAAACCTAAAAAAACAAAACAAAACAAAAAAAGAATGATGAGAGGCTTGAGCTAGAGATGACTTTGAGGGGTCCCCCTTAATCTGTCTTTTTATAATTTGACAGAATTTCTCAATGTAGAACTGAAAAGGAAAACAAGGATATTTATGTAATTCCTGCTGACCCCTAGCTTCTCTCCCCAACACTAACCCCTGTGATCATCATAGTACACCACTGGCCAAAACCCAGGGAAGCATCATTAGCATATTCACCTTGTTATCTAAGGCCTCCCACCTCTGCCTTCTTTTTTCTGCTTTGCAGGGAGACAACCAACATTAAGGGCCAGAGGGATTTAGAAATGAACCCCCCCTACACCTTTGATGTTGTACTGAACTCTGATATTTTTCTTACTGCAAAAGGATACATAATGAATCATTTTTCTTGAATCTTCAACTTTTTCCCACAATCCCATATTTTTGTGGGGTACTTTGAGGAACAGGATAACAATATGAAAATGTTCTAGTCATAGAAAGGGGGAAATAAGTCAAAGTTTGAAGACCTCTAAAAATTCTTTTATTTGCTCTGCTGAGTTTATGACTATAGGTAGGGACTGGGACAAAGAGGGAAAAGAGCCTGGGGGAGGGACAATATATTGTGTGTAGATGTTTACCTTGATTTGTACTTTTGGGGTACATTTGTTGACATGGTATATTCTGACTTGATCCAGGACTTGAGAAAGAGTCAAGACTACATATCCTGGAACTATGCACAAACAGGCTGATTGGTCAATAGCCCATAAGCCATCCCTCAGTACAAATTTTCAGAGAGTCTTAGTTCTCTCTCTTTTGTCATTTTTCTCCACATTTGTGTGTTATCTTTCTCTTCTTTTATTGCGGGATAGTTCACTCTAGAGGTGTGCAGTAAGCTCTCAAAAATAAAATTCTTGTGATTCAAATTATTTGGTGAAGGAAGGAAGGAAGAAAAAACTGTCTGGAAAATCATAGAACAACAGAGCTACAGAAGAGTATTTTAAAATTAAATTTTATTTTTATCAATTGGCATTCATTCATTTTCTCACCCTCTACTTCCTGCTCCCCACTGGGAGGAAAAAGGGAAAACCAAATTATTATAACAAATACGCAATCAAGCAAAGCAAATTCTTACGTGGGCCAAGAAAAAAAAAATCTGATCTCATTCCATATCTTGAATCCAACATCTCTACTACATGGTGATAGATGGAAGAGCCTGAATTTGAACCAAAATTCTTTGACTCTAAATTCAAGGTCTTAGACTATCCTCCTTCTGACAGAGAGATGATGGATTTTTGTTGTTGTTCAGTTATGTCTAACTCTTCCTGACCCCATTTGAGATTTTCTTAGCAAAGATATTGGAGTGGTTTGCCATTTTCTTCTCCAGCTCATTTTACAGATAGAGAACTGAGGCAAATGGGTTAAAGTGACTTGCCCATGGTCACACAGTAAGTGTCTGATGCCAGATTTAAAGTAAGGAATGATAGACTAAAGATACAAATTAAGACACATTTTTGGATGAGGCTAATGTGGGAATATATTTTGCTTGCTTATGCATATTTGTTACAATAGTTTTGTTTTTCTCTTTCCAATTGAGGAGAGTAGAAGAGAGAGAAAACAAATGCTTACCTACTGAAAAAAACAATTTAATTAAAAATAATAAATTCAGCACTCTTAATTATGCCTTAAAGGAAGCTAAGTCCTAGCTTTGCCACTAACTGGTTATATTCATTTGGTCCAGAGCTGTAACAATTTTGCCACCTGGGACAAGAAAGCATGAAATGTACTCTCAAATCAATTTTGTAAATCAAGATATGATAATCATCCAAGCTATATTTAAGAAAATTTTGATTGAGCAAAGGGAAGAATTAGTTACTATAGTGTCTCAGAGATGAGTTCTAATAAATATTTAGGCATTTAATATTTTCTTATTTAAATTAATTATTTTGTAAATATGTGCTACTCTGTCATTATTAGCTGTGTCCAACTTCATGACCCCATTTGGAGTTTTCCTTGTCAAAGGTAATAGAGTGATTTGCCATTTCCTTCTCCAACTCATTTTATGGATGAAGAACTGAGGCAAGCAGGGTTAGGTGACTTGCCCAAGGTCATGTAGCTGGTAAGTATCTGAGACCAGATTTAAATTCAGGTCTTCCTAACTCCAGATCCAACACTACTGCTGAAAGTATATTATGTACTATTGGCATTTAATACAACACATTTTAAGATTGCACATCTCTTAAAAAAAAAGATTGTAGATGTCTTAAAATCATTATTTAAAAATGTTTTTGCTTTTTTTTTACATTGCAGTGCTCCAGGGGCAAAGTCCAATGTCACCTCATCCAAATTGGGTATCATTTTGCCTTGGGCAAGTTACTTCTCTTTAGACAACTGCCAAGGGAGACTAGATGTTTCTATAGTTCTACAAATTAAATTCCTAGTCTCTTAAATGTTGATCACAGTTAGGCTGGTAATCATCCATCCTCATCTCTCAGAGAAATTTAAAAGCACTGACTTTAAATTCATAGGAGTAAAAACAAAAGAAATCTCAGAGTAACCTAGTCCAAGTTCCTCATTTTATATATGAGGAAACAGAAACCTAGAGAGATAAAATATCTTTTAACCAAATCCTTAGATTTCAACCCAGGTATTCTTATACTACAACCAGTTCTTTTTCCACTGCACCAGTGGGAAAGATGAAAGATACAGATGAGAAAGTGTTTCCTGATCTTAAAGGCCTGATTCACCAGATCCCCTTGGGTCCAGTCTGGACTATTGCTTATTGTTATATAACCTTGGCTTGTTTTATCTCCTTTGACCTCATCTTCCCATCTATAAATGATGGGGATAAATGAACTGGACTACAACTCTAAGGATAATATATAGGATCTCTTTCAGCTCTAAGTTTTATGATTCTATAATCCTTCCTGAAGGATAGAATGACCTCTGAAGCATCAGTTTACTAACTACGGATCATTGAGGATTAAAGAAGCTGCCCTGATATGGATGGAGAGGGAAAGAGAAGGAGGGGTTTTCTTGGACTATTCTAATATTAATGAAAGAAGTAAAGAATATTAAACCAAAATCTAGATACTAATATAAAATATTAATAATCCTAGAATTTGAGGGGTTTGGGGGAGGGTAATATTAAACAGGAATAGGCAGAATGGTGATCTATGTACTGAGGCAAATAGGAGCTACAGGATAATAATAACCTATATTTACATAGTGTTTTATAGTTTCCAAAGTGCTTTTCTTACAACTGATAAATGAGTTAAATTATATATGTATTGTTATTAGAAGACTGGATGTTCCTATTTTGCCAAGGCTTAAAGTATAGTGGCTCAATTCCAACTCACAGAACTGATCCCCATACTGATTGGCAACAGAAGCTTTGACCTTCTCTGTTTTTGCCACCTGCATTGATCTACCCCTACTTAGACAGTCCTGTAGTCCTCTACTCCAGGGACTCACTATATTGGTGACAATCAGTACAGATGCCCAATCAACTTTTAGCCCTATTGCAGCTCAGAACTCCAGAACTCCATCCTCAGCTCTCCCCTTAACTCCCAACCAGTAGAAACTCTAGGTGGGTGCCACATTTTATTATATGAGTTTTATAATGGAGTCCAAGAGATGTAAATTGTAATTGCTTTTACTCAGTTGCAGGAATTGATGAATCTAGGAAGTCATCAAATTGAAATAAGTATCCCATCTTAGTAATGCTACAGTCACCAGGTACAAGAACAACCCCAGGTGACTGCTGTAACTATTAAGAAGATTTTCTTATATTGATAATAGATCTGCTTTCCTGAAACTTCCACCTATTGTTTCTGGTTCTGTTCCTGGAATCAAACTGAACATGCCTAATGATAAAAAAAAATCAATAGACAATTACATAGAATTTTAAGGTTTTTCAAAGTACTTTCCATACATTATCTCAAATCCCAGAGACCTCTTCAAGGTGGGTAGAATAGGGAAAAGCACTGGACTATTGGTATAGGGCATTCTCAGATGAAGTCACTCCCTCTAGGACAATGATGTCAAATCCAAATAGAAATGAGAATGTCCATAAGGATCTCCACAAACCACATATTGACTTGGATGGTCATATATTGATATTATGTTTTATTGTACTTTTTAATTTAAAAATATTTCCCAATTATATTTTAATCTGGTTCAGATGTCCTTTGGGAATGTTGTAGATCACCTGTGCTCTATAAGGAAGGAAAGAAAAAAAGGAAAGAAACAAGCTTTTATTAAGTGATTAAGTGACTTGCTCAGCGTCACACTGCATGAGGTAGGCATTGTAGATATTATTAATTCCTATTTTACAAATGAGGAAACTAAGAGTCAAAAGGGTTAAGTGATTTGCCTGAGTTAAAATAGTGTCAGAGATGGCACTCAAAACTAGGTCATTTAATTCAAACTTCAGAAGTATCTACTGGGGGCGGCTAGGTGGCGTAGTGGATAAAGCATCAGCCTTGGAGTCAGGAGTACCTGGGTTCAAATCCGCTCTCAGACACTTAAGAATTCCCTAGCTGTGTGGCCTTGGGCAAGCCACTTAACCCCATTTGCCTTGCAAAAACAAAAACCTAAAGAAGTATCTACTATGCCATTTTTCATTTTATGCATATAATATATATATTATCTGTCTATCTATCTATCATCTATTTCTTCAATACTTGAAGATAGCAGTCATACCCCCAGGGACATTTATTAAATACCAATTATGTGTCAAGCACTGAGGTTACAAAGAAAGGGAGGAGGGACCAATAGTCCCAGCTTTCAAGGGGCTCACAATTTAATGGAGGAGACATCATGCAGACAATTATATTTCAAAAAGATAAATACTAGAAAATGGAAGATAATCACAGAGAAAAGGCACTAAAATTCAAAAGGACCAGGAAAGACTTCTTATAGATGATGGTTCTGTAGCTTGTACTTGGAGGAAGCTAGGAAGTCCAGGAGGTGGAGATGAAGTGGGAGAGAGTTTCAGAAAAGGGAGATAGTGAAATACAGTTAGGAGAAGGAATATGGTATATATAAAGAACAGCAAAGAAGTCACTGTCACTGGATGACAGATTATGTAATGAAGATAGGATGGGAGGGAGAGAGGAATAAAATGAATAAAGACTGGAAAGGTAGGAGGATACCAAGTTGTGAAGGACTTTGATAACAGAGCATTTTATATTTGATCCTGGAGGTGATAGGGAGCCATTAAATTTTATTGAATAGGGTGGTAACTTGGCCAAATCTGTGCTTTAGGAAGATTAATTTGACAGTATAGGAAGGACTGGCAAGGGGAGAACCTTGAAGTGAGGAGACCAATCAGCAGGCTATTGCAATAATCCAAGCATGAGATGACAAGAGCCTGCACCAGAGTGTTGGCCAGAGGAGAGAAGGGGACATTTATAAGAAATGTTATGAAGATAAAATCAATAGACATTTTTTAAGGAGTGGGATGGTTGAATGTTGTTTTATTTTATTTTTCCTAATTACAGGCAAAGATAGTATTGAGCATTCATCTATTAGTAAGTTTTTGAATTCCACATTTTTCTATTATCTCTCTTCCCTTTACCCTCCCCATAATATCTAATAATCTGATATAGATTATGTATGTACAATCATTTTAATATATTTCCATATTAGTCATGAACTAAAGAGGAAAGAAGAATCAGAACTAACAGAAAAATCATAAAGAAAGAAAGAATTGGAACCATCTCTTGGGGTGGCTAGGTGGAGCAGTGGATAAAGCACCGACCCTGGAGTCAGGAGTACCTGAGTGTAAATTCGACCTCAGACACTTAATAATTACCTAGCTGTGTGGCCTTGGGCAAGCCACTTCACCCCCATTTGCCTTGCAAAAACCTTAAAAAAATAAAAAAAGGAAAGAAAGATATGGATCAAGAAAATTCCATTAGATTGGCCAGTAATAGGTTCCAATTCAAGCCTAACTTGCTCATTGTTTGGAATTTGATGATTTAGAGTAAGTATAAGTAGCAGTTGTTTCTGTTCTAGTCAGAAACTCTGAAGGCATTTTCCTCAGATTAATTCTTTTGTGAAGGTGAACTAGGCATCTTTTTCCTTAGTTCTTACCTAAACTTTAACTACTGAATGGGTGTTGCATCAGACAAAATGAGACTTGGGAAAGGTTTCTTGGGTCTCCTACCAATGCTGGACCATTGCCAGTCCTTCTGACCTATGAACCACCACTGAACTTAGATGATTCTGGAGGAGAGACTGAGGCTGATGACTGCACAGCTCTGCCTCACTTAAATCCAATTCTCTTGCAAATCAAGACAACACCCTCCTGATGTCATTTGGTCCTTTTCAAAGACATCTTTGAAGAGAGCAGTTTCAGTTAAATAGTGATTCTTCTTGGATCTGTCACTTGGGAATTTCTCTAAACACTTTCCAAGCTATTTATTCCTTGATTCTGGACTATCCTCCTTATACATTAACAAGTTGCATGGGATCTAGACCCAGATTTGCTTCTAACAAGGTGAATTGCAAGGCAAAGTACTCCTATTGTGTCTCTATGAGTCACATTATTTTATCTGTGCAAAGGAAATAATAAACTCCTTTTGTATTTATGAGGTTCAAATGTAATAATAATGGATATGAAAATGTAGGGAATGTATAAGTCATTGGACAAATGGGAAAGAATATTATGAAATTATTCTTCCATAATATCTCTCTCAGCCAACAAGAACAGGCTCACTTCACAATTTAACATGGACTTTGGTTATAGCCTTCCTTAACCTTCAGATTCCTGGACAAAAATGCCCTAATCTTTTCAGCCTACCCTTTTAAATAGTATAGTTTATCTACAGTAGGATAATTCTTTTTTGTGAAAACTCTTTTGATTTTTTCTCTTTCACCCAAAAAGCCATAATTATATTGGGGCCATTGAGGCTTAACTCTGAGGCTTAAAATTTAGAGAGTGTTGACTACTTAAGTACACAATCTCCTACCCCACCAACCTTCTCTAGCTGTTACGGTTGATTTCTCCTCCTCCTCCTCCTCCTCCTCCTCCTCCTCCTCCTCCTCCTCCTCCTTTCTTCTCCTTTTTCCTTCTTTTCTTTCTTCTCTTCCTCTTCTTTCTCCCTCTATCTTCTTCACCACAGACAGTGTCTGAGATTGGATTTGAATGTAAATAGTTCTGTTACCAAGATCAGTACTCTATCCACTGTGCCCTTCCCTTGATCCTTGGTATCAATTTCTCTCTTTCCTTTAAACCATGAAATTTAAAGTTCCAAAAGTTTGTTCAAATCTTTTTCTCTCCCTTGCCTGGTGCTGCACTCTGTAACAGGGCCAGTCATTTCCATATTTTTCCTTAAATGTCTGGATAAAGGAGAGGAAGGTTGTGATTTTGCCATGTTGTGTCTCTAACCAAATTTTAGGAGGTAACACTGCTCATAATCTTCCATTATCTTTTTCCTGAAAGATTTTTACATCTGAGTTTATATTCAAACTGATGTTGTTCTTGGCTTGACAGGTAACCCAATTTCAGGGCTCCGCATATACTGAGTGCTTAATAAATATTTTTTGACTGAGTAACTAAGATACTCTTAGAGCTTTTTGGTCTTCTCATTGACTTACATCTATTAAACATCTATATTAAATTATTATAGTGTGGTTCTATATTCTTTCTTCTATTTGTATCCCATTCTTCATTGTCAATAATGTGTCAAGATTAGAGCAGATTACAAGTGAAATGTGCTGCTTCTAGAGGTGGGGGCTTCTCTGTCTTGGAAGTTTTTAAGAAGGAACTGTATAATCACTTGTCCACACTGGGAAGTCTCATATTGTTATAGATTAGATCAGGTGGTTCCCTAAACCCCTTCATTTCTGAGATCCTGTGAGTCCAAGGTACACACTCCCGCTAGGTCTTGTTGCCTCCACCTCCATCCCCACCCCAGCTACAAAAACATTTTACTCTTTCTCTCTGCACCCCTCCCAGGACCTGACATTTTTATTCCAAGGGTACAGTTCCTCATTTTAGAAGAGAAAGCAAGTATTATGTATATGAATGTGTTTTATGTATGAGTGGTTGTATATGTGAATATGCATGTGAACTGTGATTGTGTACATAGATGTTTATGTCTTGTGTATAAAGGTGAATATAATTGATTTAATATGTCTGGGTTCTGTAGGAATATGTAGAAAAGTGTGTCTCAGAGTGTGAATTGTATATTTCTATGTATATGCCGTTCCACGTGTGTGTGATTGGTTGTTGTGTGTTTGAAAATGGTTATGAGTGAATATGTGTTAGTATTGTGTGTCCTGTGTGTATGTCTGTGTGTCCACCTTTGTGGTTGTTTATGGATATGAGTTATTGCACGGTCAGAGAAGAGGAAGAGTTAGCAATCTGCAGAATTTATCCAATCCAGATTCTGTGATTGTAACTGGCATAATATTATTATGAGGGGAGGGGAGGTTGTGAGAGAGACTGTGGGAGAATTGAAGAAGCAAACACTGCTTGGGGAATTCTTGCTCCTGGAATGGAGATGACTCTATTCTTTTAGACTCTGGCTTCCTGAAGTAATGGAGCTCATAGAAGACTGAGCCCAGGAGAGATCATTCCCCTCAGCAATCAGTACTAGTTCATCTGCATGGGTCTTTGTGCTTTTAAGATTTCTCTTGTTTTCCAAGGGTATCCTCTCCATTATCAGATTAGGAGCTTCCTGAGTTTAATTCTCCCATCAGATTAGGCTCACTCTCCCCCAATGGGAAGCCTGCCATCTCTTCTCTGTGAGCACCCTGCAGTTTCTAAAATAGGTCATTATATTCAGAGGCCCTTGGGATGTGATGTTGGGAAGTGTTCCTGTGCTGAAAGGTTTACTTCATTTCTGTTCAGCAAACAGTAGCAGTTCCCTGTCTATAAGGACTTAGGCACTAAAAAAAGAAAGACAAAAATGAGACTATAGTTATCCTCAAGAATCTTATATCGTCCTGGAGGATGTAGTATAGGAGGAAGTGTGATAATCAATTAGTAAACATTTGTTAAACTCCTACTATGTGCCAGACACTATGTAGCACTGGGGATACAAAAAAGGCATAATAAAAATATAACTAATAATAATATAATAATAATAGTAATAATAATAATATAACTAATATATATGGAGAGAGAGAAAGACAAAGAGAGACAGAGACAGAGGGATAGAGTCAGAGACAGAGACAGAGACAGAAACAGTAAGAGAGATGGAGAGAGAGTGGTGGATGGGGGAAGAGGTAATAGGGAGTTCCAGTGTGTTGTTAAGCAGGCTGGTGATATTATTAGACTGTGCATTCAGACTGTTTGAGGCAGTTAGGTGAAGGGTAGAGAGAAAGGAAAATCTGGAAGCAGGGAGACCAATTAGGTAAGAGATCACAGTAGTCCTGGAGAAAGGTGATGAGGCCCTTCCCTTGCAGTCTAATGGGGAGACAACTACAGCAATGGCTGTGGGAATGGAAAGGGCCCAGATATAGGAAAAGATTCTGAGATGAGCATGAACAGACTTGAATGGGAAGGAGGTGTGGCAAAGGAGTCAAGGATGATGCAGATTTTGAGCCCAGACTTGGTCTGAGGAATATGGTGGTACCTTCACAGAAACAAAAATATTTAGAAGGACAGATTTCAACCTACCTGGCTTCCTTCAAATCCCAGCCAAAGCCTCACCTGCAGGAAGCTGTTCCAGTGCTTTCCCTCTACCTATGATCTCCATTTATCCTATGTATATATTGTTTGTGTAAAGTTCTTTGTATGTCATCTCCCCATAAGATTGTGAACTTCTTGTGTCTTTTGCTTTTCTTTGTGTCCTCAGTGCTTAACACAACCCTGGCGCAGTAGGCACTTACTTGTTATTTGTCCATCACTCCTCAAAGAGGACTGTGACATCAGGGAGGTAGGTGATGTCATGACAAGCATATGAATTGGATTTGAGTGAGGGGGTACTGTGCTAAGTCACCAGCTTCACTCTCTCTCCTCCAGAGCCCTCTGGGTTCAGTGACCAGATATGGATCAGATCTACTAAATGCTTATTTTCAAGGAAAAATAATCAGACTTGAGCCTAGTTTGTTCTCTCTTCCCTCTTTTCTGAACTCCAGATCTGTCCCTATTTCCTTTGTAATTATTTATGAAGCCAAAAAATTGAGAAGGAAGGAAAAAGAGAAAGGAGCCCAAGTACCAAACCTGGGAGGGGGTCTCCAGAAATCCCCTTGTGCAATCCACTATCTCTGGTGTCATAAGGTTTGGTTGGGATGGTCCCTTTATTCTCAGAGATGAGTGAAACAGACTGTTGGAATCCATCTGAGAGGCTCAGAGCAGGAGTTAATCTTCCCCTGGAATATTAATGAGCCCATTAGGAGTGATGGTAAAAGGATGAGAAGAATGGACCTTTTATTAAAGAGACACCAAACCCATCCTGTAGAGATGGTAGGGAGGAAGAGGTTTCTCTGTAAAAAGTCCCAATTTTCAGTAATGTGTATCTGGAAAAGCAAGAGCCAGAGAATAGCACAAGACTATAAATATACATATATAATATATATAAATATATAATACGTACATATATATGTATGTGTGCATTATCTATTATGTGTATTTACATGTGTGTATAAAAATATATATTTCCAGGCCTAATTTTTTTCCTTCTAGGCTCCTTTCTCACATCACTATTAACTTCCCATTGGGCATTTCAAAACGGATACCCTGTAATGTTATTTAGTCATGTCCAGCTCTCTATTCCCTTCCATAGAATGTAAGTTCCTTGAGAACAAGGACTATTTCATTTTTTACTTTGCATTCTTGGAGCCTATCACAGTGACAGGATGTCTAATATATACTTCATAGATTATAGGATGTTGAATAAATAAAGTCAGAGGGACACAACGAGTTCATCTAGATCAGAGGTGTTAAATACATGACCCATAGCATCCTGTGGCCTATAACATCCCTAGATTAAAATAAAATTAGGAAATATGTAAGAAAATAAAAAATGTAATGTGATATAGATTACTATGTAGTTTTCTAAATCAATAAGCAACCCACAAGTATCATTATGTGTGGTTTAATGACTTCTATTTTCAATTTGAGTTTGATACAACTAATCTAGACCATCCATCCCCATCTTTAGACAAATCTCAGAGAGGGAAGTGATTTATTTACTCTTGGTATGTTAATGTAATAGAATGTGATTGTGCTATATGAAATAATGACTAAGAAAAAATCAGAGAAACTTAGATGACTTATATGGACTGAAACAAAGTGAAGTGAGCTGAACATGGAAAACAATATACACAATGAAAAGCAATATACAACAATATAAATGAAAAGAACCAAAAACTGTAACTGAGTCCAGTAATTATAATGACCAACCTTGACCTTTAAAAATCAATGAGAAAGTATACCTACTCCCTTATTTGCAGAGGTAGAAGAAACATTGGTAAGAAACTTTTTAATGTCACAAAGCCTCTCATGTTCATAATATATGTGTGTGATTTTCTGAAATTCACTTTTGATTGGGCAAGGAGAGCACATTGGGCACTTGAAAGAGCAAGGAGAGTCAGAAAGAGGAAATGGATTCAGAAAAGGCTTATTATATATTACTTTGGGTCAGTAACCTAAATGTAAACCTTGATAACTTGCCAGGTTTCTGAGATTAGGCTTGATCATTGTCCCAGGAAGTGCCTTGGCTGAGTTTTGGGGGTGACTGTTCCCTGACTGTTATCCTTCTCTGACAGTAATAATAACCTTGCATGAAATCAAGACAAGAAAGGAGGTAGTTGAGTGGGAAAAAAATCTTTGTATCAAATATCTTTAACATAACCAAGGCATATAGGGAAGTAACACGAATGTATAAGTCAAAGAGCCATTCCCCAATGTATATGTGTTCAAAGATTATAAATGGTTTGCAAAGGTGAAATTGCAGACAATTGGCAACCATTTGAAAGGCTGTTCCAAACTACAAAATATAAATCAAAACAATCTTTTTTTCACATGCAGCTAATTGGAAAAGATGACAAAAATCAACATTGAAAGTGCTATGGAGAGAGGCACATTCATACACTCCTAGTAGGAATAAATTCTTTTTATTACTCTGGAAATCAATTTGTAATTATGCTAAAATGGTGACTTTGACCCAATCAATACCAAGCATAATACTTCAAGGATGTCAAGGACAGGAAGAAAGATCCCACAAATTCCAAAATATTCATAACAGCATTTTTTTTGTGGTAGTCAAGAACTGGAAACAAATTAGATATCTATCACTTAGATAAAGGGTAAACAAGTTGTGACAGTATGTGAATGTAATAGGATAGGATTGTGCTTTATGAAATGACAAAGAAGAAATCAGAAAAAAGTTGAGATGACTTATATGGATTGATATAAAGTGAAGTAAGTTGAACCAAGAGAACAATACATACTACAGCAATGTAAATGAGAATATGCAAAAAATGAAACTGAACCCTGTAATTATCATGACCAAACTTTAACTTGAAGTGATGAGAAAACATACCTCCTTCATTCTTTGCAGAGGTAGAGAAACTGTGGGTAAGTAAGATGTAGTGTCAGATTTGGTTGATATTTAGAAGTTTTGTTGAAATATTTTTTTCCTCCTCTCTTTTTTTTAATTCTTTGTTACAAAGCATTGTTTTCTGGGCAGGGGATGGATGGGCATATTTGAAATGAAGGTGATGTAAATATAAAAACTATCAATGATAAATTTTAAATAGCCCTGGCTTGGCCTGATCATGGAGTGTTTTAAAAGTAGATTTTCTACTGATAGACATTACTCTTAGTAAATCACTTCCCCTATTTGGGACTCAGTTTTCCCTGCTGTAAAAGAGATTGGACTAAATGATCTCTAAAGTCCTTTTCAGCACAAAGTTCTATATTAGAATGAGTCAGGGAATGAGAGAGAGAGAAAGACAGAGAGATTGAGACAGAGATGGAGACACAGAGACAGAGACAGAGAAGGAGGAGGAGAAAGAAGAGAAAATTTATCCCTATGAGAAACTACCCAAGGTCACATAGCTCATAAGCATCAATAACAGGATTTGAATCCAGGTCTTTCTGATTCCAAGTCCGGCATCTTCTCTCTTATGCCTTTGTGTACTGCATAGGCAACAGGTTGTAGACAACTGTGTGTTGGTGGCTTTGAGATAGCTATGTATTTTTATCCATGGACCCCTGTGGGCTCCCAGAATCAGTATCTAAAAGGGAAGCACAATTCATTCTGCTTAATTATTTAAGGACCAGCCCTTGGGATGGGGTTATAGAGCAGAGATTAAGTGCTCAGTTCTGTGGCTCCAAGCATTACATATTTTCCTAGCTTTTTGCCTTTTTTGTTCACCAAATTGAATCAATTTATTAAAGTTGCTGCAAAATCGATTTGTTCTGATTCACCAACAGTGACGAAGAGAAATGAGGCGTCGGGGTCTCCAGAGCCCAATTTTACTCATCGAAACGAAAGTCCTCCAGCCAGAAGGAGCCAGTGCTGTCTTCTGCAGCTTCTCAGCTTTTGCTGGGGGAGATAACAAGGGTGGAGTCTCTTCAAGCCTTAGGGTCAGATCCTAGAGCACTAGAACCTCTGAAGATTCTTCTAAACCAACTAGTTCCTATTCTTTCTCCTTTCCCATTTTACAGAGGAGGAAAAGGGAAGCCCAGAAAATGGAAATAGCTTTTCCATGATCACACTGGTTTGTAGTGACACAAAGTCAGTGCTCCAGTGCCAGTAACTGCCATAAGATTGGAATCCAGGTCTCCTGACAGTTAAGTCATTGGTCCAGAGAAAACCAGGTTCTTTACACTTTGCCTCAGTCCATATGGGTCAGGGCTATACTAAAAAAAGTCTAGTCTAAAAAAGATTTCACTGATAATCCTTCAGATGTTGGAAGATAGCTCAGATGTCGTCCCCCCCACCAAGTCTTCTCTTTTCTAGCTCAAACATCTCTCAGTTCCTCCTGATGTTTCTCCCTTGATCTATTTGGAATCTCTTCCTGTCTTGGTTGCCAGAAAAAGTTGAGATGACTTATATGGATTGATATAAAGTGAAGTAAGTTGAACCAGGAGAACAACACATACATGCCAGTTCTTAATGTTCATGTTAATGACCTTCTTAAAATGTGGCAAATGGAACATAATACCCCAGATGTGCTCTGACTAGGACAGAGTTTAGTGGGGCTCTTGTATGTCTATTCCACTCAATTTAGCCCTTAATCCTGTATTGTTGCTTTACACTGCTTCTCCCCAAAGTAGTAATGCACTCGTCAATCATTCTTTAGGATGGTAATCCTCAATTTCAACTCATCAGAAGCTGTATATATCAAAACTTCCAAGAATCATTGAATTTGAGAGTTGGAAGGGGCCTTAGAATCACTTAGGTCAACTCATATACAAAAGAAATTCCCATAAAAACATTCCTGAAAAGTGATCATCCAATCTGTTTGATGGTGTCCAAATAAGGAGAATCCATCTCTTGACATAGTCCATTCTACTTTTAGGCAGCATATGTCACTGGTTGTGTTGTGAGACCAAGAGGTAACCAATAGATGACCAGAATATTCCATTCATGCTCAGGCAAATGCTGAGAGAATCAAAGAAAGTCTTCTAACACAATAGGTAGACAAGGCCAAAAGTGACCCAGTCTGGACAAACATGAATGAATTGTAACTGATATCACTGTAAAGACTAAAGATCTAGTGTAGGCCTTCACAATTGTTTTCATATACAGACCAACTCTTTAGGGGAAAAAATCCCTATTTAATTCAACTTAACATTTAGTAAGCATCTAATGTTTACAGAGGACAATTCTATGCAATAGGGGAGGATCCGAGTTTAGATCGGATATGATCTGCATTCTCAAGGAACCTAGGTTTAGAAGGGGGGATAAGACATAAACACAAGTAATGAAAATATGATAAAAGTGTATTAGAGAAGCTATTAAGGTGCTATTTTAGGCCCTACAGATCATAGAATTAGGGAAGGATCCATGAAAAAGAATGGAAAAATCTTTATTAAGCACATAATAAACTCTGCAGCTATAAAGAGACAAGATTCTTTTCTCAGGGGGCTCCAATTCTAACTGGGGTAGATAGTACATATGATAAAGTTCAGTGCAGGCAGATGGCATGGCCCAGGGGTCTGGAGGTCATATCAGCAAAGAAGAGGACAAAGCTTAATGGTCCTGAGGGAAGCCCAGCAGCAGTGAAGATGGTAAGATTTGATGGTCTTTCATCTTACCAAAAGGATTATAGTTGGTGACTCTGAATACTTAGTTGGTCAATTAATGCTTATTAAGTGACTATTATACATTGGATCCTGTGCTAAATTCTGGAGTTACAAAGAAAAATAAAAGATACTCCTCTAACATGAAAATAAGTATGCAAATAAGCCATACACAAGATAAACTGGAAATAATTAGCAGAGGAATAAGAGGGATAATGTCTAGGGCCAGGAGGGCCTTGGACCCACAAGAACAGGGAAGGGAAAGTCCTGTTGGAAGATAGGTAAGTGGAACTCCAGTTGGGGACTTTTGGGGAGGAGTCCTATTCCAGTCAATAGTCAGTCAGCCAATAGAAATTAAATTAAATACCTACTACAACAGTTCTACATATTGGGGATAGATCTCATGGAGGGAAAGCTAGTTGAGTTGAACTTTAAAGGAAGACTATAAAAGCAATAGAAAGGTTATTTGATATTATGAATAGAAAACCAGTCACAGAATATCAGGGTAATCTGTGCTGATACTCCAGAATCTGAATGACTCTGGCCAAGTACTTAACCTCTTGGTGTTCCCAGGACACTTTGTACATTGATAGAAGGAGTTTCTATACCAATGAAATAATGGATTGAATAGAGAGAGAGAGAGAGAGAGAGAGAGAGACAGAAACAGAGACAGAGAGACAGAAAGCAAGACAGACAGAAATTCAGCAGATAAAGCAGAGAAGAAAGGAATTGAAAAGCATAGGAAAAGTGTGAGTAAAGTATTAGAAGCAGATGGGAACAAAAATATATTTTTAGGGACAATGTGGAGTGGTAGAGAGTAGTAGTTGGCATATCAAGAATGTGGAGGGGGAATAATACAAAGCGTGGAGAGTAGAACTCTTCACCAAATTGCTCTGTGGAATATTCTGTGGAATTGTGGGAATACTATACCAAGAATTCTAAGCCTTAGTTGGAAGACAATGGGCAGCTACAGAAGACTTTCAAATTCATAAGAATATAAGATGGGGGGTCAAGAACATTGTACATCCCATCCATTTGCTAAGATGGTATCATTGATGTAAATACTAGGGAATGCTTCCAGGAGAATCATAAGGAGTGGAACATTTTGGATGCTCTATAAAGGGTATCCAGTTGGCCTGTCAAATAATAGAGAGGAGCCTGTGAAACCAGAATTGTCCATCTCTCCCTGAATCAGCACTGGTATTTGAGACTGAGGTCCCTCATTAATGGCTCCTGATAAGAGAACCATGCTGTAAGGAAAAAGGGATCCTAGTGTGTTCTCTTCCTGAGCCTTTATGACCAGTCAGATAAACAGGTCTGGGTCTTTGGCCTTTTCCTCTCTTTTCTTTCTAAATATAAGGAATGATGACTCTGATTTAGAATTTGGAGACTTTAGCCATGGGGATCTGGGAGTCTGAGAATCAAAGTCAGGTGTTTCATCCAGCCAAGCTCTGAGAAGAGCAGACCAGTCACTCCAACCCAGAAGAACCTGGCATCAATGCTATCTTTGAGTCAGAATTTGGTGACACCAATGCTAGGAACTGAGCTAAATTGTGAATCTAATTCTGCTGTGGATCTATATGTTGTAAAGGGATTATGCCCCATGATGTTGGGGGGAAATGTTGGTATACTTTTTTGTTCTTGCTATATCTCTGAAGAAACATCCCTTTATAAAAGTCAATTAAATGTTTAAATGAAATTGAAGGGCTAATCACTCACTCCATAAAAATAGAGGTGATACAGTTATTGAAGTGATAAGAAAAAAGACACCTCAAATCCCTCAGTACCCCTTGGTTCTCCGAGGGTTGATGTGGCAGGCTTGGCCAGGAGAGATTGGGGCTAAAGTCAATTATGTTACATCAACAGAGGGAAGACTGATCTAGGAGTAGAATATAGGATGAAAGGAAAAGAGAGGCTTCTACCTCTCTCATGCCCTTGAAGGGCTGAGCACATGGCAGATGCACAGTATATACTTTTGGTTAATTGAGGAGAAAAGAGACTATGTCTGTGGCCTTGGCCTAGGCAAAAATTAAGTCTCTCTAGAACTTAGTTCTCTATTCTTAAAAAAAGAGAAATTTCTAAGGGTCTTTCCAGCTCTAGACTGAGAGCCAGTCTCTGCTATTCCTTATGGTACAACAAAAGAAACTTTAGGCAAAAGGATGAGTTGAGGAAAGGGGGCTGCAGAGAGAAGCCAGCTGCACAGCCTGGGCATGTTGCCCTCCTGAGCACAGGCACCATCTTGGGAGGTGGCTGTTTGGCACTCTGTCTGCAAGTCCTGGCAAAGGCCCAGCAGCAGGTGCTGGCTCAGTCTTTCCCACTTTTTCCACAGTTGACTTCCCTTTCTTCATTGTTGGTACAGTTGTGCATATTCTAGGCCTGCACCTGCCTAGTCAGAAAGGTTGGCCACTTTTTTCCTTCACCAGCAGAACCCAATGAATGTCCTGGGTAGGGAACAGCCCCTCCTCACTTCCCCATGAATGCTCTCCCTGACAAACCATTACTGCTTTTTTTTTTTTCCACTGGACACATGCAGGAAGTGAGGAATCCCTTGCTGGAAGGATATGGGAGAACATCAAATCCTAGAGCTGATCCTCAACCTCAGCTCCCAATCCATATATGTGGAGAAATCTAACAGTGTTGGTAGTATGGGTATATGGAGAGTGGATCTAGATTGATGCAGCCCACAGAGGGAGTCCAGCCTGGGCAGCTGGGTGATGCAGTGGACTTGGAAACAACAAGATTAATCTTTCTGAGTTCAAATCTGGCCTCAGACATTTATTAACTATGTGAACTTGGGCAAATCATTTAACCCTCTTTGCCTGAATTTCATCATCTATAAAATAGGGAAGGAAATGACAAACCACTCTAGTATCTCTGCCATGAAAACCCTAGATAGAATCCCACAAGTCAGACACAACTAAAAACAACTGAAAAGCAACAAGTTGCTTATAGACTCCAAGTCAAACTCCTTGACCAGGCCCTCTCTATAACTAGCTTGGTTTCCTTACTGTTCAAAGCTGGCCTCATAGATCATGCCATCTCTACTGGGCAGGATAGTCTACCACCATACCAAGGCAATCAGGACTCTCAGCTTCAGAACTGGTACCTCAGTGAGGCTTCTGGGCCAAACTGAACTAGTTATTTGAATACTGGGCATGGACCAGGGTTGTTGCTTTTTGGCCACTGGTAGCTGCTTCCAGACTGTGCCATCCAAGTCATGCTAGTCCTGGGCAGGCAGCTCTTTCTGTACTAGTCCTGGACTGCTCCTGAAAGCTGCTTGCCACACTGGGCTGGGCAAGTTGCTCATTTTCTGAACTCTTCTTGGGACATGATGCCTCTGTTTTAGATGGATTGATTGCCTAGAATCACTATTTGATAGGTAGCTGCTGCTGCCATCATTTTAAGTATCTGGCTCATCTGGGTTTAATTATACTCTATTCTGCTAAAGTATTAAATGTTTTCTTCAACTAGAATGCTACAGTGGTCTTATAGCAAAGGCAATGAATCTTGGCCAAGGGTGGATAGAAACCTCTGGACAGGAGGTAGAAGCCTCAACTCTTCTGTTATATAATTCTTCCTTCAACCAGTTGCACTTCCCACGTTCCTATTGGAATCTTATACAGACATTGGCTGAGAACAAAGACATTGCCCTAGGAAGAAAGGAAAGAAACAAGCAGCTATTAAACATCTGCTGTGTATTAGTGTATTATCTAATTTTTGATCTTCACAACAACCTAGCTGTTATAATTCCCATTTTATAGTTGAAGAAATTGAAGCAGACATACTCTGGGTCATACAGCTGTTATGTCCTGAGCTGGATTTGAACTTGGATCTTTCTGACTCCAGGAAAGCATGCCATCTATACTTTTCCATTATTGCAAAAACTCCATTGTGTCTCTGGCCTCTTCCTCTAACACAGCTATTTGCACATCAGATCTTTTAAAGATATAAAATGCTTCTATTTATTATAACTAATAACATATCAATATTTTTGCTCCTTCTGACCATCAATTTTACGAGTCTAAAGGGCATATCCTTACAATAAGAACATAGATTTAAAAGAAGAAAGGAACAAGGTCTTCTAGGTTAATCCTTCATCTTATATATTAGGAAACTGATTTCCAAACAGATTTCCAAAAAAGCATTCTGCCCAAGGTCATTGGGACAGGGCTCAAATTCAGTCAGCTGCTCTAAATCTCTCCAAGGTACTAGTTCTCAGGCCACTGATCTTGCCTTAGAGTTAAGCAGGACCAGAATGCACAATGGTTGAAGGGATGGAAAGGGGATCAGATCAGGAAGGTTCAGAAAGCAGTGAGCTCTTTGGATGAGAGGATGAGTTGAGCTTGGGAAGCTAAATGAGGCTAGGAATGGGAAAGAGCACTTTTATCTAGAGACTGACCTTTCATAGCCTCCCTTTGCAGCAGCCTTCTTAGAGCTGGAAAGGTAGTATAGTGGATAGAGCACTGGCTTCCAAGTCAGGAAAACCTGAGTTCAAATTCAGACTCTGACATTTACTAGCCTGGACTAGTCACCTAACCTCTGCTGCCTCAGTTTCCTCATCTGTAAAATAAAGGTGATAATACTCCCTCCCTCCCAGGGTTGTTGTGATGATCAAATGAGATAATATTTGTGAAGTACAGTTCCTAGAGTATACTAAATGCTTTATAAGTATTAGTGATTATTATTATTACCCTAATCCAACTTCCTTCTCCTTTTTCTCTTGCCCTTTGTTATGTTTTTCAGACATTTAGCTGTTGCCCAGTCCACATCAAAAAATACTATTATTCTGGAGCCCAGTGGTGTTAATCTCAAACTGAAATGGGGCCACCAAACCATTCATAAGGATTGCTATCCCTAATGATATTGACTTAGAAAAACACATATTAATATTAGCTATTTTTAATTGTATCTTTATTTGTTTTTGTTAAATATTCCCCAATTACATTTTAATGTTATTTGTGCTGCATTGGAGAATTTTGTGACCAGATGGAGTTATCCAAGGTGTTTGATACCTCTCTGCTATATCACATTCCTGCTCACCCCAACCTTTACCCCCCACTCCCTCCCACCCCATCTTCACTTTCTTAGAGTCAGTGAGTCTGATCAAGTAGCCTCTTCCATGGCTCCCTTAGTTCTCATTGATAAATGTATCAGAGTCCTCAAATATCATATTTGCTTGAAACTCCTGGGTTGGGATTTCAGTCACTGTAGCAGAATGATGGAGATATTAGGGAGGTCTTCCTTCTAGGCACTTTAAAATCAAAGGATCAGCCCTCTTTGGGACTATAGGTACCTATGAGACTAGAAAGTTCTGCAAGGGAATTTATATAGGGTAACTGTGGCAATTGAATAGTGTTTCCCTTCAGAGAAGATGCTCCAAGAAGGAGAGAATGCAAGTTTTCTGAGGTCAGGGAGGGTGTTTTGTGTCATATTTGTATTCCCAGACTTGGGACACGTGCTGTTGCTGTTCAGTCCTATCTGACTCTTGGTGATACCATTTGATATTTTCTTGGCAAAGATGCCGGAATGGTTTGACATTTCCTTCTTCAGCTCATTTTATAGACAAGAAAACTGAGTCAAACAGGGTTTAAGTGGCTTGCTCAGGATCACACAACTAGAGGGGACCTGAGACTCAATTTGACCTCAGGAAGTTGAGCTTCCTGACTCCAGGCCCAGTGCTCTAGACCATTGCATCCCCTAGATGCCCCATGTGGGGTACATATTAGTCATTTAACAAATTGTATGGTATAATGGAGCAAGAATTGACTTTTGTGCTAGAAGATCTGGGTTCAAATTTTACCTCTGATAGTTTCTGCTTCTGTGAGGTTATGCAAACCATTTCTGTTCTCAGGATCTCATTTTTTACTTATCTGTAAAATGAAGGAATTGAGCTAGATGGTCTCTGAGATGCCATCTAAATCTTTCTGAGCTGGTGGATTGGCTTAAAGTAAGACCAGGGGAAAAAGGAACTCATGTAGCAGATACTATACTTTGGCACAGAAGGGTTGAATTTCCCCACACCATTTGCTTGACAGGTGTTGGCAGTTTATTTAACAGGGATAATGAGGGGAGTAGAAGAAGGAGGGGCTAATTCCCTCTCACTTTATATTGAAAACACCAATGGGCTCAGCCTTTGTACCCTGAGAGGGGGTAATTAAAAGACACTTCATCAGACTGGTTATTGCCAATTAACAAACACCAATATAAACAATTAATAAAGTCCCAGTGGGAGATGAGCCAGAGGAATCCCATCAGTAGTGAGAAAAACAGCCTCACAGTCTTCTGCCTGGCCCTGAGGCCATGGAGCCCCTGTGGAGGCCACTGATGTTTGCAGCAGTCCAGGGACTGAGCCACGCACTAGTCTGTAGCTCATCTTGCTGAGGGTGGACTATGAAGAAGAGGACAGGGATGTGTTTGGGAGATGGAGATGGAAAAGCCAGGGCCCAGGGGGTTGTCACCTACATTTAATAAACTTTAAGCAAATGGTAGTGATGTTCTCCAAGCTCAGAAAGTTCACAATGAGTAGATAATGGCAAAAAAAGATCTTGGCAATGCAGGATGGGGGTCAATGTGAATTGTGTGACCAAATAGAGATTTTGAAGTTTTATTAGGGTTTTGAGGTTTTTTTTGTGATTAGAGAGGCGGGGGGAGAATGCAAGTATAGTACCTCCTAAGACATGATTTGTTCTTGTTCTTTCTCAATCCCCTTCCTTCCCCCATATCCCCTATACAATCTTGCCATGGGTTACATTGAGGTACACATTGTGAATTGTCTCTACCTGATCTGGATAACCTTAGTGAACCAAATAACTTCACCCAAAACCACCTTTCTTAAGTATTAAGTTCTGATGTTAAACATTTCTAATAGACTAGGGTTCATAATATCCTGGAAAGAAGATTGAACTAAGGTCTGAGGACCAGGATACCAGTTCTGACCCTTCTCCTGACAATAATTTTATCATTTAAGTTTTGACCAATTGATTTGAAATCTCTTTGAGAACTAGGACCATCGTGCTTCACCTCGCATGCCCACAGCATAGCAGAGTACTGTATGCAGTAGGTGCTTAATAAATGTCTGCATTGAATTGATAAAGGTGATTGAATTGACAGTTGAAATGACAGAACTGAATGGTGTCTGAAATCTCTCTTGACTGTGATCCAAAGAATTATGTCAAGGTTCTCCCTGTTTTCAGAACAACTAGGCAAAGTTGTAGGTGACAAGATTTCATGATGACTTGGTTGGGCTTGATATGGTAAGCAGATGCAGTCCTATCATGAAGTCACTGCAGTTACTGAATTATCAGACTACATTAGCAGTCACTGAGTCGAACCCTGTATTATAGTGCAAATAATCTGAGGTGATAAACTCAGATCCTGACTCGAGTCCATACTCTTTCCAACAACTTCAGATCATCCAGATCTATAGTGTCTAGCCTATACCTTAAATGAATCTGATAGGTATGCCTTTAGACCCCAGATGTCTTGAGAAATCTCATTTATTTCGGACTTCATTGTTTTGTAATTTGAATGAACCTTCCTGATGGTTCTAAGAGAATCTCTCTTTGTTCTGGGGTAAAAGGAATGTCTAGCCACAACCTCCTGGAAATGGGTCCTATCCTGGGGGTGCCCAAGAAGCATCTAACTCCTAATTCAAGCCCCAATACAGAGCCAGGATTTGGGGCACTGTGGCACTGATTGAAGGAAGGGATAAAAATGGGACAAAAAAAAAGAGGTGAACAGCTTTTTTGCCTTTAATGGGAAAGTACTGTAGATCAATATGCATGTCCACAGAGAGACAGACAGTAAGGCTCAATATGGTCAACTTCCTTGCTTTGCTAATGGATGAGAGCCTGCAGCATTGATCATCCAGAGAGACAAATACTCCAAATTTCATTCCTATTTGACTTCATGTTGAATTCTATATTTACCTTTAAATTTGGGTGTGCCTGATGGGATGGGATAGAAAATTGGGAAGCTATACTGTGATCCTCACTCAAGAAGAGCTAAAAAGTTAATCTGGTCAAATTGTGACCAGATATCTTTATGCAAATTATACTACATAAAATTGCCTTAGCACAGATCTGGCCATTTTGAAAACTTTTTTGGAATGTAATAAGTAGCTGAGAATACATGAAGTGATGATGATGATGCTTGACCTTTGTCCTTGAAGGACATGCCATGACAAGTGCAATAATTGAATTTGAAGGGGGGGGGTGTTAAGTCACCAACCTCACCTTCTCTTCCAGAGCCATCTGGGTCTAGTGGCCAGATATGAATCAGGATGACTGGAGATGGTATTGGATATGAGGCAATCAGAGTTAAGTGGCTTGCCCAAGATAACAACAGATAGTGTCAATTGTCTGAGGTTGGATTCCTGTCCTGCTGACTCCAAGGCCAAGACTCTATCCACAGCCACCTAGCTGCAACTAGATATTTTCCCCTATGGAAGAAAGTGCATGAGGTACAAACTTTGACTGCGATGCATAATACTGTAAGAATACTTCAATGACTCTTCATTCCTTAGCAAATAAAGTTCAAAGACATTATCCTGACATTTGAAGCTCTCTGCAATCTGGCTTCACCTTACCCTTCCATTAAAGGATTTCCCTTCTTAAATGCTAGCCTCTAGTCAAATTCTTCCATTTATCATCTCTGGTCTTTGAAGCATTCTCTACAAATTTCATACTTTCTACATTTGATTGGTGTTTCCTATTCCTAGAAGCCAAACGGAAGCAGCAAAATGAAGAAAGACTACCATGTTGGCCAAGGGCAAAGCCATGCAAGTAAATGATGAAAAAGACCAAAGACTGACCTTGCCTTTGCTGTATCCCCACCCAAGGAAGGATTGTGAATCATGAGAACTATAGAATTCTCCATTGGGTGGAGGGAAAAGAGACTGTCATGATTCTCAATGGTATTGTGTATTTTTTCTGAATTTTTTTACTACATTAAAAAATCTCTTCTACATTTGCCTTGTGAACTTGAATCATCACAAAAGGAGCTATAGAAATGCCAAATGGTACATTCAGAGAGATATGGTACACTCTGTAGTGGAGAGATAGAAAGAGGCACAGCATTTAGTAATGCTCTTTCATCACGAAGTTGGATGGAGTTGATTGTAATGTCACATGCAAAGCCCTAAATTTGGTTCTTCAAGTTGAAGATGAAGGTCAGAACAAAGGCATTACAGAATGGTATAGGGAAGCTTCCTGATCCCCTAATCACAGAAATGACCAGGAATGAATATTTGTGGTCACCACATAATAAGCTAGCTCCTAATTAGCTAGTGGATATATTTGAATTTTCCATAGTTGTTTGAATGATGAGCAAGCTTCTATCCATTTAGGACTGCCAAAAGTGACTGATACTGCTCCCTTTAGAAGGTTCCCAAAAGCACAAATTTTTTCATTTCTTTCACTCAGTTTTAAAGTCTCTGGTAAAGCTCCTGAATGGGGTTGGGGGAAGGATGGAAAGGGGAACTGAAATAGTTGCCATCTTTTACTTGAATCTGTGCTTGGCATATAGTATGTACTTCATAAAAGCTTTTTGCATGAATTTTATTTCACTTGTATATTATCTAAATCTATTATCTAAAGTGCTTATTAAGTCATCTCATTCTGTAGGGATCTTTTTTGGTTGACATGGCATTAGGAAGGAGAGGAAGAAGAGTAGCCACATAGTAAAAATGGTTAGCATTTATAAAGTGCTTGAAAGTTTGCAAAGCATTTTACAAATATCTCATTTTATTCTCATAAAACCCTGAAAGGTGGGTGCTATTTTCCCAATTTTACAGATGAGGAAACTTAGAAGTTAAATAACTCAGAATCAAACAAATGGTGCCTGGTTCTGGATTTGAACTCAGGCCTTTCTTATTCTAGTTGCCTCTAGAAAAGAATATAAGTCAAATTATCACATCTTATTTCTTTACTAGTAACAGAAGACCACACATGTTTCTATCATATATTCCTGTAACAATGACATTTCTTTTTTTTTTAGTTTTTGCAAGGCAATGGGGTTAAGTGGCTTGCCCAAGGCCACACGGCTAGGTAATTAGTAAGTGTCTGAGGTTGGATTTGAATCCAGGTACTCCTGACTCCAAGGCTGGTGCTCTATCCACTGTGCCACCTAGCCACCCCCAACAATGACATTTCTAAGCTTTAATTTCATGGGAAAAGAAAATACAGACAGAAGCAAAAAGATCTCACAGTTTACCTGAGTTCTTTGTGTGAAGCTCTCTGAAACAGGGGTTATATCTAGATTGTAACAAAAATTTGACTAATGATTTCATGCTCCACTTGTGGACAAAATGGACAGATGGTATCTAGATAATAGTATGATTAGCCAGGTTCTGAACTTTTCAAATTACCCCAATCAAAGGCTAGCCATTGATGGTTTAATGTCTATTGGAAGGGAGTCTTGAGTAGTCTTTCAGGAATCTTTCTTTGGTGGTATTTGTCATTTCATTTTGTTTTAGCATTTTTATTAATGACTTGAAAGGGTGCACAGATCAATTGCTTATCCAATTTTTTACTTGACAAAACTAGGAGTGCTAATTATTGCATTTACCTGAGCCAAGATTTGAAAAGATCTTAGTCAGCCCAAATCTAATAAGATGAAATGATAGGGATTAGTGTAAAGACTTGAACTTGGATTAAAAAAATCAATTTTACAAATGTAAAATGGGAGAGGTGTGATGTGACTTGTCAACAGGTTGAATGAGACAAGATCATGGTTTTCAGTAGACCATAAAGGCAAGGTTCAATTCAGCATAGTTTAATAAGTGTCTCCAATATGTGAGGCAGTACAGTTAGATGGCACAGTGGGTAAAGTGCTGGGTGTGGAGTCAGGAAGATTCATCTTCCTTAGTTCAAATCTGACATGTATTAATTGTGTGACCCTGGGCAAGTCATTTAATCCAGTTTGCCTCAGTTTTCTCTCTGTAAAATGAGGTGGTGAAGAAAAAAATGGCCAATTATTCCACTGTTTTTGCTAAGAAAACCCCAAATGGAGTCATAAAGAATTGTGTGAACAACAGCAGCAATATGTGAAGCACTGTGATAGGCATTGGGAATAAAAAAGATAAAAAAAAATCTCTCTGTCCCCCTATACATTTGTTTCCTGTGGCTCAGTATTCTCAGGTCTGGATCTCATCTGATGCTAAACATTATCCCTCATACTTTTTCTCTTTAATTTATATTGCCTTCACCCAAAGTTGTCTCTTGTAAAGCTCACGTTCAGATTTCCACAGATGTTGGTAAAAGAGGTCCCTAGATGCTGTGTAAAAATTGAGGTCACATATTAAGGCGTAAATATAGCATAATACAACCTTTGTTGTTGTTTTTGTTCAGGTTTTCTGTCAAGTCAGACTCTTTGTGATCCCATGGATGATAGCATGCCAGATCCTTCTATTATGTACCATCTCTCAGAGTCTGTCCAAGTTCATGCTTGTTGTTTCCATGACTCTATCTCATCTTCTACTGTTTCCTTTTGTTTTTACTTTCAATCTTTACCAACATCAAGATCTTTTCCAAGGAATCCCATCAACTCATTATAAGACTAAAGTATTTAAGCATCATCTTCAGTGAACTTTCAGTGAATTAATTTCTTTAGGTATTAACTGATTTGACCCCCTTGCTGTCCAAGAGTTTCTCAAAAGTCTTCTCCAGGGCTACAATTAGAAAGTATTGATTCTGTAGCACTCAGCTTTCTTTATAGACCAACTCTCACATTCAGACATTGCTACTGGAAAAAACCATAGCTTTGGCTATATATGCCATTATTGGCAAGGTGATGTCTCTACTTTTTAGTATGTGGTGTAGATATGCCTTTACCCCACAGAAAATGCCCAAACCATTCAAAGGACCCTTAGTATATAAGTGGTAAATGCAACTCTCCTCCCTCCCTGATAAGTCTGACTTTCTCCCATAGTCCTAAAGTCCCCCCTGACTCATAAAACCACCCAAGAGTTTGGACTCCCCTCAGAAAGGAAAAAAAAATGATATTACATAGGGAAAATATAAAAAGCACTATTGTGGTGAGTTACCCTTTTCATCTAAAGTTCCATATAGACTTTCTGATAGAGATACTTGGCCCACAGGGTGATAGATAACTCACAATATGAAAGCAAGATCACAAAAATGAAAGGCACATAATTCAACTTCAGAGACTGGAGAGATCCTATGCTCTTTTCCTGCTGTTCTAGTTAAAAAACAAGACCTGTTCTCTAGTTATTTGATATATGTGTACTGTCTCCTCAACCAGATGGCAAAGTTGTTAATAGGGAGAGACAGGTAGGGAGGGAAGGATTGTTTCCTCCTTTCTTGTATCATGTTATCCCTAGGTACCCTGGCACCTAAGCACCTAGGAAAATTTGATGAGTGTTTGAGGAAGGAAATGGGGTGTGTGTATGTGTTTTGAGGAAGAGGTTCAGAAATCAGTGTTCCTGCATTTCTTTAGCTCTTAATTTCATTCCCAACAGTTTCAGAAGAGAGTGCTCACTACCCTTTATATAAAGAGAAGATTTTCCTACCCCCTCAACAGACTTTGAAATGAATGTTTTTGGAATTATCTTCTCTGAACACCTGGTGGGAGAGAGTTGGGGACATTGTCTGGAAGGGAGAGCATAATCAATTGGCTAATATAGAGATGTAGAAGTTATTTAATAAATGTATATTGAAATGAGAGAAAATTTCTAAAATGAAATAGGGAACAATTCTTATTTCCATTAATACTGCCGGTTCTTCCATACAGCCTTTCCAGGATTTCTTACCTGAGTGTGGTAACAATTTTTGTCCCTTCTTGGACTCTCCTATCATAGTTAGCTGTGTAAACATCATAATCCCCTTGGTTGTTGTTTTTCCTTCAATCTCAAAGAGGACCAAAGGCACTAGGAAGGTGATGTATTGACTGGCAAATGAATTAGATTTAAGTAAGGGAGGGCTGTGCAAAGTCACCAATCTCATTCTCTCCTCTAGAGACATCTGAGTGAGCAGATATGCATCAGGACAACTGGAGGGGCTGATGCCTGATTGTCTGAGACAATGCCTATTCAGTGATAATGGCTATGTAAGAAATGAGGACTAAAAAAAGGTCCTCTATAAGTTAAATGAAGGAAGAGATATCATCTAAATTTTGGCTCTCTCAGTCTTTGTACAAAGCGAACATTTCACAAAGATACTGAATTGTTCTAACCATTTAGTGAACTCACTTCCAGGAAATTGCTCTAAAAAGTTTCTTTTTCCTCCCTTTTCCTCTCTATATTAGATCTTCAATAGCAATGATAATAACAATAACAGTAGTAATAGCTGATATTTATGCAACATATCAAAATGCTTTACATTTATTACCTCATTTGATTCTCTTAGCAACCTTAGGAGGTATTATTATTACCACTTTTCAGATGAAGAAACTGATGCTTAGGTCAGATAACTTGCCCAGAGTCACACAGTAAGGAAGTGTTGAAGACAGGATTTGAACTCAGTTCTGAAGACTCCTAATCTTGTTCTTTATCCATTATACCACCCAGAAGCCTAACAGGTAACTAAGACACCAAACAGAAGTTCTATCCCTAAGCCAAGTTAGTGAATTTGGGAAATGGACTAGAAGAGCGAGGCATCAGTCATGTACTTACTCAAAACCCTAATCATCTCATATCTAGATTATCTTCTACTGGACAACTTGTCAGATACTCAGAAATCTTTTAGGTCTCCACTCTCTCTAAGTCTTTTCTTTCTTAGGTTTCTTTCTTAGGTTCTTCAATTAATCTTCCTAGGGTTCCTGTAGAACCAGGTCTGTTTTTCCTTTTGTCTTTGTTATCCCCAGTGTCTTGGACAGAACCTTGAATATCAGATGAAATACTTATTGGATTGCATCAGGATGAATGGGAAAATCATGAAGACCTTCAGTATATCCCAGTTGCTATCTCCAGTGTATCAATGACATTTTTTTTAGGTTTTTGCAAGGCAATGGGGTTAAGTGGCTTGCCCAAGGCCACACAGCTAGGTAATTATTAAGCCTGAGGCCAGAATTGAACTCAGGTACTCCTGACTCCAGGGCCAGTGCTCTATCCATTGCACCACCTAGCTACCTTCAATGACATTTCTTGACAGTACTGAGAACAGAGCATAGCACTTATAAGCATAGCCTGGTCACCTTTCTAGTGGGCCTATCACCTTTATAGCCCAATATTGTATGAGCTTCCTTGGCTACCATATGACATAGCTAAATACTCCAAACCCTTGTAGATCTTTTTTTCATAGGAAATGATGTTTAAGTGAACTTTGTGATTTTCTTGGTAAAGGTACTAGAGTGGTTTGCCATTTTCTTCTCTAGCTCATTTTACAGATGAGGAAACTTGCCCAGGTCACACAACTAGGAAATGTCTGAGGCTGAATTTGAACTCAGATCTTCCTAACTGTAGGCTCAATTCTTTATCCACTGTGCCACTTAGCTGCCCAATTGAGTAATAATAGTATACTTATATCAAACATCATCCCATACCAGTATTTGGCAGTCATTAACTTAAAAATGACTGGCCCAGAATCACAAGTACTATAGATATTTTTAGGTAGATAATATAAGTCCCATTTTACAGATGGGGTCACTGACAGAGAGGTCAAGTGACTTGTATCTATATTCATATAACTGCTAAACTGATGGGGAGAGATGACCCTGTCTCCCTCCATCTATATACTTTTTTTTTATTTGCAGATTGGATCTGGAACTTCTTGGCATGAGGGGAGAGCAAATTTTTCCTGAATGAGTTCCCATTTTTTGTGTTAAACATTATTACCTATACAAAGTATGTTAGTCTGTGTCTTATGGGAGTGGGAGTGAAAATTTTGTTCTAAGCTCTTCATAGTTTATCAGATTTATAGAGAGAAGAGAACTGTGCTGAGATAGGGAAGAAAAGAATGGAGAAAAATGAAGCTGAGAGTATTCAAGATAAGCTTCAAGTCTTTTTTCATTTGCATATATTTCATAGAATCTTTCTTTTTAAGTTGGAAGGGATTTTAGAGAAAAATCTGATCTAAACCCTTCTCTTTGCCTGCAGTAGAGTAATTGTGATCAAGGTGTTGTCACAACCACAGAAATGACACAAAATAGTTCATTAAGGGATGGAATGACCCTACCTTCCTTCCCAAATACCTATACCAGGACTTATCATAGATTTAAAGCCAAAAGAGCCTTAGAGAGCATCCAGTTAATCTCCCTCATTTTTCAGATAAGAAAACTGAGGACCGGGAAGCTTAACCAACTTTCCCAAGATGGTTGTTGAAGTTGTTCAGTTCTCTATGATTATTTCCTTATTTGAGGTATTCTCTGTAAAGATACTAGAGTTTTTGGGCATTTCCTTCACAAGCTCATTTTTCAAATGAAGAAATTGAGGCAAATAGGGTTAAGTGAGATAATCAGGATCACACAGCTAGTAAAGCATTTGAGGTCAAATTTAAACTCAGATCTTCCTGATTCCAGAGCAGGCATTCTATACACAGCTGCCCCAAAATTATTTAAGTAGTAAATAGAAGAATCAGAATTCAAAGCATTAGATCTAGCACTTTTTTAATTGCATTCTCTCTCACACAAACATTTTACATACAAAACTTTCTTCTTTTGTTGACCCCTTATTCCAAGATATGTTCTGTGACCAGGATAGACAACCAAGTTCTTTCCCCTTAGTTAGTGCTCTGACTCAATAGTGGTTTTTGTTCCTATGTCAGGGTTTCTTCCATGAGGAGGGTTCTCTCTCCTTCAGATAGTTGCTATGGTCAGTGAACTGAATATTTGATTCAACTAAAGAAAAATACACACTTATATATACACATACCTAGATATGTATGTGTCTATTTGTATCTGTATCTGTGTCTTCATAAATACATAATTACATGTGTATTTTGTATATTTATGAAGACACATATACAAATATACACACATACATATCTAGGTATGTGTATATGTGTGCATTTTTCTTTAGTTGAATCAAATATTCAGCTCACTGACCATAGCAACTATCTGAAGGAGAGAGAACCCTCCTCAGGGAAGGAACCCTGACATACAGAGAGAGAGAGAGAGAGAGAGAGAGAGAGAGAGAGAGAGAGAGAGAGAGCCATATTCTATGCAGAGCATTATATAGGTGCTGAGGTGCTGGGCAAAAGCTAAAAATAGCATAGGGTTAGTGTCCTTAATGAGCTCACCCTTAAATATAGAATGCCTTCCACACATACCTAAAGTAGGAACTTTTAATATTTAGCTAAATATTAGCTAGGTATCCAATTCTCTGGATTTTCCAATTTTTCTTTAAAGTCATTTCCATGTATGAGATCCCATACCCATGCTTCTTCCACCCCTAGGGCTTTATACTACTGCCAATGAACCTTGGTTTTTGGTTCTTCTGCTAGTGGTACTGCATTTTCCAATTAAATAAATGAAATTTGTAAAGTGCTTGGCATAGTGCCAGGCTGGATAAATACTTGATAAATGTGTATTCCCTTCTCTCTTTTTTCACCCTTCAAACATACAATTTCAAGAGCCAGATCAGGTATCTCTACTTTTAGTAATTCCCTTGGATATCCGTGGGCATCTGGCCTTTTGTTTCTGTCACTGTGGGATTTCAACCGTCCCTGTCTTAGTTTCCTTGTTGATGGTAAGATAAATGTGGATTGCTCTGTGAGTGATGTGTTCTTTACAATTCAAGGATCTTCATGAAATGACTCAAATCTCTGGGACAGCTCCATTTTACTAGCTTTATTTACTGTTATTCCTTAACCAAAATGTTGTGGAAAACCTCTTGTTGCCCATTCTTCAATGTTCTGTCCTTTGAAACTCAGCTTAATCACCTATATAAAACCTTTTCTAATCCTTCTCATTGTTAGTATATTCTTCCTTTATTCATAGATCAACCTGGAAAATAGATCCAGGATACGAATCATTGGATTACTAGAAAGCCTAGATCAAAAAAGAACCTGAAAAACACCTTGCAGGAAATTATAAGGGGAAAATTGTCCAAATCTGCTAGAAAAGAAAACAATATAACCATTGAAAGAGTTCACAGAACTCCTCCAGAAAGAGACCCTAGGATAAAACCTCCAAGGGCTATTAAAGCCAGATTCCAGAACTCTTAAATAAAGGAGAGAACACTGCAAGCAGCAAAAAGAAAACAATTCAAATACAAAGGAAACACAGTTAGACTCACACAGAACCTATCAGCTCCCAAACTGAAGGATTGGAAGGCCTGGAATACCATATATCTGAGAACAAAGGATTTGGGATTACAACCCAGAATGTACTAGCATGCAAGATTCAGCATATTCTGGGGGCAGCTAGGTGGCTTAGTGGATAAAGCACCGGTGTGGAGTCAGGAGTACCTGGGTTCAAATTTGGTCTCAGACACTTAATAATTACCTAGCTGTGTGGCCTTGGGCAAGCCACTTAACCCCATTTGCCTTGCAAAAACCTAAAAACAAAAAGATTCAGCATATTCTGTCTGGGGAAAACAATGGATGTTCAATGAAATAGAGGACTTCCAGAATTTCCTAACACAAAAACCAGAACTGAACAGAGAATTCAATCACCAAATACACAACTCAATAGTTGCATAAAAAATGGTAAATGAAAAGGGGAAGGAAAAAACAAAACAATGTTGATCAAGACCATCAAACTGAATACAACCCTAAAAGGGAAGATATAACACTTCTAATTCTTTAGAACTTTACTTCTCTTAGGATAATTAAAGTGTAAAATATAATTGAAGAGAATGGACTTAAAGGGTATGGGTATAGGTGGGTCTTGTCTCTCCATTGAAGAGATATGAGATGATATCACTATGTTTGAAACAAAAAGCCCTGATAAAAAACAGGGGTATTAACCTTAAACTTAAGCTGTGTACTCTTGAGTCAGTGTCTCTGTAATTCGTTTGCAAAGTCCTCAGGTGAGACCCTCAGAGCCTCCCAGTGCTTAAGAGACCTTTAAGATACTTGTAGTTAATTGCATTGGGGTTTGACATAACCCTTGCTTCACTTAATAAGGGATTAAATACCCTGGCAGGGAGTAGAGTGTAAAAGAAAATAGACCTTGCTTCACTTAACATGTACTCTGGTCAGGAGGAGGGGGTTAAGTGTGAGAGAAAATAGGTTGGGGGCGGGTCACAAATAGTTCAAGAAATGATATGGTTTTGGATGATACTTTGACTCATGAGGAAGATTGTGTATACTTCAAGGATACTGGAGAAGGGGGTAAGGTAAAAATGATTATAATGATTATAATTATAATCTGATATAATTTGAGACAATGCTGCTTATCAAGCAATCAAGCAAATAATCTATGATGATACCTTGATAACAAAATGAGCTTATCAGGCAATCAAATAAATAAATTGTGATTGATTGATACCTAATTAATAGGACTAGAACTATAAATAACACCAGGGGAAGAAGCACAAAGATTTATAATTTTAGAGGGAAAGAAGGGAGAATGTGAACATTGAGTAAATTCTATTCAATAGTTTTAGTCCAGAGAGAGAAAAAGAAAACACATTCCCACTTGGGTTTAAAAATCTACCTAATATACTGGGGGTGGGGGAGGAAAAGGGAAAGATAAGGGAAAAAGACTGATGAAAAGGAAGATGAAGATATAAGTGAAATAAACTGAAAGTTAAATTTTTAAAAGAAAAGTCAAAGGGGAAAGGTAGTGAAACTTTGGTGAGGAGGAATAAGAGAAAAGGAAAGAGAAAAATATAAATGGAGAGAGATAACTCAAAGGGACATACAGAATTAGTAATCTTAACTGTAAATATGAATGGAATGAACTGTCCCATAAAACAGAAGTGGATAGCACTTAAAAACCACAATCCTACAATATATTGTTTATAAGAAACACAATTGAAGCACAGAAATACACACATGGTAAAGGTAAAAGGTTGGAGCAAAATGCATTTTGCCTCAGCTGAAGTTAAAAAAAATCAGGGGTAGCAATCCTGATCTCAGATAATGTAAAAGCAAAAATTGATCTCATTAAAAGAAATAAGGAAGGAGACTACATCTTCTCAAAAGGCACCATTGGTAATAAAAGTATGGCATTACTAAACATGTATGGTCCTAGTGGTATAGCATCCAAATTCCTAGAGAAAAAGCTGATTGACTTACAAGGAGACATAGACAGCAAAACTTTTGTAATGGGAGACCTCAATCTCCCTCTCTCAGAACTGGATAAATCTAACCACAAAATATATAAGAAGGAAGTTAAGAAGGTGAATGAAATCTTGAAAAACTTAGATATGATAGACCTCTGGAGAAAACTTAATGGGGATAGAAAAGATAATACCTTTTTCTCAGCAGTACATGGCACCTAGGGCCCAAAATTGACCATGTACCAGGGCCCCAAAACCTTATAATCAAATGCAGAAAGGCAGAAATAATAAATACACACTTCTCAATCCATGATACAATAAAAAATACATGTATTAAATGGTCATAGAAAGACAAACTGAGGGGCAGCTAGATGGCACAGTAGATAGAGCACTGGCCCTGGAGTCAGGAGTACCTGAATTCCAATCCAGCCTCAGACACTTAATAATTACCTAGCTGTGTGGCCCTGGGCAAGCCACTTAATCCCATTTGCTTTGCAAAAACCTAAAAAAAAAAGATAAACTGAAAACTAATTGGAAATTAAATAACTTTATATTAAATAATGAACAAATAATTATCTGCTCAAACAGCAAATAGAAATAATCAGTAACTATAGCTACGAAAATGATGTTAATGAGATATCATACCAAAATTGATGGGATGCAGCCAAAGCAATTTTGAAGGGAAATTTTATATCTTTAAATGCCTATATGAAAAAAAATTGAGGAAGAGGAGATCAATGACTTGGTTATACAACTAAAAAAGCTAGAAAAAGAAACAAATTAAAGATCCTCAATTAAATAACAAATTGGAAATTCTGAAAATCAAGGAGATATTAATAAAATTGAAAGTAAGAAAATCATTGATCTCATAAATAAAACTAAGAGTTGGTTTTATGAAAAAGCCAATAAAATAGACAAATATTTGATTAATCTGATTTTAAAAAAGAAAGAAGATAACCAAATTACCAGCATCAAAAATGAAAAGAGTGAACTAACCACCAATGAGGAGGAAATTAAAGAGATAATTCAAAGCTTCTTTGCCGAACTGTATGCCAATAAATTGGATAACCTGAATGAAATGAATGAATATTTACAAAAATATAAACTGCCCAAATTAACAGAAGAGAAAAATAAATTATTTAAATAACTGCATTTCAGAAAAAGAAATTGAAGAAACCATCAATAAATTCCCTAAGAAAAAGTCTCCAGGTCCAAATGAATTTACAAATTAATTCTACCAAACATTTAAGGAACAATTAATTCCTAGTCTACATAAACTAATTTTAAAAATAGGAGGAGTTCCACTAAATTTCTTTTATGATACCAACATGGTGCTTATACCTAAACCAGGAAGAACCAAATAAAATTATAGACCAATCTCCCTAATGAATATTGATGTAAAAATCTTAAATAAAATTTTAGCAATGAGACTACAGCAAGTTATTATTAGGATAATACACCATGATTAGGTAGGATTTATACAATGTAGGCAGGGATGGTTCAATATTAGGATAACACTCAATATAATTGAATATATCAATAGCAAAAGCAACAGAAATTATATGATTATTTCAATAGATGTTGAAAAAGCCTTTAATAAAATACAACATCCATTCCTATTAAAAATACTAGAAAATTTATGAATAAATGGTATTTTCCTTAAAGTAATAAACAGAATTTATCTAAAACCATCAACAAATATTATACATAATGGGAATGAACTCAGAGCATTTCTAATAAAATCAGAGGTGAAACAAGGGTGTCCATTATCACCATTACTATTCAATATAGTTTTAGAAATGCTAGTTGTAGCAAGAAGAGAAGAAAAAGAAATTGAAGGAGTCAGAATTGGCAATGAGGAAGCAAAATCATTTAAAAAACTCCAGGAAACAATTAACAAATTCAGCAAAGTAGCAGGTTATAAAATAAAACCACATAAATCATCAGCATTTCTATATATGAACAACAAAGCCCAAGATCAAGAGATAGAGAAATTCCATTTAAAGTAACTATAGACAACATTAAGTTCTTGGGATCTACCTCCCAAGACAAACCCAGAAACTGTATGAATACAATTATAAAGCACTTCTCACCCAAATAAATTCAGATCTAAATAATTGGAAAAAATAAATTGCTCATGGTTAGGTTGAGCTAATATAATTAAATTACTTATTCACTATCATACCAATCAAACTACCAAACTACTACTGTCATATCAATCAAACTACCAAATTACTGAACTAGAAAAAAATAGTAATATAATTCATTTGGAGTAACAAAAGGGCAGGAATAGCAAAGGAACTGATAAAAAAAAAAGTAAAGGAAGGTCTTCTAGCTCTACCAGATCTAAAACTATACCATAAAGTGGCAGTCATCAAAACTGCCTGGTACTGGGGGCGGCTAGGTGGCGCAGTGGATAGAGTACTGGCTCTGGAGTCAGTAGTACCTGAGTTCAAATCCAGCCTCACACACTTAATAATTACCTAGCTGTGTGGCCTTGGGCAAGCCACTTAACCCCACTGCCATGCAAAAAAAAAAGCCTAAAAAATTAAAAAAACTTCCTGGTACTGGTTAAGAAATAGAGTAATGGATCAGTGGATTGGGATAAGTTCAAAAGAAACTGCAGTGAATGACAACAGCAATCTACTATTTGAGAAACCCAAAGCTATCAGCCTCTGGGATAAGAACTCACTATTTGACAAAAATTGTTGGGAAAACTAGAAAATAGCATGGCAAAAATTAGACATAGACCCACATCTCACACCCTATAACAAAATAAGGTCAAAATGGAACAGGATTTAGACATAAGGAGCAATAGCATAGATAAATTATTAAACCAAGAAATACTCTATCAGATCTATGGAAAAGGGGTAAATTTATAAATAAACATTTATAAACTGCAAAATGAATGATTTTGACTATATTAAATTAAAAAGGTTTTGCACTAATACAATCAATACTGCCAAAATTAGAAGGAAAGCAGAATGCAGGGAAACAATTTTCACAACTAGAAGTTCTGATAAAAGTCTCATTTCTAAAATATATAGAGAGAATTGCATCAAAGTTATAAGGTTACAACAATTCCCCAATTAATAAATGATCAAAAGATATGAATAGACAGTTTTCAAATGATGAAATTAAAGCTAAATACAATCATATGAAAAAATGCTCCAAATCATTATTGATTAGAGAACTGCAGATTAAAACAACAATGAGATATCACCTCACACCTATCAGATTGGCCAAGAAAAGAAAAAGGGAAAATGATCAATGTTGAGAGGTTAAGGGAGGATTTCTAGTGTTTTTAATAGGAAGCCTTTATCAAAGGCTTTTTCAGCATCTATGCATTGCTGGTGGAGTTGTGAACAGATTCAGTCATTCTGGAGAGCAATATGGAACTATACCCAAAGACCAATAAAACTGTTCATACCCTTGGCCCAACAATTCCAATTCTAGGTCTACATCCAGAAGAAATTACAAAAAATAGGAAAAGTTCTATGAATATTTTAGAATATGTAGAATTTTTTGTATATAGAATATGTAGATCTTTTAGTAGTGGCAAAGAATTGGAAAGTGAAGGGGTGCCTGTCAATTGGGGAATGGCTAAACAAGTTATGGTACGTGAATACTATGGAATATTATTGTTCTATAAGAAACCATAAATGGTCAGATTCTAGAGAAGCATGAAATGACTTATAGGATCTGAGCAAAGGGAGTAGAACCAAGAGAACAATATACACATTAACAACAGCGTTATGGGATGAACATCCTGGATGGAAGCAGCTCCTCTCAGTGGTTCAAAGAGCTAGGACAACCATATTAGACCATCTATGGACAATGTTATTCCCATCCTGAGGAAGAAAAAACAAAATAAAACACACACACACAGATAAACCAACCCTTCAGAATCTGATGAACACTTTATTAAAATTATCTATTATGTATCTTTCCCTTAATCCTAATTTCTCATATCAAAAATATCTAATCTGTAAACATGTTTTTCAAAAATATGTTATGTAGGGGTGGCTAGGTGGCACAGTGGATAGAGCACCAGCCCTGGAGTTAGGAGTGCCTGAGTTCAAATCTGGCCTTAGACACTTAATAATTCTAGCTGTGTGGCCTTGGGGCAAGCCACTTAACCCTATTTGCCTTTGCAAAAACCTAAAAAAAATATATGTTATGTACAATGCTAACCTGACTGTTTGCCACTGAAGGGGGCATGGGAAGGGAGGATGGCAGGAAATTTTGTAACTTAAAAATATACATGTGCCTATGGATGAAAATAAATTAAAAAAAAGAAAAAGATATCTTTTCATATTCCAATTACACCTATGCCCTCTGTCTATATATATATTCCTAATTGCCCTACTAATGAGAAAATTTTTTGAGTTCCAAGTATCATCTTCTTATGTAGGAATGTAAATAGTTTAATTTTATTTATATTTATATTTATTTATAAAATTTACAATTTTATTAACTCCCTTATAATTTCCCTTTCCTGTTTAATCTTTGCACTTGTGTCTTGTATTTGACTTTCTCTTCAGCTCTAGTCTTTTCATCAAGAATGCTTGAGTATGCCCATCAATCCATTGACCCAGCAATACCAATACTAGCCTATATCCAGAAGAAATCATTAAAAATGGGAAAAGTTCTATATGTTCCAAAATATTTATAGCAGCTCTTTTTTTTTGTAGGAGCAAAGAATTAGAAATTGAGGGGATTCCTGTCAATTGGGGAATGACTGAACAAGATATGGCATATTAATGTTATGGAATATTATTGTTCTATAAGAAACCATGAATGTTAGAACTCTAGAGAAGCATAGAATGAATTACAGGAACTGATGCTGAGTGAAGGGAGCAGAGCCAAGAGAACATTGTACACATTAACAACCACATTGTGAGTTGATCAACCTTGATGAATTCAGCCCTTCTCAGCAGTTCAGAGAGTTAGGAAAACTCTGGGAAACCTGTTACGGACAATGCTATCCCCATCCAACAGAAGAAAAACAAAATAAAACAAAACATTATATTATTATATTATATAATATTATATAATATTATATAATATAATGTTATATTATATTATATTTTATTTTATTATTATATTATATTATTACATAATTTTGCTATCTCTTATATTTTATTTTTTTCCTTAAGGATATGATTTCTCTCTCAGCACATTCAATTTTGATCAATATACAGCTGGAAACTATGTAAAGACTATCAGACTACCTTCTGTGGGGGTGGGGAGGGAAGCGAGATTGGGGGAAAAATTGTAAAATTCAAAAAAATAAAATAAAATGAGAGTGAAGGACAAGTAGCAAAAAATATGCATATGCATGTGGATGAATGTTGAAAACCTTTCATTACACATAATTGGAAAAATAAAATATCAATTTAAAAAACACATGAAATCTATAAGAAAAAGATAAGCCTGGAAAGACTTGCATGAATTGGTATTGAAAGAAATGAGCAGAACCAGGAGAATATTGTACATGTTTACAGAAACATTGTGAGATAATCAACTATGATGGACACAGCTCCTCTCAGCAGTTCACTGATCAAGGACAATCCTAAGAGATTATGAAAAATACCATGCACATTCCAGAGGAAAAAACTATGGAGTCTGAATACAGAGCAAACATACTATATTCACTTTTTAAAGCTTCTTTCTGTATCATGATTTTCTCCCTTAGTTCTAATTCTTCTTTCAGAGCATGACTAATATGGAACTATGTTAAACATGATTGTATATGTACAATCTATATCAGATGTTCATTGCCATAGGGAGGGAAGAGAGGATGGTAGAAAAATTTGGAACTCAAAAGGTTGCAAAAAAAGATAAATGTTGTAAACAATCTTTACATTTAATTGGAAAACAAAATTTTAAAAAAATGCTTGAAAGTCTTCTATCTCATTGAATATCCATTTCCCCCCACAAAGGATCATATTCAGTTTTGCTGTAATCCCAATTCCTTTGCCCTCCAGAATATCATATTACAAGCCCTTTAATTCTTTGCTGTAGAAGCTGCTAAATCTTGTGTTATGCTGACTGTGGCTCTATAATACCTAAATTGCTTCTTTCTGATCACTTTCAATATTCTCTCCTTGACCTGGGAGCTCTGGAATTTGGCTATAATATTCCTGGGAGCTTTTGTTTTGGAATTTCCCTTGGGGGTGATCAGTAGATTCCTTTAATTTCTATTTTACCCGTTAGTTGTAGAATATCAGAGCAGTTTTCCTTGATAATTTCTTGAATGATGAAACTCTTTTTTTGATCATGGCATTCAAGTAGTACAAAAATTTTTAAATGATCTCTTCTAGATCTATTTTCCAAGTCAGTTGTTTTTCTAGTGAGACATTTCATATTGTCTTCTATTTTTTCATTCTTTTTGATTCTATTTTATTGTTTCTTGATTTCTCATAAAGTCATTAACTCTTTTCCATTTGATCAATTTGGAGTTTTTTCTTCAGTGAAATTTTGTGCTTCTTTTTTCCATTTAGCCAATTCTGCTTTTCAAGGCATTTTTCTCTATATTGGCCTTTTGCACCTCTTTTACTATTTGATATCTTCCATTTTTAAGTGTTATTTTCTCAAGTGTCTCCTTTCCCAAGCTGTTGACTCATTTTTTTGTGATTTTCTTGCACCACTTCCAACATTCTTACCAATCTTTCCTCCACCTCTCTCTCTTATTTGACTTTCAAAATACTTTTTGAGCTCTTCCATGCCCTGAGACCAATTCATATTTTCCTTGGAGGCATTGAAAGTTGGAGCTTTGCTTTATCTTCTTTTGAGTGTGTATTTTGATCTTTCTTCTCACCATAGTAACTTTGTATGGTCAGAATTTCTGTTGTTTCCTCATTTTTCCAGTCTAACTCATGACTTTTAACTGTTAAAGTGAGGTTCTGCTTCCAGAGTGGAGGGTTCTATGCAGTTGTTTTCAGAGATACTGCTAGGTTCCTATAGATTTTCAATTCTTCCAAGGTGGTTATGATCTAAGGAGAAGTGTGTTTACTACTTTCCTGGACTGTGCTCTTGTTTGTGGGTGACTACAAGTGGTCTTTTTTCCCCCTGGAACTCTGAAGAGGATCCCTGCTCTGTTGCAGTTGCAAATTCTGGTGTGCTACTGCTACCCCTCACCCTGAGATTGCCATCCAGGACTGCAACCCTGATCTGAGTATGGGCAATAGAGTCCTACCCCCAGTACCAGGAAAGAGACCACTGTAGTCTCCTTGAGAACTTCAGAAGCAGCAGCAATAGCCTAGGGCCTTATTTGTGCTGGGTGCAGCCTACTGTGCTCCCTTCTTACACAAATGTGATTGGGAAATTGTTAGCAAAATAAACAACAATATAATAGAACAAAGATAATGTTAATATGTGGTTTTCTAAATCATTATGCTGCGTCTGAAATCCTTATGTAGTGACTTTAGTTTCTATTTTATTTTTACATCATTGATGTGCACCATCACAATGATGACATAATATTAATTGAACAATTGTGTCCAGTCTTCCCTTAATAGATAGTATTAAAAAACCCTCACATTCTGAGTTCCTTCTACTTTTTCAGTTTTATTCCCCCTTTCCCATCTCCATCCCAGTCCAGCTTAACTGTGAATTCTTCCCCTCACATGATAGTCTATATCCTTTGATGGGAATTTCCATATTTCCATGCATTCCCACTTTAGCTTGGCCCATTAGATGCCCTTATTTTTATCCAAAGCATAGCTCAGGTGCCCACATAAAATCTAATCCCTCAGGTGCTAGTCCTGACTTCTTAAAATCACTCTATATTTATTCTGCCATTGCTTTGTATTTTTTTAAATTTCAGTGCATATTTTATCTTCCCAAAAAAGAATACAAAAAAGAATGCAAAGCCCCCCCCGTGAGAGACTTAACTGTCTTTTTTTCTGTCTTTGTAGCCCCAGTCCTAGAAAACTGTCTAATATATGTTGTGTTTTTGTTTTTGTTATTGTTGCTGTTTTCTGTTGAGTTGTATTCAACTCTTTATAACTCCATTTTGGGCTTTCTTTGCAAAGATACTGGAGGGCTTTGCTATTTGCTTCTCCAGCTTACTTTACAGATGAGGAATCTGAGGTAAATAGGGTTAAGTGCCTTGCTCAGGGTCACCCAGCTACTAAATCTGAGACTGGATTTTAACTCTTCTTCCTGACTCCAGTCCCAGTGCTCTATGCACCATGACACAACCTAATGGTTGCATCTGACAGTTGCTTAATAGTTGTTTACTGAGTTAAATTTAACACTGCAACTATGAGTGTAATATAGGATAAGTATAGAGCTTGTGATGTCATTTATAGAGGAAACCCAAGTGATTAAATACAATGCAAATTACCAATATAAATCACCTAGAGAGTTTCCTAGAGAAGCCAGAGGTTAAGTGACTTGTCCAGAATCATGCAACCAGAAGCAGGACTTAAACCTAGGTTTTCTTGGTTTTGAGGCTAGCTCTCTATCCACTAGCCTTTAAGATATGTTAATGTTAATATTGAAGAGATGCAGGGGTTAAGAGATAGCTGAGGATAGGGAAAACTAGATGGTAAAGCACTAACAAACATGTATTCTATGACCTCTACATAAAAGACACATGCTCAGTGTTGGGGCAGGATGGAAAGGGAAGGAAGATAGGCATTGCCTTCCTGAAGTTCACAATCTAGTAAGAGAATATAATGCTAGGAGAGAAAGACAACCTGAGAAATAGCAAACATATCAAGAGTAAAGAAGAAGCTATTTTAGAGAAAAGGTAAGTTACCTTAGCACAACAAAACCATAGAAGAGACAGAATAATTAATGCCAGTGGTGGAACTGCGGGAGGGCAGCTAGGGGAAAGACTATGATGACAATAAAAGCAGCTGATGCCATAACGGTGATTTAAAGGGCACACATCTCTTTACATATATTCTCTCATTTGATCTTCACAACAGCTGGGAAGCTGGTTACCACAGCTAATCTTATTATAAAGAAGATCATGGCACCTTATAATATATTGTCATCATATTGCAGATGATTACCCATTTTATAGATGAGAAAACTGAAGGTCCGAGAGGCTAGTAATTTGTCTATGGCCCTCTGGAAAGTATCAAGGGTAGGGTTCAGACTCAGGTCTTCCCTGATTCCAAGTACAGCACACACACCACTATTCCACATGCAAGGTTTCCAAGAAAGTCTTGAAGGTCAACAAGGAGTGCTAGAAGAATTGATCCAAGCAGACGAAAAGGCTCCAGAGAAGAGAAAACAAAAGAATTATTAGGGCAAAGACCAGAAACCTTGTTGAGTTAGAGTTCAAGAGGTCATGGAATGAGCAGGTTCGTTCTGAGGCTTGAAATTAGAATGTGAGACCCCAGGTTGAAAAAGGTTGTTCCCTCAGGATTCAGTGGATCTCTGAAAAAAAGAGTAAAGGCTATATTCATGGGTAGAAGAAAAGGTGAAAACAAAATATTTTAGCAGCATTTTTTGTACTAGTAAAAGATTAGAGAATAGCTAAACAAATTGTGGTGCATGAATGGAATATTATGCTGTTGTTTTATTGTTGTTGTTGTTGAGTGCCTTCTGTTTGACTCTTTATGACCCCATTTGGGGTTTTCTTGTTAAAGATACTGAAGCATGCTTTACCATTTCCTTCTCCTGTCCATTTCATAGATGAGAAAACTGAGGCAAACTGGGTTAAGTGATTTGCCCAGAATCACACCTAGTTTTTGAGGCCAGATTTTAACTCATAAAATGAGTCTTCTTGACTTCATGTCTAATACTCTACCATTGTTCCACCTAACTGCTCCCCATTATGCTGCTGAAAGAAATGACAAACATGATGAATATAGAGAACATGGAAAGTCATGAAATGATGCTGATTAAAATAAGCAGAGATAAGAAAGCAATAAACAATGACTTCAGCAATTTAGGTGAAAAGACCAACTACATGTACAAATCAAAAGTGAATGTTGCAAAATTATAAAGAGCAAGCATGGGCCCCAGAGAATAGATATGAAAAGATACCTCCCCCCCACCTCCCCACTCCTCTACAGAGGTGAAAGATTCACAGATGTGGAGCACTGCAAAGATTTTCTTTTTTTGTATTGATCAGTTTTGCTGATTTTTTCCCTCTCTATCTTTATTTTTGAAAAAATTCTTTGTTGTAAGGATGGGATGGGCTTACAAGAAGAAAGGTATAGGGAGATGTTTAGACAATATAAAAACAGAGATATAATTCAAATATTTTAAATTAATGTTTTTATGTTTAAAATGGATATTTTTTCAAAATGTTGAAAAAATTGAAAACAAGTTTGTCCCCAAAGAAGGGTCATGAGAAGAAACCTCTCCCCAATCCTTTGCAGAAGTGAGTAGGGAGTCCACAGCATGGAAGTCTGTATGTAATGTCAGATTTTTAAAAACATATTTATTGGTTTAGTTGAAATTTTCTTCTCTTCTTTTTTGCTTAAAACATTTTTTGTTATCAGTAAAGACTCTCAGGATGAAGAAAAGGCATCAATTAAAAAAAAGAATCAGTGGGCTAGGAAAGACTGCTTTGATGTGGCAAGCTATGAGCTGAGTGGAAATGAATCTCTTAGGACTATTATTATTGTGTTAACTCAAATCAAGCCAAAGTAATGGGAAAATTGAATTTGTAATTACTTATTTGTGTATAGTTGATAAGTCAGCAATTTATACACTTTGAAGAGCTGACTTAAGTTCTGTCCAAAAGAGAATCCAATGGGAGATGTGAATAGTGATAACTGACATATACATCTTGTAATTTGTAGAATATTTTATGTCATCTCATTTCATCTTTAGTGTGAATATTATTCATCCCATTTTACAGATGAAGAAGTTAAGGCTTAGAATGAAGGGTTTTGTTCAAAATCTCCCTTCTGGTGCCAAAACCAAGATTTGATCCCAGTCATTCTCACTTATGACCCAATGATTTCTCAAAAAATCACAACTGAAAGAGAAAACTAAAGGATAAACCATTTGGCTCTCATTATGGATGAAGTCATGGAGATTTCTGTTTGGGGGATGCCTGGGTACAGGAGAGAATGAATTTAGTCTGAGTTATGTGGTCCCATGGTCATTTAACTTTCTTCAACCTCAGTTTCTTCATCTATGATATGGGAGTACATTTTTCACGTTTTGTGAAACCCCAGAGTTAGATTAAGAAAATAACTTTTGGGGGGCAGTGCCAAGATGGTAGCATGAAGGCAACAATCCTCAGAAATTTTTCCCCAAAAAACTCCAAAAGCCACAAAATTTTGACTCTAACCGAATTCTAGAGGGACAGAACCCACAGAAAGATTAAGTGAAGCAATTTTCCAGTTCAAGACAACTTGGTGGATCCGAGGGAAAGGTCTATTCCACTGGATCAGGTTGGAAGGAACTGTAGCTCTTCAGGCTGTAGCTATGCAACGCCAGAGCAAACCAGCTCCAGCCTTCAGGAATACCTCAGGGACACTTGAGTCCCTGGGGATACTTGGGTCTGAGGGAATAGGAACAGTTTCCAGACCTCTTGGCCCAGGGATCATCAGGGATGGCTTGGAGGCTCAGTGGGAAAACTCAGCTGCACCAGAGTGAGCGGGATATCTAGGCCAGCACTGGCTTCAGAGCAACCATAGGAACCTAAGGAGACACTCATAAAATACTTCCAGAGCACTCAGTCCACAGACAGTAAGGAACTGGGGAGAAACTGTAGAGTTCTCTCTGATATCCCTGGGGCAGGATTCTGCTGCTTTGCCCATACTCAGATCCAGGTTGCAATCGGTGCTGCTATACTACAATAACTACAGGTGCAGGGACCCTCCTCACAGCTCCAGGGCAAAGAGCAATCAGAGTCTCTCATAAGAATTGGAGGAATTAAGGACCCTGGGAGGTGTATCAAAATCCCCCAAAGTTTTAGAAGTACAGGTTACAGGCTGAGGAAATGAGCAAACAACAGCAAAAAAAAAAAAAGAATATGACCATAGAAAATTACTTTGGTCCCACAGAGGATCAAATATAGACTCAAAAGACAACAAAGTCAAAACTTCTGAATCCAAAGCCTCCAAGAAAAATAGGAATTGCTCTGAGGCTATAGAAGAGCTCAAAAAACATTTCTTTTAGGTTTTTGCAAGGCAAATGGAGTTAAGTGGTTTGCCCAAGGCCACACAGCTAGATAATTATTAAGAGGCCAGATTTGAACTCAGGTACTCCTGACTCCAGGGCCAGTGCTCTATCCACTATGCCACCTAGCTGCCCCCAACATTATTTTTAAAAGCAAGTAAGGGAGGTAGAGGAAAAATTGAAAAGAGAAATTAGAGCAATGCAGGAAAATCATGAAAACTAAGTCAGCAGCTTGGCGAACAAGGTATAAAAAATACTGAAGAAAATAATATGTTAAAAGCCAGTTTCAATCAAATGGAAAAAAGCAGTCCAAAAGGTTTATGAAGAGAAGAATACCTTAAAAAGTAGAACTGACCAGTTGGAAAATAAGATTAAAAATCTCTCTGAAGAAAAGAATTCCTTCAAATGTAGAATGGAGCTAAAGGAAGATGATGACTTTGTGAGAAATCGAGACAATTAAACAAAACCAAAAGAAGGAAAAACTAGAAGAAAATATGAAATATCTCATTGGAAAAAAACTGACCTGGAAAATGGATCCAAGAGAGATAATTTAAAAATTATTGGACTATCTGAAAGTCATGATGAGGAAAAGAGCCTAGGCTTCATTTTTCAAGAAATAATTCAGCAAAATTTCCCTGAGATCCTAGAAGCAGAGAGTAAAATAAAAATTGAGGGAATCTACTAATCATCCCCTGAAACAAATGCCCCTAAAACACTCCCAGGAATACTATAACCAAATTCCAGAACTCCCAAGTCAAGAAAATATCGCAAACTCCAGAAACAATTCAATTACCATGGTACTACAGTCAGGATTACACAGGATTTGGCAGCATCTATATTAAGGGCTCATAGGGCTTGGAATATGATATTCTGTAAGGCAAAAGAACTTGGATTACAACTGAGAATCAACTACCCAGCAAAACTGCATATCTTCTCTCAGTGGAAAAGATGGACTTTCAATGAAACAGGGGACTTTCAAACTTTCCTGTTGGAATGACTATAGCTGAACAGAAACTTTGATCTTCAATCTCAGGACTCAGGTGAAGCATAGAGAAGGGAAGAGCTAATTATGAAGGATTTAATGGTGCTGAACTGCATGTATTCTTGCATGGGAAAAAGATACTGATAATTCATGAACCTTCTCATTTGTAAGAACAGTTAGAAGGAGCATATATAGAAAAGGCACAGGAGGGAGTTGAATATAATGGTAAAATATAGTATAAAGTTGGAGTCAATGGGAGGAAAAAAAGGAATGTACTGGGAGAAAGGGAAAGGAGAGGGAGAATGGGCTAAGATATTTTATGTAAAAGAGTGAAGAAAAAGCTTTTGCAATAGAGTGGAATGGGGGAAGGTGAGGGAGAACAAGTGAGCCTTCATTCTCATCAGAAGTGGCTCAGAGGGGAAATAACATACACACTTAAAAAGGATATAGAAATCTATCTTACTCTAGAGGAAAAAAGGAGAGGAAAGGGATGAGAGAAGTCAGATAGGGAGAGGGCAGGGGGTTGTAGGTGATATAAGAAAGGGAAGATTGTGGGAGAGGGTAGTCAGATACAACACACTTCTGAGGAGGGACATGGAAGAGAGAGAATAGAATAAATGGAGTGGGGAAGAATAGCATGGAGGGAAATACAGTTAACAATAACAACTATGGGGAAAAAATTCAAAGCAGCTTCTCTGATTTATTTATGATAAGGAAAGCAATCCATTCCAGAGAAATAAATGATGGAATCTGAACATAGACTGAAGTACATTTTTTTCCTCCCCATTTCTCCTGAGGTTTCTCTACCTTTTGGGGGAGAGGGGGATTTATATCTACTTTCACAACAAAATTACTGTAATAATATGAACATAAATAAATAAATAAATCATTTTAAATTTTTAAAAAATCACTTTTTAGAACTTAAATGACTATAGAAAAATGAATTCTGGCTTACTAAAAATAGATGAAAAGTAAGAATGCCTCCTTTCATTGCTTTTATTTGGCAACTAATAGGAAATTATAGCAAATGATACAACAAGAAAAAGATGTTAGCAAGGATATCAGCATTGGAAATGAAGTCAAAGTATCATTATTTACAGATGACATGATGTCGTATTTAGAAAACTTAGCTGTATCCATGACAAAATTAATGGAGACAAAAATGACTGCAGCAAGATCGCAGGTTAATCCACAAAAAAAAAAATTGCATTCCCATTTACTAGCAAAAAAACCCAAGAAAAATCATAAAAAGAGAATTAGTATCACAGAGTTTAGTGCTGGAAGTGACCTCAATTCTAATCAATTTCCAAACTAATTTATTTCAGAAAATAAATCCTGACTGTACTTACCCAATAAATGGTTATCCAGATTCTGCTTAAAGACCTCCAAAGATGTACAAACTCCTCCCCCAAGATAGTCAATTCTACCTCAGACACTTACTAGCTAGATGACATTGGGCAAGTCACTTCACCCTGTTCACCTCAGTTCCTCATCTGTAAAAAAATGATCTGAAGAAGGAAATGGCAAACTACCCCAGTATCTTTGCCAAGAAAACTCCAAATGGGGTCACTAAGAGTCAGACATATCTGAAAAAACAACTCAGCATAAAAAATTACAAGGAAGTGTTTCTGACATCAATCTAAGTTTGCCGTTTTGGCAACATTCACATAATTTTACCTGGTTGTGCCCTCTAGGGAATCCCTCCTCTCCAAGCCAATCCTTCCAGTTCTTGAATACAGTTATCATATTCCCCATAGATTTTCTCTTTTCCCATCTTAGCTTCCCTACTTCCCTTAACAGATTCCCATGTGACTTGATCCCAAGACCCTTTAATTTCCTGTATTATTGACCAATTCTGAACTTTTCCTGTAATCCTAAACTGTGGAATGATAAACTAAAAAATAATCCAGATATGGTCTGAACAGGCCTAAGTACAGAATAAATATCACCTCCCTTTTTCTGGAAACTGTACCTCTTTCAGAGTCCCATTTGCTTTTATTTTTGGCTGCCACATCAGAAGACTGATTTCTAGTAAACTTGTGGTTCCCTAAAGCCCCCAAATATTTTTCAGATAAACTACTATCTGATACCACCTTTCTTCCTCAGTTTTTAATTGTAAAGTCAGTTTTCAGTGATTGTTGATCATATCTCCAGAGACCACAGAGGTCATCTAGTCCAACCCCATTTTTCAAATGAAGAAATTGAGGTCCAGAGCTTGTCCAAGATCATCCAGCATAAAAGATAAGATTTGAACCTAGGTCTTCTCTCTCTAAAGACAGAGGCATTGTGCTATATTTATTTTTAGCCCAAGTGGGACTTTATACTTTTCCTTATTGAATTTCATTTCATAAAATTTAGATGTTGTAGATTGTTTTAGATACTGATTCTGTCATCTAGTAAAGAAGCTATCTCTTCTAGCTCTGGGTCATCAGCAAATTTGATGAGTTCACCATCAATGCCAAGACAATGGCAAAGTCACCAAGAAAAATATTAAACAATATATCTAGAGTTTTATTTTTCCTGCTTCTCAGTTCAAAGGTAAGAGATGGAAGAGGGAGGGAGACACTGCAGGACTAAATATAAAATTAAATTTAGTTAAAACTTCTTAAGAATATTAAATAGGTAAGGGCCAAGTACAAATCCCTGGGCCATCCCACTCCTCCTACCAAACTGGCATTGACCCATTGACTCTTTCAATCAGATCATTCAACAATTCCAAATCCATCTTCTCTGATCTCACCATAGTGTGAGATATGTTATCAAGTACTTTCCACAGAGTCTAGATATAACTAGTCTGGTTATTGATACTCCATTTTGAAGAGCACCAATGACATCATGAGGTCTTGGTTTGTGCATGAATTAGATTTAAGTGAGGTAGAGTTATGCAAAATTGTCAGCTTCACTCTTTCTTCCAGAATTACCAAAGCTTAGAGGCAAGGCAAATTCAAAATGATGACTCAGGAGGCAAGGGATGACCTTGACATCTTCTATATCTGATCAAGCTCTAAGAGGACATTTACCACAAAGGTGTGACCCTTCTATGGATCATGTGCTCTGACTTCTTGTTGAAGGACAAATACTTAAAAATATTTATAGACTGTTGAATATTATTATTCTTTGTGATGACATAACAATTTAAGGTAGCTAGGTGGCAGAGTGAATAGAATGCTGGATCTGAGGTCAGGGAGATCTGAGTTCAAATTTGGCCTTAGACATTTATTAGTTGAGTGACCTTGAACAAGTCACTTAACTTGCTTGCCTCCATTTCCTCAACTGCAAAAAAGGAAATAGTTATAGCACCTACCTCCTAGGTTTGTCTTGAGGATCAAATGAGGTAATATTTATAAAGCATATGCATAAAGTAGGAGCTATATACATATTGGCTATTATTATTCCTTGTTTATGGTTCTCAGTTGAAGGAGGTTGCATTAAATTTAATTGAACATAGAGTAAAAAGGAACCTTAGCCCTCAGTATAAGAGTTTGAAGAAAGACTCCATTCTTTCTTTCTGAATGTTTCATTTTGAGTTTCTCCTAGACTTCCAATGGATTGAAAGGAGGGTAGTTCTCTCCCTGTCTGTTTTCTACAAGGGCAGCAACAAGCATAAGGCAGTCAGATCATGTGCTTAGATAAACAAGATTAAACCTCAAGTCCTTCCTTGATTCCTTCTTTCTATGAGCTCCAATCTCTGACCAACAAACATCACTCTAGAGAGATGGATGTTCCCTGATTTGGAGGCTTCTTCATGAGTTCAAAAGATCAAAAGTATCTAATTCCTTATTCACTAACTCCTACAACTACAGTTTCTTGAAGAAAATGGGAATTCTGAATCAGAGAGGATTAAAGAACCCTGTCTAGTTGGCCAAGAAATCTGACCCTTCAGAGTTACTTGGATATCATGAATATACATATATGCATATGAAAGAAAGAACAACTTCAGCTATTTCACCAACACCACAGAGTTATCTTTACCTCTCTGGAGACAGTAATGAGTGTGATAGGTTATTGTTTTATGTTTTGAATATTTGTTCATGTAGGCTTATGAATCATATCATTTAAGCACTTCTTTTTTGATGAAGGAAACATAGATGCTCTAACACTGATGTTTATTGTGTATTTTGAGCACATTTCTAGAAGGGATTTTGGGGGGGATCCTAGACCTATGTTATGTTTAAGAGATATTATTCAGAATTCTACTGTAAGGTCAGAGTCTTATGTGTCAGAAGAAGCTAGAGAGTCCTGATTCTTTTCCTCCCCAGGTTCTGTGTGAGTCCAGAATTGGGGTCCTTGTGGGAGTGGACTCATTCTGAGCTACAATTTACCATAGTTGTAGGATTCTCCCTGTCTACCAATTTAATTACCTTGTCAAAAGAGGAGATATAATTAGTCTGGCATAGCATGTTCTTTGGAAAGTCTTCCTTGCTGGCACTTTGTAATCATCACTTTTTACAAAGATATTCACTAACCCTCTCTTCAGTGATTCATTATAAAATTTCCCTGGGAATTAAAGCCAAGCTTCAGAACTTATGGTGTAAAGACTTCCATTAAAAAATAGGACATTTGACCTTCTCCAGTCCTGGAGCATTTCTTCTAATCTGTGCAATTTTTCAAATAGGATTGATAATGGTTTAGCAATATCATCCACTAATTCTTCTAGTGCCTGAGGAATACAGCTTTTCTGGACCAGATGACTCAATTCTTCTATCTCTTGCTCTCTTCCTATCTTTTTCTTCTTCATTATCAACTCCCTATTGGTCATTTTTGTTCTGTCCCATCCAATGCAAAGGTCATTCTCTTTGGCAGAGAAAACATAGTAAAAATAAGAATTGAGCAGTTCTTCCTCCTCTCTCTATCTTATCCACTCTAAGCACATTTCTATCCTTTCTTTAAATCTCCTCTTTCTCCTAAAATTTTCATTGGTTTCCCTCACCAGTGGTGGTTCATTCTGAGCTTTAGGATTCCTATCTCTATTTAGACAGGACCAGGACCATGCAGTTATAATCATACTCTGTTGCCTGCTTTTACTTCTATCTACTCTACATAAAATTTCAAAATCTAAGTTGGTTGGTGAGTTCCCTGTGCCTCCACATCACTATTATTGTCTTTTCTTCATATCAGAATGGATTTCCTCCATGTCTTCAGAATTTCATTCTCAGTTTTTGTTTTTGTTGTTGTTGTTTTTGTCTTTTCTGGGTTAATTTTGCCTAGAGGAGGAAAGGGAAGGAGCAAGTATTTATTAAGCAACTACCTCTTTTTTCATTATTTTGCTATATTTACTATTACTACTATGTGCATAGGTACTTTACAAATATGATCTCATGTGAACTTCCACAACAATCTTGAGAGGTAGATGCTCTTATTATCGCTATTTTATAAGTGAAAAAACTGAGGCGTTATAGAGTCTAAGTGACTTGCCCAGGATCACATAGCTAGAAAGTGTCTAAGAGTGGAACTCAGGTCATCCTGACTTCAGACCAATTATCTTTTGTGCCATTTAGCTGCTGTAGAATTTTAGTCCATGAGTTCCTATACTCTGAAAATCTTTAAATTCTGTTTTCTCAGAATCTAGGGTACATTCAGACTATGCATGATTTTCTTCTGTAGCACAGACTCTAGAAGAGAATGGTTCCTTCCCAAAGTTTTTTCATTTCTACCCCAATCAATTTCTTCCTGTGAGAATCAGATCCAGGATAGAATTTGGGAGAATTGATTCCTCTACTTTTTGAAAGACAAAATTATCATTAAGGCAAGTCAAGAATTTATTAGTTGATCTGTTTTTTGGCAAACCTAGAGAGTTCCAATAGATGTCCAAATAATTGAAGTCCTCCAGCACTACATTGATAATTAACATTGAAGTCCTTCCATGCCTCTGTGCCAGACTGTCTCCTGAAGTCTTCTATTTCCTTTTCCTTATCAGGTATTCTTTTATACTATACTATACTATACTACAGTATAATATCTATTCCAAAAGACCAAAAAAATCATAAGAGAAAACCTCATCTAAAATAATTAAGAAAAAACCCATCAAATATATGGGAATTAGCTCACCTAGAAAGATTTTAGGGCAGTTATATGGTTTAGAAAATTATTAATATAAATAAAATCCTAAATAATTTTAACAACATTCAATGTGCATGGGTGAGTCTGATTAACATATTAAAATGACAGTCATATTTCTACATATTTATTTCACTAGCTGTCAAAATAACAAGGGATAACTTCATAGAATGGAATAAAATAATGATTAAATATGTCTGAGAAACAAAAGGACAAGAATAAAAGGCAAGTTAAAAACAAAATGAGTGGTTATCTTTCATGCTCCAAACTTAAACATGTTACATCATTGTTATCATTAAAATATCTGTTATTGAACAAAACAGATAATGAAATGATTAATGTAGAATAGAAATACAAGGTACACAATGAAGCATATACAAATATAGGGAAAATAAAAATCAGGGAAAGAATTCATTATTCCATAAATGTTCTTGGGGAAAATTGTAAGCAATTTGGTAGGGAAAGTATTTAGATCCACATTTCATAACATATGTTCAGTGAATTCTAGGGGGATAATAGATATAAGCATAAAAAAAGAACTATAAAAAAGATTGAAGAAAATGGAATAATTACTTAAATCAACTGAGGAGAGGATATGACTTTTTTCCTATGTAATATAATACAAGGGGGACCTTCCCACTCACAAATGGGTACCCCAGACAAGACTAATTCAAATTCACAGTACATTGTATTTTCCTCTACTCAAAACTATGGCTCATGAGCCCTACTAATAGGTTTGCTTTTTCAAATCAAACATAGGACACAATTAGTTAAAAGTCAAAGACATTCAATTATGATATAAGAAAAGGAGTAATAGAAGATTCTCTTACCCAATTCACCCATAAATTTGGTTCATATATTCTTACAAATATAGGCTTATTAAAAGTGGGAGGAGTGGACACATAGGGATCAAGCAGGAAGGGCAAATACATATCTTGCTCAAAGGCACACATATAAAGAGGCAATTCACATTTTTTATGGAACTGAACCTTGAATGTCTTCTGGTGATGTCTTTGTATCAGGTTTGCTTCTCACTGTTCTCTTGGCATCCAGGTAGTGTGGCTTTTGTGGTTGATGTTGTGTTGCTCTATTGTCGTGGAGTGATTTCTGGCTGGGACATGGTGGAACTTCTTGCTCTCTAACTTCAGGTAGAATCCTCCTCAGCTGAAATACTACTTCTAGAATAGTGCTAGACTTGGAGCACAGACTGGATCTGTGAAGTCATTTGGTATAGGAAATTCCCTCTGCAAATCATCTTCTCTGAAACTTATTGTTTAAGAAAATTACCCAGAGCACTGAGCAGTTAAACTTCTTGGCTAGAGATCTCCAGTCAGTTTGTATCAGAGGCAGGACTTAAACCCAGATAACTGGGGTTCCAAGAGTGACTATTTTATGAAATAACAAAGAGACATAAATGAAAGCAAATGAGAAATTGCTTCATATTCATGAAATTGGCCAAAATAATTAAAAACTATGAAATAGGGGGTGGCTAGGTGGAACAGTGGATAAAGCACCGGCCCTGGAGTCAGGAGTACCTGGGTTCAAATCTGATCTCAGACACTTAATAATTACCTAACTGTGTGGCTTTAGGCAAGCCACTTAACCCCATTTGCCTTGCAAAACCTAAAAAGCAAACAAACAGACAAACAAACTATGCAATAATACTGAGGGAGGAAGGGAAATAGGTACATGTGTATTTTGCTGGTGAATTATACTCAGAGAATCTTTTGGAAGGAATAATCTGGCTCTACAAGAACACACGTTATAAAAACAACAATAATCCTTTGGTTCAATTGTTACATTATTGGGAACATACTCTAAATGTTAAGAAAAAAATTTTTAAAGGTAATTGTGCAGAGATTGTTGTTGTTTGTCCTTTGTTCTGGAAGAGGACCAATGACTTCAAGAGGATGATATCGTGATTTTCACATTAAGGCATAGCTGGGTATATGAACCTCACTTTCCCTTCAGAGTCATCAATGCTAGTGGCAAGACAAAGTTCAAGGCAATTGGTGATGATCCCTATATTATATATAATTGGGAAAAAAATGAAAACAAAACCCATTGGTTTTGAAAATGTCCAAAGCTGGATTTCAACTCAGGTACCCTGACTTCAGGATAAATGCTCTATTTACCATCTGGCTACCGATAGAATTCTAGCCCATAGGGTTCTAACTATCTAAGCTGGGGACATATTGAATAAACTGTAATATTTTAAGGTGGTATAGCCTGGAAAAACCATTTCTTCAAGATTAGTATTTCTTTAATTCAATAAGCTATGATCTAACTATGCTGTTTTCTTCTATTTGCTGTCCCATCTCTTCTCTCCATTTTTCTCTGGAACCCTGCTAACTGGTGCTTCCCTGATCTCAAAAGGAACCCTTTCTTTCCCTATAAAACACCTAGAGCATGTCTGGTCCAGGAGTTTCCCAGGTTGCCCTAAAGTATGGAACCTAAGTTCTGGGAGTAAATTCTTATGCCATCATCACAGATTCTAGTCTCCTGCCTCTGTCCATTATGCCCAAGACTCCTAGATGACATTTCTGGTTGTACACCTTTCTTGCCCTTTTTAGTCCTGACTTGGAAATGTCAATCCTAACCTCAGTATGAGGCATATCAGGTTGTCCAAGCTTGCAATCCCTGCCTCCCTTCCCTGTGAGTGTCTCTTGTTAAGTCAGGTGGCCTTTTCTCTGGGCCTTCCCATAAATGCACCAAATAAAGGGACTTTGCTCTTAACATCGATCATCTCATCTAATTCTTTTGTATATCCCCTTCAATCTTAGCAATGGACCCTAATGATAAAGGAATATGAAAAATCAATTTAGATCAACAAGTACAGGGAACATAAAAGAATATGGAAAGGCCATTATGAAGTAGTTCAGAGTGGGAATAAAGAAAGGATGAAATAGAAAAGCAAAGTACACACTAATTATCACCACATAAGAGGAAAAGTGAATGAGAAAGAATAGATAAACAAAGAATTCTGACATGAGACTTATAGGAAGTGACTGAAAAGTGGTTATGACATTTCATGGGTTGAATTTCATTTATGTGAATGCCAATAGTTGCAAAGCAAGTTCAATTGATCTTATTAATGTTCAATATTGTTTGTAGTAAATCAATAAAGAAAGAAAAGTGAGCTATGATTACTATGTAAGGAGCATGAACTACTCTGTTTCAGAGGGATTTGAGGAATGCTTTGAGAGAATCTGGGTATTTTTCACTCCATTTTCTTAGTTTCTGGCTGGTGGTATTTGATGTTTGTTCTTCATTCTAAAAGAAAATCATGACATTAGGGAGGTGATGCTATGACAAGCACATAAATTGGATTTGAGTGACAGAGTGCTGTGCTAAGTCACCAGAACCATCTGAGTCAAGTGGCCATATCTGAATCTGGAGGACTGAATCTGGCCCTGGAAGTGAGAAAATCAGAGTTAAGTGACTTGCCCAAGGTCACATAGTAAGTGTCAAATATCTGAGATTGGTTCAGGTTCTTCCGATTCCAGGACTGATGCTCTATCCACTATACCCTGGGTGCTCCAGAGGTATAAACAATTGAAGTTAGTTCTGCAGAAAGATAAACAGTTAAGTAAAGTGTTCATTGTGTGTACATCCTAATTCAAAGATACACCAAAAAGTCTGGACTCACACACATACTGATTTGATGGACTGACCCTAAGACAAATCAATTTCTCTTTTTGATTCTTCTCTCCAGTCCAGAAACCTGGGATAAATCTTGAAAATAAAGCTTTGGCATCCCAGTTTTCCTGAATGTCACTACTGTGCTTTCACACTCTCACAAAAGCGCTTGATGTATAATATGGATATCAGATGAGGGGCAGTCTTTTAGTTTCTTTGACCCCTGAAACTTTGTGTGTATAACACACAAAGGAGGCATAGGAACTCATGGACCAAAACAGAAACAGCAAACAGCAAAATGACCCCTTAGACTCATTAAATTTTGAACCTCCCCACGCCCCATACCAAGCAAAGTCACTTTGTAGAAATGTTAACTGAATGTTTCCATTCATTTCAGACCCGTACCATCTGAGCAATACCCAGCAATGTCATGGAAGGTCCAGATTTCTTGGTTCCTCTTGGTATGACTGTAGGCTGATCTTCTGTAGGATTTTTTTCTATTTCCATCATACTCCTTCCACTGGTACCTGTCTGAACCTGCTCTGCTGCGTAATGCTCTGAGAAATCTCTACCCTAAAGCTAAGCACTTAGGGATGTTAATAACTTGAATTCATTCCTCAGTGATTCCTACCCATCATCTATTCCTCACTGAGTGATTCTGAGCTCTGGATGTCATTATGTAAATCCTGTTCCCTATCCTCACCTTCCTGCTTCCTTATTAGCATCTCCCCAACTGCAGATCGACCTTCTCCTTCCACTTTGTTCTCTAGAATGACTGCTCTGTATCTTGCAAACTTGCTTTCATCTTAAGCCTTTTCCTTTTCTACTTCTCTCATCTTGTGGTCACTGAAACCTGAGCCCTCTTGATGACTCAGTTTCTCTTGCTGCCTTTTCCAGCCTCTGGTTCATTTTCACTCATACCCCCACTCACAAATTGCAGAGGATCAAGTGGAATACTCCTTGCTCTCCATTGCCACATTCAGGCTTCCCACATATTCCCACATCTATTGCTTTCTCTCCTACTCACATGCTGCTGAATGAATCTGGACCAAACTCATGAAACCATGTTGACTAGATCCACTACAAATTTTTTGTTACATAATCCCAACTGATGCCTCACTGCTGCAAGGCAATCCTTTTATACCTTCGTAATCAATTCTGCATCCCACTCACTGTAGCAGCAGTTTTTCCAAATCTTTTCATCTCTCCTCAAGCCTCCTAAGGTTCCACTGCCCTCCCCCCCCCCCCCCAGTTAAGAACCTTGCTTCATATTTCACTAAAAAAATTGAAGCCATTTGCCAATAGCTTCCTTTTGTCCCCTCCTCCCCATATCAAGGTTGGGCAACATGCTAAACCTCATACTGAGGTCAGGATTGACACTTCCAAGTCAGGATTATAAAGAACAAAGAACAAAAAAGTGACTTTTTTGCCACTGTCTCCTTTTTTACTTCTGTCTCACATAATGAAATGGCTCTCTTCTTCTTACCAAGGTAAACCCTTCTACACATATGAATGATCCTAATTCTATTCTATTTTCTCCAGAGGATTTGCTCTTACACTTCATCCCTACTTTTTTACTAATTTTCAATCTCTACTTAACAGTTGCTTCCCTACTGCCTATAGACACAACCATGTTTTCTCAATCCTCAAAAAATACCCTCTATTGATACCCCCAGCCCTCATCTCATATCTCTCCTTTTATGGTTAAACTTTTGTAGAGTTACCTACACTTAATGCCTCCACTTTCTCTCTTCTCACTCTCTTAAACTTTCCACAGCCTAGCTTCTATCCTCATCATATAATTGAAACTTTTCTCCCCAAAGTTACCAGTGATCACTTAAGTGCCAGATCTCCTGACCTTTTCTCAGTTCTTATTATTCTTGACCTTTCTGTAGTTTTTGACACTGCTACTTACTCTCATCTTTATATTCTCCTCTCTCTAGAAATCTTCCTGACACTACTTTTTCCTGGTTCTCCTCTTACTTTTCTGACCACTCCTCAGTCTCTTTTGCTTGATCTTACTCCAGGTTCTGCCCACTAACTGAATGTGTTCCCCAAGGCTCTATCCTGGGCCTCCCCCGCCCCCTTGTATTAGTACTAATTTTCTTTGTGATCTCATTAGCTATCCAGGATTCAATTATTATTTCCATGCCCACATCTTTTTTATTCAACCCTAGCCTTTCTGCTGACCTCCAATTTCACAACTCGAGCTGCCTATTGGACATCTTAAATTAGATGTCCTTTAGACATCTTAAACTCAATATGTTCAAAACTGAACTCATTATCCTTTCCCCCAGTTCTTCCCCATCTTCCTAATTTTCTTCTTACTGTCAAAGGTAACCCCATCTTCTCTGTATCCCAGGCTTACAACCTAAGTGTCATCCTCTGTTCCAGAAGTATCAGACTCATGGCCCACAGGTACATATCACAAAAACCCTGATTACCAAGATTAAAATGTAATTATGACATGTTTAATAAAATAAAAATTAACTATGATATAAATATTACTAATTTTTGTTTTTTTTAATCTATTTGGGCTCTCAAGTTCTTTTCTTTCTCACCCCTCCCTACATCAAATCCATTGTGAAATCCTGTCCAATTCTATCTTTCTAAAATTTCTAGTCTAAGCCTTCATCTCTCCTCTGACACTGTCCCCCACCCGGTTCTGCTTTCTGTTTTCCCTGCCATATACACTTTGCTGTATTCCAATCTGAATGTGAGAAAGTATAGGCAAAAAAGGGTGGGCTACATCATCATCCTCAGGACTTTTAGTCAACCAGTCATCAGAAGACAACTCAATTCTTTGAAGCCCAAATAGTAATGCTAGGGTAGGTCTACCTTCATTGGAAGTGACTTACAAATGTCTTCAGTAAGATCCACATCCTATAATCTCAAGATTTTTGAGGGAGAAAAACATCAAATTTTTTGGGGTCTCCTTAATCAATTCCTATTAAACATGTGTTTGGGTGTATATATTTTACCGATTATCTCTTATTGTCTTATTTTTTCCAACAAACTTAGCTCAGATCCTCATCTCTCTTTCTGAGCTATTATAATCATCTACCAACTGATCTTGCCTCCAGTTTATTTTTTTCAATTCATTTTTTTATTCCACTGTCTGAACAATCTTATTAAGAATTAATTATTATTGTTGTTTTAATGAACCATTCTTGTCATGTCAACCTTCCAAGTTAAAAATCTGTAATGGTTCTGCACTTTCTATTGAATAAAGCATAAACTCCTTAGTATAACATTCAAAAAGGCAGAACCAGAAGTTTATGGAGAGTCAATCTTGTCAATCTTAGATACTTCATATACTTATGCACTTCATATACTGTTAGTCTAATGTTCATCCACCATTTTCATCTTGTTTTCTCTCACTGCTGAAGCTTTCCTCCTCTTATCTTCCATGTTCTTAAGAAACTCCCATCCTTCAAAACGCAATTGAAAGGCCACCTCTTTCCTTTCCTGAAGGCAATGGGGCTTATTGGATAAAAAGTCTCATTTGTTCTTCAGCAAGATGGGTTCAAATACTTTCTCAGACACTCACTAGCTATGTGATAATGCATGAGCAATTTGATTGAGAATAGTTTCAGTTTTTAATATATTGATTGGAGATAATGATACGTCATAAGACCTCACAAGGTTGTTGTGAGGCAAGTCTTTTGCAAACTTTAGTCTTTTTATGAAGAGACTCTTTTAGATAGTTACATGATTTGTATTATTCTGCACAAATTTTCCCTTTCTCTTGCTTTAGAGTTATGTCTATCTGTATGTTGGAGAAGTGGTATGGAGTCATAAATAGGTCAAGAATTTAAAGTCAATAAAGATGTAGATTCAAATCCCAACTCAGACACTTGCTAGCTGTGTCATCCTGGGAGAGTGACTTAAACAATATAAGTCTCAGTTTGCTCAGCTGTAAAATGAGTTTAGTTTTGATGGCCTCTAAGGTTCTTTCCAGTGCTAAATCTATAGTGCCTTTTAGGGGAGGCTAAGAGATATTAGGCTTTTTTGATTACCTTGTATAATAGGTGTCTGGCATGTGTTCAGCATTATCTCTGATAACATTTCTCCATGTGGAGATTGAAGAAACTGAGGAGTCTGATTCCTAAAGAAAAGTGATTTTATAGAGAGACTTTATGAACATTTAGCAACTCACTCTGGTCAGCTCACCATGTATTGCACAGGAGTCTCTTTGAGTGGCTTCAGAAGCATTTAAAAAAAAACCAGATTTGTTGTTATCAGCTATTTCCACTTTGCCTGATTTTCTCTTGGGGATTACTCTTATGCTCACAATATCAGGTGAGAGATAATGCTATAAAGATTATGCCTTCTCTTCTCGGAGGCCACCTGGACCTAAGAAACAGGTCTTGGTCCTTGGTTTTTTTTCATTTGTTTTCTGTTCAAGATGAAAGCCATGAAGTTTGCAATCTTGAGAGTTTGGGAAGATTAGAAGATCAAGAGTAATCTGGGAGTTGGATTCTAAACTTAATTTTGCAGCCAGGGCAGCAAGGAAAGCATCAAAGTGGGAGTGAACTTTGGGGTCTTGGTCTGTGGTAAACTGAGATGTGTATTCCTTCAGCAGTTAACTGCCTCCTGTCAGTTCAGTGTATACAGAACCTTTTTCTCTGAAGACAGGAAAACTCAAAAAGCCAGGAAAGCCCAAGCTCAAATCTGGCCTCAGATACTTTACTAGGTTATGACACTGGGCAAGTCACTGTTTGTCTCAGTTTCCTCTTCTGTGAAATGGGAATAATAAAAGCACCTACCTCCTAGTTATGAAGATAAAAGAGATAATAATTTTAAAGTACCTGACACAATGTCTAGCCTATAGTAGGGACTAAATAATGTTAGCTGTGAACTTGGTCATATTTAGTAATTGAGCTAAATTGAGCCTTCTCAGACCAGCATGCCAAAGGGAGAAATGTTCATGCTTTTTTCTTACCAATTATTTGAAATAAATATTCCTAAGTAAAGTGATTCAATGGAACTGAGTTGCTTATCCTAGGTCCCTAATAAATTGGAAAGAACACAGATGATAGAGGCTCAAGTCCATAACAGCAGAGAAGAGAAACACTGCAATCCAGGGATAGCTTGGCTCTTAAAAGCCAATTAGTCTTTCATGAGCATTGACCTCCAGAAAATAAGCAAATCGTGTTTTAAATTAATTGATTAAATTATTTTGTTCTATAAATTATTTGAATCAATTAAATTATGTTAAATCAGTTTGATTTATTGTTTTGATGTCTGCCTATAATAAAGAAAATAATGGAGAAAAATGTTAATAATGCAAATTAAACTTAAAAGTGTGAATGTGAATGTTATTTTTTTTTCTTACAGAGAACTAGTTAAACACTTTGAAGATTTGATTCCTATCCCCTGGAAAATTAAGGGGACAGGAGTGGTGGTCAAGCTCTGGGACAATAAGGTAACACATGTGATGCTGTTAAGTGCCAACAATCAGTGCCAGTCTTGGAAGGACACTGTTTTCAGTCAAGGCTCAGTTAAGGTATGATCTCCTACTGAAAAACCAAATTAAGACAAAATAGGAAAAAACCTTTCCTCCGGATCACACTAATTATTCAAGCTCTCTTTCTCTTTCAAATTATCTTGTATTGACTTATCTGTTTATTCTTTGTATCCATCCCATTAGGATGTTAGGGAAGGAGCTTTTTAATCTATTTTCCTCTTTGTATCCTCATTCCCTAGCAGTACTGGACATAATGTTCACTTAATAAATATATTTATTGAATGGATTATATTGATGTGAGTTAATAATCATCTTAGCTGAAATTTACATACTTCTTTTAAAGTTTTCAAGTGTTTTTTATAATCACATCATTTTGTTGCTTACAACTATAGAAGATAGGCATTAAAAGCAGCAGCAGCAGCATAACCACCTTCCTCCCCACTTGCCTCCTAACAGATCATTCTTCCCATTTGTAATATGACTCCTTAATTTCCTTCCTACTCCCCCTTCAGAATTTTTAGCCAAAGTCACTTCTTCTGGAAAGTCTTCTACAACTGACTGCTATCACAATGTTCATTCCTCTCCTAACAGTTACAATTATAGACAGATAATCTAGGGAAGATAAACTTTGCCATATAGTCAAACAAATCAAAACTGGAAGAAGGAAGACCAGTGAGGAGACATTTAGAATAATCTAGAGGAAAGGTGATAAGAGTGTGGACTGAGAGAGGCAATGTGAGCAAAGAGGATGGGACAGGTATAAAAGAAGAATGAACAATACAGCAAATGATTAGATTCTTCTTCTCTACACATACTTGCTGTATGAATCCAAGTCACTTTACTTTGCTAGTAGTAACCTGTATTCCTATGGGATTTTGGGGTTGGACTATCAATTAGAATGAAGTTAAGGACCCTGGGATAGGATATTTAGATCTGAGAGTCACGTGCGTGCATGGAGATGATAACTAAAACTTGGCAAGCTGATGAAGTGAACAAGAGAGAACCTTGGAGTTCACAGGGGTCAGAAAATGAGACTGAGGTGGAGCTGTCAGATAGGTAGGCAAAAAGGGAGTAATGTCTAGGAAGTCTAGAAAAGAGAGATTATTCTTAAGGAAATGCAGCAGAGAGGTCAAAAAGAAGGAGAAATGAGAAAAAAACCATTTTATTTAGAAATTAAGAGGTCATTGCACCTTTGGGGAAGGCAATTTCATTTGAGTGATGAAGTCAGAAAGGATCCAGATTGCAGTGAAAAAGTGCATGAGAAATAATCAAAAATATGAGCAGGCAGTTTTCAGAAGAAGAAATCTAAGCTATCAACAGTCACATAAAAATGTTCTAAATCTCTATTGATTAGAGAACTACAAATTGAAAGAACTCTGAGATACCACCTCACACCTATCAGATAGTTTAACATGAAAGAAAAAGAAAATGACAAATGATGAAGGGGATGTAGAAAAATTGGGATACTAATGTATCATTGGTGATATAGTTTGATAATGTGATATAGTCCAACTATTCTGGAAAACAATTTTAAATTGTACATGCCCTTTGACCCAGTAAATACCACCACTGAGTAGTATCCCAAGACATCCAAGAAAGGGGAAAGGACTTATTTCTACAAAAATATTTATAGTAGTTTTTTGTGGTGGCAAAGAATTGGAATTTGAGGGAATATCCATCAATTGGGAAATGACTGAATTAGATATGGTATAAGGTGCAGCTAGGTGGCACAGTGGATAGAGTCCTGGAGTTCAAATCTGCCCTCAACCACTTGATACTTACTAGCTATATGACCTGGCAAGTCACTTAACCCCATTACCCACAAAAAAAATAAAAGATATGATATATGATTGTGATGGCATACTATTGTGCTATAAGAAATGATAAGCAGGATGGTTTCAGAAAAATCTAGAAAGACATATGACATACAACTTGATGCAAATTCCTATATGAATAAATATTATATGAATAATATGTAAATTATAGTAATTGATAAGAATCAGGAGAACATTATTGACAGCAATATTGTAAGGATGATGGGGCAGCTAGGTGGCGCAGTGGATAGAGCACCGGCTCTGGAGTCAGGAGTACCTGAGTTCAAATCCAGCCTCAGACACTTAATAATTACCTAGCTGTGTGGCCTTGGGAAAGCCACTTAACCCCATTTGCCTTGCAAAATCCTAAAAAAATATATTGTAAGGATGATCAACTAGAGAAGACTCAGCTACTGTGATTAAAACAACTATCTAAGATAATTTCAAAGAATTCATGTTGCTATCCACCTCCAGAGAGAAGTGATGAACTGATGAATACAGATTGAAGTATACTTTTTTCACATTCTTTATTTCTTTTTGTTCTGTGTATGTTCTGTGTTTTTCTTTTACAGGATGACTAATAAGGAAATATAGTTTGCATTATTTCACATGCATAATTTATATTATAGGTAGGGACAGGAGGTAGAGAAATTCAGAACTCAAAATTTTTAAAATGAATGTTAAAAAATTTTACATGTAATTGGGAAAGTACTAAAATAAATGACAAATATTTTTAAGTGAGTGAAAGAAGTGAAGGTGGCATATATAGTTATTTTTTCCTAAGAGTCTGTCAGAGAGAGAGAGAGAGAGAAGAAAGATACAGAACCATAACTTGAAGGGATGATAAGGTCTAATGAAGACCTTTTTTTTTTCTTTCTAGGGGTGGGCAACATGTTCCTAGGTGATTGAGAATGAATCAGTACATGGGGAAGCAACTGAAGATGGAGGGGGGGAGGAAGACTGAGGAAACCTGCAAAAGGAGACAGAAAGGGATGATGAGATCATTGGTAAAACAGAGGCATTGACTTTGATATAAAAGAATGTCCACCTCATCAGCAGAGAGTGAATAAAGGAGGTGAGAAGGTGGGGGATAATGTCAATGAAGTTTTGAGAAGGTGAACACAAAAAAAGAGGGAGTTAGATAGTGATAGAGAATAAGCCTTTATTCATCTCAGTAAAGCATAAGGTGAGGCTTTGTAAATCTCAAAGCACTATTGAAATGTGAGTTATAGTGTTCTAAAGCTTCCTTTTCCCCTTGGGCACCCACATTGTAGAATAAGAATCTCTTTTTCCTTTAGTGTGGGCCCAGGTGGGGAGAGATTGAGTGAGTAGGCCAAGGCTGTGTATATGTTTATGTATGTGTAATTAGAGGGGCAACAGGGGTGAATGGGACAGGGGTATTTCCATCATCATCTTTTTTTTACACAGGAAAAGGGAGAGGGTGACAGGCAAGCAGACAAGGAGCCTTTCTCTCCCAAAGGTGCTACCTGCTGACTGCAGAGAGCCAAAGGGGTGGTGAAAGGAGGGAAGGGGGTGGGAGAGAAAAAGAGGAAACAGCAGCTTATTTAAATGCAAATGACTGAAATACAACTTTCTTTATTAAAATGCAAATTTCACTTCAGTCTCTGACACCTTCTGTATGTCACATCCACAGAACATGATCAGATATCAAAGCTCTGGGACTCCTAACCAGCCTGGGAACCACTGAAAACTGCCTGGGTTAGAGAGGTAGAGAGGGAGGAGGGGAAACCAGGGTGAGGTCCAGGGGAGGGAGTCAGCTGCCAGGTCAACCAAGCCAGGATAATAGGTGGGGAGGGAAGGAGCAACAGGGAACCAGAGAGAGAATTCTATTGGAAAAAAAAATACTATTGGCTGTTTTGAGCTCAATTACCCCCACCTGGGCTTCTGTTGGGAAAGGTACAGAGCTTAATTTCCTAACAAGATCAGGAAAGAGATTGGTACCCAATTCAAACCCGATATTGTGAGATAATAGTGATTTTCTCAGTTGCCAGCATGGTAAAGTCAGTTTCCCACTGGGAGGCAGAGGAAGGAGGACTAACTGGGTGGGATAGGGGTACTTCTTTTTAGGATCTGTCTCTGGGTTGGTCTGAGGTTGTCATATGCCTCTCAGGGTAAACTTCCCTCTTCTATCTTGTACATCTCCCATCAACCAGGATCTTGTAAGATTAGAAGACTGACCAGATTAGACTGACCAGATTGACTGACCCTGATGGAGTGGACCCAGGCCAGCTGCTTTTTGATCCAGCCTCATCTTTCTCTGTCCTCATCTTCCCCCTTTCCCTCTTCTATTACCTGGTCTTTTTCTCAATCCTCTCACATTCTATTCTTTCTCCTATCCTCATCACTTAGCATATCTTCCTTATTTCTTTTCTTCTTTTCTCTTTCTTTCACCTCTGTCTCTTTCATCTTCCCTTTTCTATCCCTCTGTCACCATTTATAATCTGTCTCTGTATCTCTCTCTCTGCCTCTGTCTTTTTTGGCTATATCTTTGTCTCTGTCTCTATCTCCCCTCCTTCCCCTCTTCCTCTTCTCCCTTTCTATGGACTTCTTCAAGTGAGGGTTAGAGTTGAGAAGCAGGGCTATAGTACAAATTCACTGACAGGGAAAAGATGAGAGAGGGATACCAGTTCAAATCTTGGTTCTCCCATTTGTTTTGTTATGACTTTGAACAAATGACTTTCCCCTCTCGCTAAGCCCCTATTTTCCTCCTCTGTAAAATAAGGGGATTAGACTAGAAACAAATCTCTGGGGCTGCTTCTTGCTCAGATAGTCTGTGTTTGAGAAGCCTGAAGCAGCAGGGGTAGTGGGGGGAGGGGCTTCCCCCAGCCTCCCTCCATCTGCCAAGCTCCAAATATAGGAATCTGCGTGGGGGGAGCAGAAGGAAACTTTGAGCTGGAGAAGGGGGTGTCCATTTCCTTTATATAAATAATACCGGCTGCCACTTTGGCTTCCTAATCTGACATTTGTGACGTCATCAGCTTCCAAAGAGAGTTCAGTCAATTTGGGAGAATGACAGAAGTGTCAAAGAAGGAATAGGCAGGGCCTTAGGTGGAGAGGCTGGAGGTAGGGGCAAAATTTTACTACCTCCTTTTTCACCTCTCAATTTCTTAAGTAGAACCAATTTGTGGACAAGGTCTAAGGATCCAATTATTTATTTTAAAGGGCTCTTTTTTTAAAGGTTTTTTGGCAAGGTAAAAGGGATTAAGTGACTTGCCCAAGGCCACAGAGCTAGGTAATTATCAAGTGTCTGAGGTCAAATTCAAACTCAGGTACTCAACTCCAGGGCCAGTGCTCTATCCACTGCGCCACCTAGCCACCCCTTAAAGGGCTCTTTCAGTAATCCCTGTGCATTATATACCCATCCAGAATTTCCCCATGAACATCAGACTTTGCCTCGTTTATCTTCTTATAGAGAGGACCTTAGCTTCCCCTATAAGCATTTGGGCTAACAAGACACTGGATATGACCAGTTTTCTTTAACTGAATAAAATAGAGAATGGATGGTTATCAGGACACTTTTATCATCAAGATTCTTTCTGAAGAGCCCTTAGAAATTCTATCTTCTGATGAGCCCCATTTTGCTTTAAACCCAAAAAATCTTGGTTCCATTAAAAGGATAGGTCCAGATGGCTTTCGTTTTCATTTGGTACCATCTTGATGTTCATCCTGGAGGCCTCTCTCCAGGTCTAAATGAAAATCTCCAACTCATCTTCTGTGATCTCTAATTGCAGTTCTGAATTGGTGTTCTTTTTCTCTTGTTGATATTCCTTCTTCTGAATCTGGCTGGTGCCTAGGTACATAATGTTCATTGATCTCTCCATTTTCAAGGGTAGTCCACCATCTTTGATGGGGGGGAAGGGGATTTTGTTCCTTCTGTCCTCTCATGAGGATATCTCTGAAGCTTCTTGGTGAGTCTGTGCCTTTTAAAGGCCAAACCCAAGGCTCAGATCAAACACGTGAACTCTATCATCAATGTGATATCAAATCTGTGACCCTCTACTGTAGTAAAGAGGAAGCTGTGAATAGATTTCTCTGAGAACATGCTTCAGCATGCCAGCTACAATAATGACAATAATAGCTGACATTTATATAAAGCTTTATGGTTTACCAAAGGCTTTGCTCATATTATCTCACTTAATCCTTATATGGGTCCTATGAGAAAGGTCCTCAGAGTAGTAGTTTCACCTCCATTTGGATGGATGGGGCAACTGTGGTTCAGATGTTGCACAACTCACCCAGGGTCTTTCAACTGGCTTGGACATGGTCCAGTGATGAACTCACTCTCAGGATATCTCCACTTATTTCTTAGACATGAAAGGTAGAAAGATGGGATATAAGGTTATCCAAAGAGAATTCAGAAAAGAACTCAGAAAGTGTTGTTCCAGCATTATCATTTTACAGATAGGGAAACTGAGTCCCAAAGACATTAAAATTGACTTGTTCAAAAGATCCTTAAGTAATAAGCTTCTTAGCCAGGCCAGGAAGCTTTAAAATCTTGACTTTTCAACCTGTTCATCTCCCTTGTTTGTACTGCAAAGTAAGTGAGCCTGACCCAGTGACTCTCCACTGCCTCATTCACAACAGGACAAATGAGGCCTGGGTACTGCAGGGAATGAGAGAAACAGTAATAATGGAAGAACTGAAAGCTGGAAGGGACATTAGAGACCATTCATTGAGTCCCATCCCCTTGTTTGTCAGAGGAAGTAACCCAAGCCAATATAAGTAGTGACACAGCCATGATTAACAACAACAACAATAACAGCATTTATAGAGGGCTTTAAGGTTTTGCAAAGTACTTTATAAAGGTTATTTCCATGCATCACTTAAATCCAATTCACTGGCAAGTCAAGACATCACCATGGTGATGTCATCAATCCTCTTTGAGAACTATGAACTAACAAGAACAAACAATACTACAACCCTGAATTCAAACCCAGGTCTTTCAACTCCAAAAGCTAGTTCTCTTTCTGCTATACCATATTTATTGTCCAATCCTCAGATAATTTATAAAATGTAAGAGTTGGAAGGGTCATTAGAAATCATTTGGTCTAACCCTATTCCTCCCATTTTACTGAGAGGGTAACTGAGGTTCAAAAAGCAATTATAGCATAAAGGTAGTGCTAAAGGGAATCACATAGGTCATCTAGTCCAAAAGTGTTGGAAAGCATAAATAGGCTGACTGTAAACCTTAAAGTGCTGCATAAATGCCATTAATTATCATTATTATGATTCCTTAATCTATAGTCAATAGGCTTCTAGGTTGGTAGTGACTTCATTCTCTGAACTTGCTATCCTGATGAACTAAAGTAATGTTTATAGAGCAATACAAAGGTATATTGGTAAATGTTTAAAAACTGGACTTTTAAAAAAATGTTTACATGCATATTTTTAAATTTAATCTGCATTGTTAATACTTTCTTAAGTCTAGAGTCCCAGGGCTCAGCCAACTTGTTCCTCCGCAGATCAAAACCAACCATCAGTCTGTTTTTGTACAGCTAAGAATGGTTTTTACATTTTTAAATAAAGCTATATTATATTTAACAATTGGTTCAGGCAAGCCAGTCAAAGCTAGCGCTGGCACATCCCTGATCTAGTTCTAAGTCCTCAGTTTCAGGCTAGGAAACTGAGATGCTGGGATTTGCCTAAGGTAATAAGAATCAGAGAGAGAATTTAACTCCAAATCCTCCTTCTTGAAAACCATTGCTCTTTCCATTATATTTCCTCCTCTAATTTACAATGGTATAGCTGGTTCTAAGAACACCTAAGTAGGGTTTTACCTTTTGCTTTAGCTCCTCTTGCTGGGGAGAAGATAGTGAAAAGAATATAGCTCTCTTTAACAGTTGATAATTTATTTAAAATAGTCTTAATACTTATACACATGTTATTAGGACAGAAATAAGGACACCACACACACCATAAAGGAAAGCTAAAATAGGAATTCCCTTCCCTGGCTGAGTTTTTCCCAGAACTACCATTTTGAGGAAGGGCCCAAACCAGTCACACACACATACACACACACACACACACACACCAACCCCTGCCCCAACTTCTTCAGTCCCATCATTAAAATGTAAGCTCGAGCTCAGGAACAATATTTTTACTTATTTGTACACCAGGCACTGTGCTAAGCACCAGGGTATACAAAGAAAATCAAAAAACAGTCTCTGATTTCAAGAATCTTACAAAGATATTCACAGTTCAATGTGTTCAATCATTTTCAGTCACGTCTGACTTTTTTGTGACTCTATTTGGAGTTTTCTTAGCAAAGATCCTAGAGTGATATGTCTTTCTACAACTCATTTTACAAATGAGGAACTAGAGGCAAACAGGATTAAAATGACTTGCCTAGGATCCCACAGCTAGTAAGTATCTTGGGAGAAAAAGTACAGAGGAATTCTTTTAAGTTTTATCTGCATCACTAATATATTTTTAAATCTAGATAATCAACAAAATTATAAATCAAGTCTTGATTTGTATCATTTACTGATTTGTGAGGTATAAATGAAAATTTATCAGATCTCCCAAGAAGGTATACACCAAATCCCAAAACTCTTTTTTGGAGAACTCTCCTCATTGGTGAAAATCAATACCCCACATCTTTATGGGGGGTAGGCAAAGTAAGTGGAGACAAGAGAGGGTCAGTCTCTTCAATCTCTTCTGACTTCCAGTTTCAAGAGAGAAGATGGGGAAAAAATCAATTTTTTTCAGGTCATTGAAGAGAAAAAAGAATTCTAATACATCAACATGGTAAGAGTTGGAAGAACCATCTGTATCTGTTTGGATGAGATCTAGAACTCTCTTTCTTAGTTGAACTAAGTTATCTTGTTTGTGATGAGAGAGCTCCTTGGATCGGTATTATTTATTATATAGTCTTATATATATAATATTTTTCTTTCTCTGATTTCTGTTTTGCTATTGACTTGGATAAATGGATTTCTTTTCTATTTGCTATGGTATTCTTTGTGGAACTCGCAAGTGGTAGAAATGGAATCAAGTATTAGATATCAATTTAGGGTCCTCCTTTCTTCATTAACTGAATAGAGATCAGAAGCTTAACTTGAATCTGAAAACTATACCCATTAGAAAATAATATTTAAGGGAATATATATATATAATGCATATATATTTACAAACATATAGAATGCAAACATATGCATTTATATAGATATATGCATGTAAGTATACATACACAAAAATGGCAGCTAGTGAATATGGCTTAGTGAATAGACTGCTGGCCTGGAGTCAGGAAGACCTGAGTTCAAATGCAGCCTCAGAGACTTACTAGCTGTGTGAGTGAGCAAATCAATTAACCTCTGCTTACCTTAATCTACTAAAGAAATTAATGATAAACCACACAAGCATTTTTGCCAAAAAAAAAATCCCATGAACAGTATAGTCCAAGAGGACACAAAGAGTTAGACATGATTGAAATACTGAACAACAATAGCTATATATGTGTGTATACATAATCTATCAAATATACATATTTTAGATAGCTACCCCATTCTCTTTGAAGAGAGAAGAATGGTTATCCTCTGCTCTTCACCTCCTGCTTCTTTTCCTATCAGGAATTAATGTCTCCCATGGAGAAACTTGGGGGGGGGGGGTGTTAGAGATAAATCTATCTGCTCCCATAAATAATGTTAACTTTGATTTGTCATTCTCTCTCACCCCATACATGCCAAATCTTGACACATCTACCTCCTTTGACTAAATTCAAAGTTCTAGGTAGAAAATGGAAAAAATACTGGACCTCAAGTTGTAAAGACCCATGTTCAAATTCAGCCTCAAACACTTACTAGCTGTGTGACCCCTGCCAGTCACTTTACTCTTTGATTCAGTTTTCTCATCTGTAAAATGGAGTTAATAATAGTACCAATCCCCCAAGATTCACAGGGAAGAGCTGTTGCCAAGTTCTAGAGACTCAATTAAATGGGAATGAGAGGTGGTGTCAGAAAAAAATAAGGATATTTGGAAGACGGTTATATTTGGAGGGAAAGTAGGCAGCATACCAGGAGATACTGTACCTTCTTGGGTCTGGGAGAGTCACTAATAAGGACCTTTATGAGAAAAGAGTAGGGGTCAGGAGACATGAATTGGAATAGCAGTTGTTCAGCTGACTGACTTTGGATAAGATACTGACTCTGATCCTCAATTCCTTTCCCTTTAAAATAAAGAGCTGAACATCTAGGTTAGATTATCTCTGAGAGTTCATCTACTGGTCTCTCTCTCTCTCTCTCTCTCTCTCTCTCTCTCTCTCTCTCTCTCTCTCTCTCTCTCTCTCCCTCCCTCCCTCTCTCTCTCTTTCTCTATCTGCTCCTCCTCCTCTCTCTTTCTCTCCCTCTCTCCTTCCAAGCCTCCTCCTTCTCCCCCTCCTTTCCTCCTTCTTCTTCCCCTTCCTCTTCTTCTTTGCTTTCTTCCCCTCTTTCTCCTTCCTCCTCCTCCTTTTCTCTGTCTCTATTTCTGTCTCTGATTCTTTCCTTTCTCTGTCTCTGTGTGTCTGTCTATCTCTGTCTCTAGTAATAGTAATCTCTATCTCTCTCATTCTTCATCCCCCTTTTTCCCATCCCCTCCTCTTCCAATCTTCCTTCCTGCTCAAAACCTCCTCCATAAAATGCTATAGTGTTAGCTTCACAAGTTGGTCAAAATTTTAAAATTATTCCCAAACCACAGTCAATCAGGAGCAGTCACTACAATCACTATGAACCTTCATATTATGCCCCCAAAGTGGGTCAATAATGATATGGAACTCATTCACTTCATCTATCCCTCATTGAGGGGAAAAAATCACATAATCAAGGGAATCATCCCCCTTGCAGTAATCCCCAAACTTTTTTGATAACACACCCTTATCAGTTAAAAAAAATTCAGTATGTGCTCCAATATTGGTTTGTTTATTTATGAATTATATACATATACTACTGTACTAATGAGATGTGTACATTATAAAATATTCAAAAATAAACATTTTAAAGGACATAAAGATGGAATATTTTAAATAAATGGGAAACACCTCTCTGTTAATAACAGAGTAATATGATTGAATACATTTCATTATTTTTTAAAATCTTGCTTTAATACTTGATGATTTTGCAATTTGAAGTTTTTGTGTTCAGTTTATTTCAATACTTGGTTTTAATTATTATTGCAGCTGAAAAAGCAATAAATAGACTTCAAGTGAAAGAAAAAGCATAGTTTGCTTCTCTTACTAAATCATGACAGTCATTTTTCAATCCCATCCACCAATTATGCAGACATTTTCATGGAAAGTCAAAGAATAAATTTACATCTTCCCATAAGTTATTCTTGCAAACAAATTGGAAGGTACTGCATTTTTACATTTTTAACAAATGGGTTCATACCCCAACTGAAACTCTGCATTTGGAAGATTTTTAAAATAGGCTCAGAAATTCTAAGTTTAAGTTCTCAAAAGATGCATATGTGAGAGCTTTTATAGGTAACATACAGCATGGTTCAGGGCAATAAAAGCTTAGTTCTTTTTCCCCTTTGGAGAAACATTTGTTAGTGTTATAGTTTTATAAAAAACTTTTGCTTTTTCAGAGAATTTTCCCATTCACTCCATTATCTCATTCTCAATAGCAGGTATTCTTATCTATCTGAAGGAAATGCAAAAAATAGACTCATAGATTTTAAAGGTAGCAACCACTTCAGTAAATCCCTCCCACCTCATCCATAGTAGACATAGAGGGTTGCTTATGGATATATAAAGAAACATACAGGCCACAGGGTGAAGAGATCAAAATGCACAGGAGAGACTGAAAAGGCTCTGTTTAATTAAACTCATTCTTTCTAGTCATTTACTTTTGTTAAAGTTATATAGTTTCCATCAGTGATCAAACTGCAACACTGTCTTCCTCTGATTATTAAACTTCTCTCAGCTTCTCTTCCTCCAAAGTCTTGGTTCAACATCCAGAATACCACCAATAATTTCCTTTCCAAAGTAATGAGGAAACATGGGCACAAAGTCTCCTTAAAGACTAAAACCTACAGAGAAGTAAGTCAGACCTCTGGGCACAAGCTTTTGGATAGCACTTGAAGACAGAACAATTTCTTGTTAATGGGCCACTCTTCATCATATTCCAATGTAACTTTCTTAAAGTAGAGGGGAGTCATGTTGCCTACTTCCTTTGGTAGAGGAATGCACTTGTAAATCATGTTATATCATTTGTTCACATTCATATTTATTTCCAAACATTTTTTCAATGAGTAACAGCCTCATACTTTCATTAGCAAATATCTCAAGGCACAATATAATCTTGGGATGAGGTTCATCATTAATCATAAAGATAGTGCCTAGAAATGTCAGATCATTAGTGCAAGGAGCTCCCAATAAGTAACTTAATCTACTGTAAGTCAGCAAGTTAAAAATCATAGAGTTTTGGCCAGAGTATTGTCAAGTCACTTGATTTGTCTGGTCAAGAGGTGGCATTTGGTTTGCAAATCAGCTCTTAACCCCCTGTGCTATCCTTGTCTTGGATGATCTTCTGGTTAATTTCAGTCAGTCAGTTCAATAAGAATTTATTGGGGTGTAGGAGGTGTTCAGGGAAGACTGTCACCTTTGGTGTGAAGGCTTGCCATACCCTTTTCAGGGCTGCTCATCTACCTTTGGTTCGACCTGGCACTCAATTCTCACCTATGAATCTAAGAAACTGTAGCAAGTATAGCAGTTGCTTGCTGGTAAAATTGACTTGGAAGACAGGCTAAACCAATTTGAGAATAACCAATTGTCCACAAATTCATTGGTGAGGTAAAGGGTGTCTATCTACCTGGCAGCATAGGCAGATGAGAATAATTTCTTCCAACAGCCATGAGGGTGGATGCAAGGAAGGAAGCAAGTACAGTAGAGCTCTTAGAACTTGGTCAGACAAAGATGCCAAGGTCATGCACAAGGACATTTCCAGTCAATGGCTTTTGTCCTGCCATTGGACTTCAATGAGCATAGAAAAGAGAGTGAGGTTGATTACTTTGTGCCACTCTGCCTCACTGAAATCCAATTCATGTACAAGTAGATATGCCCCATGATGTCATCCATCCTCTTCAAAATGAAGAACGAACAACAAGAAGAATTCATTTAGTGTCTATTATGTGCCAAGTCTTGGACATACAGAATAATCAATAAGCATTTATGAAACTCCTGTAATGTACCAGGCACTATCATGATGGGAATATAAAAGGAGGCAAATGACAGTGCCTGTCTTCAAGGAGCTTACAGTCTAATGGGAGATAAATTAACATTAAGTGGGATCAGCTAAGGTTTTTCATAGAAAGTGGTACTCAAATTTACTTTTATTTTGCTTAAGTTCTTTCAGATCTAATTAAGTTGTCATTGTTTTACCTCAAGCTGTGTTTGATGAAGACTTTGTACAAGAAGTACAAATATTCACTCAGCCATTTTCTATTTGTTTGCTTTTGCTCACATCATTGTTTTATCTACAATCTGTGGTTTCTTTGTAGGAATCTTTCTAAAGCAATGTCCTATTAGTGAAGAATACTAGATAATATAAACAACAATAAAATAGCTAACATTTATATAAATCTCCAAGGTTTCCAGAGCACTTTATTTTTAAAGCTAGATGTCTACTAGTGGGAATAATGAATCCAATGAAATGATCATCTTATTCAAATTCATATTAATCAGAATTATATGTATATAAAATAGTGTCAACCCAATGAAAATCTGCGATGCAAATTGATGTTTCATTAACATTATTTGTACTAATTCGGTTGGCCAACTGGTTGACTTACAACCCTTTGAGGTAGATGAGAAAAACTAAGATGAGAATACTAAGCTAAAGAGAGGGAGAATTGCCCTTTCACACTTTTGGACTCTTCTGGTTGGTGGAGTGCCTGCTAGTACCAGCTGCAGTGTAAATATGGCCAAGTCTAAGAATCATACAACTCACAATCAATCACAAAAGTGGCACAGAAATGGCATCAAGAAACTTAGGTCACAGAGATATGAGTCTCTGAAAGGGATTGATCCCAAGTTTCTGAGAAACATGCACTTTGCCAAGAAACACAACAAGAAAAGGCTGAAGAAGATGCAGGCCAACAACGCCAAAGCCATCCAGGCCCAAACAGAGGCTATCAAGCCCCTGAGCACCAAGGCCTCCAAGGCCAAGCTCCTCAGGTCCAAGATCCCCAAGGCCAGTGCCCGGCGTGCTGGTCACAAGATGGCTACCAAGCATCCAGGCCATAGGATCGGCATCAAACATCCAGGCCCCAGGATCACTAAGCCTGACTCTAAGGTTGCCAGAACCACTAACCCCGAGGCTGCCAAGCCCACTGATCCCAAGGCTGTCAGGCCCACTGACAAGGCCAGTAAGTCTGATCCCAAGGCCACCAAGTCTGTCACCAAGGTCACCAAGTCCGATGCTAAGGCTGCTAAGCCTTTTGAGTCCAAACCCAAAGATGCTGGAAGTAAAACAGCCAGTCCCAAACCTTCAAAATAGATGCATTAGGACCTAAGGACTTGTTTAAATCCTAAACCACCGTTTTTCCCCCCAGGGAGGGGATGATTATTCACTATTTTGTACAAATAAAGGAAATGGTGAGTCATAAAAAAAGAGGGAAAATTAATAAAAGTTAATAAATAACAGCCAGGAACTTTGTTAAATCCTTTATAAATATTATCTTTTATGATCCTCTCTCTAATCCTAGGAGTAGAAGGCATTATATTCATCTATTTCATAGATAAGAAAATGAGGCAGAAGTTAGGTGACTTGTTCAGGGTAACTCATCTAGTAAAGTATATGAAATAGGATTTGAAATCAGGTCTTCCTAATTCCACGTCATAATTCATAATATCCTGATTGGGTGCAGGAAACTGAAATTCCTCATAGTACATTGAAAACAAAAGGAGGGAAGCCACTACTGTTGATCTGCACTGTGGAATTCTAACTCTTCCCTTAGGACACTTTGCATACCCTATGTGACTATCTGAAATACTAAGAGTGCCAGTGTCAAACCATATGTCAAATATTAGTTAAGCTTAATTTGTTTCTTTTATAAAGTATGAAATAAATAGAAATAGAAATTCTATTATTTTTCCCACACATCAATGAATTGCATCATTTTATATCAAAACATTCATTTCCTTATGATAGCAATTCAACCAACTACCAATTTTATCCCTGATCCAATAAAAAAGAAAGAAAGATTTAAAAAAGAAAGGAAGAAGATAGAAAAGAAAAAAGGAAGGAAGGAAGGGATATAGAGAAAGAAAGAAGGAAAAGAAGGAGAAAGATCAGACAATAGAGATAGAGCAAACATTTATTAAGTGCTTATGGTACACCAAGAACTTTGCTAAAGGCTGAAAATACAAATACAAGAAAACAACATGGAGCTTACATTCTGAAAGAGGAAAACAAACATAAAGGTGAGAGGGAACTGGAGAGATGGAAAGAGAGGTGTTCATGAGGTGAAGAGATGGAATATCCATCCAGGAGAGAAATCTGAGCTAGTAGTTAAGTGAGTACAGCTGAAGCTCCTCTGAAATGATGATCCTAACCACGGACCCACCAATCATGAGAGCAGGATTCCAAGATGAATAGTTACTAGTGAAGAGATAACAAGAGTCCATAGAATGAGCTGGATTAGGAAAATCCTCATTCTTCACAAAGGACTAAGTTTAGAGGAACCATGAACCTTACATGGAACCTTAGGGCAAAAACCAGTGTGGGAGCAGTTAGTTGGCCCAAGACTTAGAAGGCCCTGAGTTCAAATCTGGTCTCAAACATTTAATAGCCGTGTGACCCTGGATAAATCACTTAAGTCAAATTGCTTCCAAAAAAAAAGCAATGTAGTGGGAAGAACAATGAACTAAGGAATCAGGAGATGTGGGTTGTCTGTTAACATTAACACAGACTAGCTGGGTGACTAAGAACAAGTCATTTCCTTCTCTGAGTTTCAATTTTCTGGTCTATAAAATGAAAGACATAATAGTGCCATCTGCCTCACAGTTGTGTTTCAACACATTTGAAACCCACAGTGAAATGTTACTATTTAATATTTATATTGAATATTATGTGTGTTTAATGGAAAATGGGATGATGTCCTGTACCCAGGATGCTCTGATGTAACCTTGACTTGTCCCTCTGAATTCAGGTGGAGACAAAGCTAGCAGCAGGTGTGCAATGTGGCCAGTGGTGAAGACCCCTCAGTGTGGATTCAGCATGAATAAAGCACACAATGGTGGAAAGTGAAACAGGGCATCAGTGTTAACAAATCTATAGTAGATGCTTGAGTTCAGTCTCCTCTTCAACCTCCAGCCCAGAGGAGGGACAGTAATCATTCTCATACCTGTGAGCCATTGAGGTGACTGGGGGAAGCAATCATTTCTGTTCTGTGGACACAAGCAATCGGTGCAGATAGGGGAGTCAGCATGTGGAGGGGTTGATAGTCCCACATCTGTCTGACTCGTGGAAAGAATCCCTGTCCTGGGAGAATGCCATGTCTGACTGAGATACCTCCTTCTCCCTCTGTTTTGGGAGAAGCTTTTGCCTAATTCCCCCAATTTCTATGGGGAATAGAACCAATTTGGGGAGCAGGAGAGAGATTTGCCTGGGGATGTCCTTGGGGAGTCAGGAGAAGATAAGGTGATCCACTTAGGGCCAACAGACACTGGGAGGGTTTCTTATATCACTGTGCTTGATGTAAGTAAACTGTCTGTGCTCCTTCCTATAGCATGAATTTGCTAGCACAATGCTAGATTGAAAATTAAGTAGTGAGTTTTTAAATGGACAGTGGCAAATGGACTAATGAGAATGCCTTCAGTCTGGTACCTGAGTAGAGAATTCAGAGAGTAGTGAAGGTAGATAGGAAGAATGTAGTCCCAAGAGCCTATTGCATTCCTAATATCTTTGTGACTTAATTTCAGGGCTCCTTCCACACTCTGCTGCTCCAGTTTCCTACCACCACCCCTTAATGATTTTGTCTCTATAATGAACTCAAAGAGCAGGATGATAAAAGGCAAGTCTCTCTCCCCATGTTTCTAGCTCTCAAGAAATATGTTCTTAATATCAATTAGTATTTACCAGTTATACCATGACAATTATACCATGGAATCTGAATGAAGCATCTCGTTAATGAATTAACACAGTATTTAAAGTGTTGACTATATTTCTCTCTGCAAGGATAATATTTAAAACAACATTTTAAAAAGCCTTCAGAGAACTATAAGGGCCCTCTTAAAAGTTCCAAAGACTGGGGGTGATTAGGTGGCACAGTGGATAGAGTACCAGCCCTGGAGTCAGGAGGACCTGAGTTCAGTTCCAGCCTCAGACACTTAATAATTATCTAGCTGTGTGGCCTTAAGCAAGCCACTTAACCCCACTGTCTTGCAAAAACTTAAACAAAAAAACAAACAAACAAAAAAGTTCCAAAGACTGTCATAAACAAAGCCTTCTCACTATAATTCTTTTTATTTTTGCAAGGCAATTGGGGTTAAGTGACTTGCCCAAGGTCACACAGCTAGTTAATTATTAGGTGTCTGAGACTGGATTTGAACTCAGGTCCTCTTGATTCCAGGGTCAGTGTTCTATTCACTGTGCCACCTAGCTGTCCCCCCCACTGTCATTTTTACTGTGAGCAGTAGGTACTATATGATTACCCATCATATATGCCTATGTTTGTACATGACTAATTTCTTCCTGGAGCAGCTAGGTGGTATAGTGGATAAAGTGCCAGATCTGAGTTCAAAAGTGACCTCACATACTTGTTAACTGGGTAACTCTGAAGAAGTCACTTTACGCTGTTTGCCTCAGTTTCCCCGACAAATAGTCCAGAGAAGGAATGGCAAGCTACTCTAAGAAAAAAACCAAAAAGGGTCACAAAGAATTGGACATGACTGAAAACAACTAAACAGAAGCAATGTCTTTCCAATCATTAAATCCAATAACCCTTTCTCAGTCCTCATCCTCCTTGACTTTTCCATAGGATTTCAAATTGCTGACTCCTTACTAATGCTGCCTCTCCCCTTTCACATCTATATCATGATATACTCCTAGTGCTCTTATTTCTATGCATTAATTCTTAGAACACTATGTTCCAAGAGTTATACCAAAGCTGGAAAGACAATATCAAAATGAAGATTAGAGGAATATTTTGGTTTCAAAAATTATTGGGATGGAGAGTGGAACCATAGGAGAGTAGATTAATGTATCCTTTCCAGGCACAATGATAAATTTGGTATAATTATGGTTCCAGAATTGGAAAGCAAAGTGGGATGGAGAGAAAAGAAGTATAGATGCCTCCTAGTTAAAGAGTAGAATTAGATATAATGATTAAATGAGGCAACCACCAATCAGGGAGCTCCTTCTCTGCTTAACTGGTTTAACTATAGCTGTCTAATTGAAGGTATTCCCCTAAACTCTCTCTTTAGGCCTCTGCTATCTCTATGATGTCTTCTTTGGCATGCTCAATCATTCCCACAGCCTTAATGATTAACTGCTATTCAGATGATTTCCAAATCCATATCTTCAGTGCCCCAAATTTTTGTCCTAAGCTCTAGAATAACACAACTGCCTGCTCAATTCAGCAAACACTGATTGTGCCAATTATGTGCCTACGATTATGCTGGATAATTGTTCTCTGAAACAGTCCAGAACCTGAGTCTTGGAGGCCTGACCAAGAGCAATATCATCTGTGAGATTAAGCCTAGATTCAAGTCCCAGTTCAGACACTCATTATCTAAATATCTATGTACATATCACAAGACTTCTCTGAGTCTTGGTTTTCATCATTTGTAACATGGAGAACCCATTTCTAGCATATCTTCAAGCTATTTTTCTGTATCTCTTAGGCCAAATTCCAAGAAAAGGTACTCTAAACTCATTGCCTCAATTCCCTCACCTCTTGATTCCTCCTGAATCTTTTATAGTCTGACTTCTGACAGAATTACTGGTCTGAAGCCCTCTTTCTAAGGGTACTAATGATCTCTTAATTGCTAAATCCAATTACCCTACTGACTTGACTTTATGCTACCTCTACTGCTGTAAAGTTTTCAACACTGTTGATCACTGTTCTCCTATATACTCTTTTTTCCTTGGTTCCCATACTCCCTTCTCCCCTGTTTCTCTTTCAATGTGTTTGACTACTCTTTCTCAGCCTCCTGAATCATTATCCATTTACCACTCACTAAATATTGAAGTTTCCCATAGCTCTGTCCTGAGTCTTCTTCTTTATACTTTAAATGATTATGTGAGCTCCCATGCATTCAGTTATTCACTTTATGCTGAATTTAGTACAGACACCTCATTGTTTAGCCCTGCTGCAGGTCAGAATTCAGAATGTTCAAGAGATCCACCAGCCTCAGCCTCCCCAGTTATTGGAATCCCAAGCTTTCTCTACTATATCCAGTCTAATCCACCATAACCATACTTCAATTTTTTTTCCTGAACAATTCTCCATTTCATCATATAAATCTTTTTTGGTTTGTTTTTTGTTTTAGGTTTTTTGCAAGGCAATGGGTTTAAGTGGCTTGCCTAAGGCCATACAGCTAGGTAATTATTAAGTGTCTGAGGCTGGAATTGAACTCAGGTCCTCTTGACTCCAAGGTGGGTGCTCTATCCACTGTGCCAACATCATATAAATCTTTTAAAGATAACCTCTCCAAGGTAGCTGAGTATCTTTTAATACTTCATGTCTACAGGAATAACCTATCATCAGACTCTTTACAGGTTGTCATTGGCTTCTCTCTGTGACCAAATGTATCTTCAAGCAATCATTTCCTGGAAGACATCCTTTACACCATTTCTTTTACGCAAGTAATCACTGATTCTGCTTTACTTCCATGTTTTACTCCATTGTCCTCTGGCCATCCACAGTTTTAATTTTTTAGGAGATTGTGATCTTCCATGATGTGAATCCAGCATCATAAGATACTATATAAGATACATAAGATATATAAGATACTAAGTGCTAGATTGAATTTTTGTGTCAGGGAGCAGCATGGAATCATTGAAAGTTTTACATGATTTCCCAAAAGGAATCCAACTTACTCTACCTTTTTTTTCAGTTCTGAATCCAACTCATTGTCTAGCTGCATTGCCTGTGCAAGTTATATGCACTAAGGGATAAACTCAAAGGAATGCCCAACCAACTAATTCATAATCTAGACAAGTGGCATTCATCATCCAACTTCATTTTCCCTGTATGGATGACTTAAGTTCTTTTGAATGACTGCAGATCTCATTAAAGAAATCCTACAGTATTCTGGTGGATGTATGAGATCAGCACAATATCATTCCTGTCTAAAGACTGTAGGCAGAACATCTATAATGGTGACCTTTGATAAGCATGTGTTTCCCTGTGTTTCTTTGATATTGAAAACTTTTTTGATATTGGAAATTAGAAAATCTTGAACAAAGTTAGCTTTGTGGTTGCATCTGCTAAATGTTGTGAATGATCTTGACATATGCTTGGAATATGCCTTACTGAAGGAGAGTTTTTAGGCCTACATTTTGTTCTACCAAGCACAATGCTTCTTTTCCCCTTTGTAATCAACAACAAATAAAAACAGTGTGGGATTTTATTGTTTACACCTTTCAGTCAGTCATGAGACTGAAAATGTAGTCTGCTATGAGAAATTTGTTAAAGTTTGTGTTTACTTCCCATATTTTCATCTTATACTTCCTCAGTACAAGTGTAGATCATTTGTATAAATATGTTATAGGTAGACACCTTTATTGGTCGCTATTTTCTTCTTGGTCAACTTTCTTGGTTAAAAAAAATTCTGTGATATTTCTCCTATCCTTCTGGAAATCTTTTTAAGAACCTTGAAAATGGACCCTATGGGTCCCTTTAAAATTGTGTTGCCTTCAGAATAGATTTCTTCTGGGTGTATTTGATCAAGTCCAAATGTTATTTAGGTCCAAATGTTCTTCATTTTAAGCATCATTTTCACTTTCTCATATAACAAAGCTTAGACTAGGTGCTGGAGTCCAAATGTGCTGCTTCCACTACCATAGTTTTGAAAATAGCTCATTATTAAAACACCAAAAAATAATTTTTATGGAGAGATTTTTCAGATAGATTACCAAATTGATTTTATGTGACTGCCTTGTCTTCCATCCAATTCCATCTATAAATGATTTGGGGATAATTTGTCTTACTTTAGTCTTGTAGGTTCATTTAGTTTCTGCAGACTGGATTTGCCCTTTTTCATTTTTTTTACACTGCTTTGTCATTTCCACTACTATTTTCTAATACAATATATTAAACTGATGTGGCCTTTGGCTGCCATGTCTCTCCACTTGGCAACAAGATAGAGTAATTATTGGTTGAAATAATTTCTTGGTTCTTTTGTCTCCCTCATTGTGGTGACAGCTTTACATTGGTTAACTTTCTTATAGAATTGGTGTTAATCAGATTCATTATCTTTACTTTTGTCTATTTATTTTTTTAAGTCAATAGCTTATTTAAAGAGGTAAAGTTGAAATTGCTATAATTACATGTGATATTTGCCAATTGGGTGTTGATTTTAGCCTTTTATCTAAGTAGTCAATGGTCTGGCTGAATGTAGACATACAATTCAAAATTAATTTCCATGTCAGTAAACAATTCTTTCCTATCTGTCAAGATAAAATCCATTGTGTTTGACATTTATTACCTATGTAACTTGGGGTAAGTCAATATTCCCATGCCCCAGTTTCCCCAACTGTAAATTGAAGGGATTGGAAGAGGATCTGTGAAGAGCTTACAACAGTAGATTTATGATCCTACCATGATCTTTATTCTCAGAGTTGTGCCAGTAAATATTTAACAACTGATTCTCCTGAAAAAAATATTGATACATTTTTAAGTTTTATCTTCTTTATTAACATTTTCTCTATCACTTTCTAAAGTCTAGACAGTTACCAAAACAATAAATCAAACCCTTATTCATAATGTTTGCCAATTTACAAGGTGAAAATGTTCAGACACAATTGGCTGATAGAAGTTAGTACCAGTACTGCTTATTCCTGTTTTTTATAAGTAATTTTTAAAATATATTTAATTATATGCATTGCATATAAGTAACATAAGTTCTTGCTGCATATCTATAGGTATTGAAACTGGAGAGGCTGAGTCAGGATGTGTTGCTTAAGCTCGGGAAGGGCAAAAGTCATGAATGTTTGTACCAAGTTCACCATGATGAATCTGTGGTAAGGGAGAGGGACGTCAGGCTATTGCAGAAGGGGCAAACTAATATAAGCCAGAAATGGAACATGTCAAAACTTCTAGGCTGATTTGCTGTGGGGTCAAACCAGTGAGTAGTTACTTCCAGCCTGGACAAATTAGGGAGCTCCACTTAGTGCAAAATATGTAGCTCCCTAGTTAGTTGGGTGGCACAGTGGTTTGAGTACTAGGCTTAGAGTCAGGAAGACATAGCTTTGTGGATTCAAATCTGATGTCAAACTTACTAGTTGTGTGACCCTGGGCAAGACACTTAACCCTTTTGCCTCAGTTTCCTCATCTGTAAAATAAATCAGAGAAGAAAATGGCAAACCACTCTAGTGTTTTTGCCAAGAAAATCCCCAAATGAGGTCAGGAAGAGTCAGACGCAACTGAATAACAGCAAACATATATAGACTTGGGAATGAGTAATACCAGTTTGGCAGTTATGAAAACCATGAGTTGGAAAGAGAAAGGACTTGGAGTCAGGGAGAAGGGAAAAAAGGGGAGAGGAATAAACTTTAAGCACCTATTATGTGTTAAACCCTATGCTAAGTACTTTACTAATATGATCTCTTTTGATTCTCCCAACAGCCCTGAAAGGTTGGTGCTATTATGCCCTCCATTTTACAGTTGAGAAAACAGGCACAGAGAGGAAAAGTGACTTTCCCAGGGTCCCACTGCTGGTAAGTATCTGAGGTTGATTTGAACTCAGGTCTCCCTGACTCTGAGTCCAGCACTCTATTGACTGTGTCACCAAGCTGCAATGATGAAGCTTTCATAACGGTCCAAGCAAGAAATGATGGAGGCCTGAACTAAGGTAGTGGCCAAAGAGAACAGTTGTAAGAGACAGTGAAGAGGCAGAATCAGAAAGAATCAGCAACTGATTGGATGGGGGGGGGGGGGAAGGAAGGAGTTAAGACTATCTGAGATTGCAAACTTGGGTGCCTAAAAAGACTTCCACAAAAATAAAAAAGTTGGTAAGAAGAGTTGGGTTATGAAGAAAAATAATATTTTGTTTTATAGAGGAGTACTAAATACATAACACATATATAACATATATATATATGTTTATATATATATATATATACATATATATATATACATATGAGTCATCTGCCTAGAAGTGCTCATTGAACATATTAGAGCTGATGAGATCACCAAGAAAGGATACAGAGAACAGGGGGTCTTAGCTCAGATATCTCGTTTCCCACCTGGCTGCACTGATTTGGGATTACTCTGACTGATTTCCCCACCATCTATGCCCACATATCAGGTGTCTTCTTCCCTCTCTTTTACCCCCTCACCCTTTTCTGCTTCTTTCTCTTTTTTTCTATTCCCAGTGTTTTGCACAGTACCTCATACATAGTAGATCCTTAATAAATGTTTACTGATTGTCTGAATTGAGGTCCAGCCCCAGAGTTAGGAGTCAGAATACAATAGTGGTCCAGAAAAGAATGAATCAATCAATCAAAGACTAAGAAGAAGACAGGTAGGATTTGTGTGTCCAATAGGAGTACTACAAGGCAAGATGATCAAGAATCCTGTGTAATGGTATTTCTTACTGTCTCTGACTGAGCTGAAACTCTCATTGCTAGCTCTTTGATTGGCTTCTCCAAAGAGAACCTGTGAGACATCCTACCACTTAGCAGCAGCTTCCTTCTGTCTCCTGGTTTGATTTATAGTGAGAATGTCAATATTGATTTCGTTTACTTCCTCCCATCGCTATATCAACTCATTAGTCATTGGACAAAGATCTTGGATTTAGAATATCAACAGTTAATGTTTATAGCTAGGCTAAAAATGATGTAATTCTAAACATTCTTGGCTTCCTTTTCTGCTGTCACACTCACTGCTGTAGTAACTGGACTGCACATGCCTCTTTCACTTTTGTTTTGTATCATAGGTTGTCTTGACTAAAGGGGTCAACCTACTGAAATGGGGGGTGGGGGTGGTGACCCTCTCCCAGAAGTAGCTGGACTGGACCTCAAGCAACACTGACACTGTCATCACTGGGCCTGTCTTTGGTTGTGTTTCCAGTTTGGTGGAACCTAGCAGATAGTGAATTTGGCCAGCCAATCCTGAGAGAAACCAGGGCCATCTCCAAGCCAAAAAGAGAAGTCAGAGAAGGATCTCTGACTCAAAGTTCCTAAAATCAAAGTCATCATCCCTTTCCTCTCCTGGCTGCCTTCTATTTTTGTTCATGGCACTAACATTCTCCCAGACTCCAAGGCTGGAAATTTTAGTCACTTGTAATTCCTCCCTCTCCCTACCCCCATCCAGATATTTTGCAAGTCATTCCAGTTCTGACTCTGAAATATCACTTGCATTTCTGCCCACCTCTCAGATCTCCCAACTTGTCATGACAGGCCCTCCCTCCCTTACCTTCTTCTCTGTTAATTCATTGTCCTACCTTTCCTTCAAAATTCTTCCTCGAGTGAATGGAGGGGACAATAACAATAAAATTAAAATTGCAAATGTGTAATTATGATGACTAACCTTGACCCCAAAGAAGAAATATAAGACTCAAACTCTTCATTTTTTTAATAGAAGGGGAGGACTATGGCTAGGAAACACTATACACACACATACACACACACACACACACACACACATACATATATATATATATACATATATATATATACATATATATAGTTGGACTTGGTTGATATATTATTTAGTGTTGTTAAGCTCTTTTTCTTCCTTTTTAATTTTTTTTCTGATACTGGGGAGGGTGTCTGGCATCACCATGGTAGTAAATGTTGAACAACTGGCTCTTCCTCCTCTCAAAAATCTTCCATTACTTGCTATTGCTGCTGCTATTACTACTACTGTTGCTACTACTACTGCTACTGTTGCTTCTGTTGTTACTGTAACTACTGCTACTGCCACTATCACTACTATTACTACTACTACTACTGCTGCTGCTGCTGCTGCTATTACTAGTGCTACTGTTGTTGCTGTTGTTACTGTAACTACTATTGCTGCTGCTGCTGCTACTACTACTATCACTACTAATGATGATGATGATAATAATAAAATAGCTAACATTTTTATAGCCTTCTTGGGGATTAAATAAACTGAGGATTCTGCATATGCTCATTTCATTGGTTGACCCCTTGTCATATATGGAATAATGGAATGTCTTCCCTTCAAAAATACCACCCAAGATGATTTAGGAATTCACCCCCTACCCTGCCAGTTCTCTGCATTGAGTCTATTTTCCCAAGAAGAGGTTTTATTTTACTCATTTACTCTAAGTCCATTCTTAGTCAGCCAAGAAGTTTTCTGATGACATGCCAAATTTGGGGGCTCCATTTGTATTTTTACACGATCACTTAGCTAATTAAGTCTCCCTTCCTGTCACGATTCCCCCCCAATAAGAAACAATATTCTATTACCTCAAAATATCAGAATAATTAAGTTCTATACAAAATTTATTCCAGAAGTACATAGCAGATACTTTTTTTTCTCTATAAGGACTTTGAATGCCCAGATGAGGGGGTTGTGCCAGAACCCAGTGGGTTCTTTTTCTTCCTTGCTTCTCCCCTTACAGTGGAATCTTTCTCTTCCCTCTTCCAGAGGCTTGACTATAATAAATCTGACAGTCAGACTCAGGCTTTGATTGTTTTTTGTCTAATCCCAACAATCTGCTTCCTGTCACAATTATGGAATTAGAAGGTTAAATTTCCCTAACTCAGTTTCAGCTCTTTAACCAGGGGAGTTTCTTTAGCTGTTTTTGATTTTTGATTTTTCATCTTCCAAATGCCTTTGCTTACTTCTTGGGTCCTGGGCTTCCTCTGAGACATTCCTATTTGGACTTTATTCTTCAGGCATTTCCAACATAGCAATATACTCCTACCTCTACTAGTAGGGACCAAATCATTTGGGCTCAGGAGAGCTGATTGTTAAAATTTCAGACAGCATTTAGACCTCAGAAATCAGCAAATGCCACAAATCAAGACTTGTTTCATTCCTTTTTGTCTATACTTAAGAAAGTAATGGAAAAAAATGTTAATAACTCAGTGGCATATTGGAGGAAAAAACCTGTCCTGGAATCAAGAAGAACTGAGTTCTAATGTGACCTCAGATACTTACCAGCAATGTGACCTTAGGCAAGTCACTTAATCTATATCTGCCTCAGTTTTCTCATTTGTAAAATGAGCTAGAGAAGGAAATGGCAAACTACTCAAAATCTTTTCCAAGAAAACCTCAAATGAGGTCATTAACAGTTGGGTGTGACTAATTGACTAAGGAACAATGACTAAAAAATTAATTGATGTTAATTCATCAATTAATTACTGCTGACTGACAGGGAGAGGACCACACCTGAATGAAAGTCCTAGCCATAGAATTTAAGAAAGACTGATTCAAACACTTGGGGTATCCCTAGAGCCTTGGGGGGGGTGATGTAATTGATCATGCTTTGGAAGAATGGAGTCAGAGCTTAATATCCATATATGCAACATGGCTAGGATAGATATGGTGTTCTAGAAAGAATCAGAGTGGACCTGTAGAACTTTGGCTAAGGATTAGTTTAGAAAGCTAAGGTGCCACTCAGTCTGGATTTTCTTTTTGTATGCACTTCTAATAGCCTTACCCTGCTGTATTTTTCCTGAATGAAAAATACTCTATTTTCTTCTGTAAATAAACCCTAGAATGCAAACTTCTCTTCAGCAGAATGTGGAGACCAGGGAGAGGAAAGAAGAGCTAGGCTTGGCAGCAAGAGATAGTGGTATTGGCAGCAGTAGAGGAAGGGAGCCAGATGATGGGGGTTGGGGCACAGCTGATTCTGAAGCTTCCCTTGTCCTTTGAAACCTAGAAGACCTGGGGTTTGGATTATATGAGTTGGTATTAACGTAACATGGAGGCTTAGGAAATAACAAAAGCTAAAAATCTTGACCCTGAGTCAACAAGAGGGCCCATGTCCTAGAAAATTGATGAAGATTCAGTGTTGTTATTCAGTTATCTCTTTGTGACCCCATTTGGAATTTTCTTGACAAATATGCTGGATCCTTTACAGACTCTACAATTATTGTTCCAATCTCCTTTCTAATCTTCTCTCTAATCAGTTCTCAAAATGGCCCTTTTGATTCAGTCAAACTAACCTGAACAGATCTTAGTCATCCTCATCTGAAAAGATACATTTTTTTACTTCGACCATTATGTTTAATGTGATGGGACAGCTAGGGGGCACAATGCATGGAGTCAAGCAAACTAATTTTCCTGAGTTCAAATCTGGTCTCAGACACTAGTAACCCTGGGCAAGTCAGTTAGCCCTATCTACCTCAGTTTCTTTATCTGTAAAATGAGGTAGAGGAGAAAAATGGCAAACCACTCCAATATCTTTGAGAAGAAAATCCCAAATGGAATCACATACAACTGAACAACAGCAATAAGAATTTTGTGTGATTATTTTGAAATTGGGGGTGGGGTGGGGTGGAGAAAAGCTTAGGGCTTCAAGAAGCCAGGTGCCAAAATGGAAGGTCCATTCACTGAGAGGGAGGATTCAGAGAAGAAGTTAGAAACATCTCTTAAAAAACAGTTTGAATTAAGGGATTGAAGAAAAACAGTTTGAATGGGTCTTGGAAATTCAGAGAAATAAGAAGCAAAATTTTTTTGTTCTATAATAGTATTTCTTCAAAGAAGCATAGGGTGGCAGGATATGGAAAAGGAAAATAGTTTGATTTCTTTGGGACTTCAATGTTCTATATCCATTTAGATTGCAGTCCATGGAAAATTTCTCATTCTTGTGTTATTCTTGCTCATATCTTCCATAAACTCTCCACATGAGTTCTATCTATACCATGTGATAGGGGATTTCCCCTAAGTCTTTTAATATTTAAGGAACACCCCTGCAATACTCTATGTGTTACTCTATTATAATTCATTAACCTGACTACCTTGTTTCTCATCACTGATTTCCTGAATGCTCTTTATTCTCCTCAAGCTCAGACTATAGATGGTCATAGGCCTGTAGCCTGTCATATGTCCTTTGGGCTTTTCCTCTGTCTACCAAACTCTTCATTAACCTGCTCTCCATATTCCTTGGGACTGTTCCTTGTTCTCAACACTGTCCCAGTCCTCCTTCCTTCCTTTCAGAGTCTTCTTCACACTGAAGTTCTCCATCCAACAATTTCCTATTCCATTGTTCCCCTTTGTTGTTGGGGAGAATAGATTATCAGGGCCTGTAGTTAGGGAAGACCTGTGTTCAAATTCAGCTTCAGACACTTTTATAGGAAGTCATTTAATCTCTGTCTCAGTTTCCTCATCTATAAAATAGGGATAATTATACACACACACACACACACACACACACACACACACACACAGCTGTCCTGGGAGTTGGCAAACTATGAACTATAATGTACTGACCCTTTCTCTAGACTTAAGAAAGTCTAGAAAAAATTAAATTTAAGATTGTATTCTGGGGGCGGCTAGGTGGCACAGTGGATAAAGCACCGGCCCTGGAGTCGAGTACCTGGGTTCAAATTTCAAATCTGGTCTCAGACACTTAATAATTACCTAGCTGTGTGGCCTTGGGCAAGCCACTTAACTCCATTTGCCTTGCAAAAAAATAAAAAAAAACCCTAAAAAAAGAGTGTATTATATATATATATATATATATATATATATATATATGTATATATTTTTATTCTGAAGAGTCAGTTCTTAAACATTTATCAGCAGAACAATAGTGGAAGAAGTCACATACGGTGCTGATTGGATTTGCTGCAAATTTATATCAACTAATCTCATTTCAATACAACTTCACCATTGTATGACACTTTTCATTCTTCTCTGTCATGCTTTCTGAAACAGCTATTCTGGACCTTCTCTCCCCTCAAGTCCTTAGAAAGTCACCTCTTACTTTATTGCTTTCATTCCCTGCCTTGTCATTCTCAGGGCAAGACCACTAAAGCCTGAGGAATTCTGGATAGGAATTATTCAATAAATACAGGCCTTTCTGCACCTTATATTCCCATGGTAACTGTGAGAGAATGATGAGTCAGGGGATTATGCTGAGAAAATTAAGGCCACCCACCATGTGCCAACTTATCTTCTCTTCTCCATAACTTATTCCTCCTCTATCTCTTCACATGTCCTCTCCCTCTTTTCATCTAGCTTCTGGAAAAAAAGATTATCCTCCTTCTTGCCAAGGCATTTATTTGTCTCCTTGATTCCATTCCCTATCATAAACTCCAAGAACTTGTTCCATTCATCATCCTTACTCCCCTGACTCATCTTTAATCTCTCCCAATCTCCTAGCTCTTTTTCCATTGTTTAAAAATATGTCCAGTCCTCTTCCCATCTTTCAAATTCTTCATTTGCCATCCCTTTAAACTATCATTCTATTTCTCTTTTCCCTTTCACTGCCAGAATCCCAGAGTCATGCACACTCACTTCTTTACCTCTTATTAGTATACAAACCCAGCATTTGACTCACTTTGCTCTCTTCAAGTCTATCAATGACCTCTTAATTGTTCAGTGCAATGACTTTTTCTTATTCCTCATTCTCCTTTATTTTCTGGCAGAATTTTACATGTTGATCATTCTACCCTCCTAGATAATTTCTCTTTCTATAGCTTCAATGACACTGCTCTTTCCTCATTCACCTCTTATATCTCTGACAGCTTTTTCAGTCTCCTTTGCTAGTTCATCATCCATTTCTCAACCCCCTTAATCTTGAGGGCCCCCAAGATGCCATTCTGGGTCTCTTTGCTCATCTCTAACTATACTACCTTTTGTGGATCTTATCAGCTACCATGGATTTAATTATCTGTATGCAGATGTCTCCCAAATGCAATATCCAGAGGTGCATTGTGCATAAGGAGAATAGAGAAAAGTACATTAGAAAATATGACTCATGTTTTAAAAAAGGCGATGACTTCTATGACTTAGAAGTTACTCCTTTTGATAATGAAAAATTTCTTCCAAAAGAGAGATGTAAAGCAATGGATACGGCAAGTGTCAAACATCACAGAATACAAAATAGAGTACATCTTAAGAGACAGGAAAGAATTTGTTGCTGATATGGGGATTCATATTTCAGGTGGACCCTAGCCAGGTTTCAAATTACTCCCTGGCTATCGTCTCTAAGTATTCATGTATCCTTGTGCAGACCCTCTGGTCTCTCTTATCTTGATTTCTACTCTCCAGTTCTGGAACCACAGTCACATTAATAGTGGCATTACTACTGATGAAAGTGTATCCAGTGTAACATAGCTCACTGTTTATGTTTAAAGTATTATTGTTTAAAGAATTATGTTTATGTTTACAGTATTATTAATTCATTAAAGCATTAATTTGAAAATTATTTTTTATCTTATGTATTTCTTGAAAGGGTCTCAGGGATCACATTTTAAGAACCACTGGATTAGAACAAAGATAAAAGTCAATATCAAATTTGGCTGATGGTGGGAAGAAAACGCTGAAAACAATTGCAGTGATCTTGATATGACCTCTTCAAAAGGACCATCAGTGACAAAACATGGTGAGTAGGAAGAGGAAGAGATATTGTCCTTGGTTATCACCATTTCCTACAAACATTTCACTTGTGCTTGTCATCAAAAATGAAAGGTCAAAAGAAGTCAGAAATCACTTTAGGTATCAAGCTCTTGATCTCCTTGCTGATCAGGGAAAGATTTATAAAACACCATGGAGTAGGTCATTAGTTGATTATAAACCAAATCATATTATACAACTGTGCAATGCAATGTAATTTGAAAGCAAATTTACATTTACAGATTAGGAGTGAGAATGGAAGTGGAAGCAAGATAGTGGTATATAGGCCAGGACACAGATGAACTCTCCTATAAGTCCCCTCTGAACAACTTTAAAATAATGCCTCAGATAAAATAGCACTTGTGGGGCGGCTAGGTGGTGTAGTGGGGGGGGGGGGGGCTAGGTGGCATAGTGGATAAAGCACCAGCCTTGGAGTCAGGAGTATCTGGGTTCAAATCCGGTGTCTCAGACACTTAATAATTACCTAGCTGTGTAGCCTTGGGCAAACCACTTAACCCCATTTGCCTTGCAAAAACCTAAAAACCTAAAAAATAAAAAATAAAATAAAATAGCACTTGTGGCTATAAGGGAGCAGAATCCCTCCCTGAGTAAACACCAGAGTACAGCCCAGGAGAGCAGTGACCACACCTCTCCCTGCATCATCAAACCACTTTGGAAGTGCTGAAAGCACTGGAAAACTTGCAGACCCTCAGAACTAGCTCTAAAAAAATGAAAGAATTAAAAAATTTGAGGCTTGCAACTGTGTCTCCCCACCCCCAGGTGAGCAGATTGCAACTTTAACATAAAATTCAAAGTAAAGAAATAGTCTAGGAAAATGAGCAAACCAAATCAAACAAATAAAAGTTATTAATGTGGCAGGGAATACAAGATATAAACTTAAAGGAAGCCAATAATGTGAAAACAGCTACAAACAAAGCCTCAAAGGAAAATGTTAATTGGATCCAAGGCCAGCAAAAATTCCTAGAAAAGTTAAAGAAATAAGAGTAGTAGAGGAAAAATTGGGAAAAGGAATGAAAATGAGGTAAGAAAATTATGAGGGGTGGCTAGGTGGTGAGAGGGGCAGCTAGGTGGCGCAGTGGATAGAGCACCAGCCTTGGAGTCAGGAGTACCTGGGTTCAAATCCAACCTCAGACACTTAATAATTACCTAGCTATGTGGCCTTGGGCGAGCCACTTAACCCCATTGCCTTGAAAAATCTAAAAAAGAAAAGAAAATTATGAAAACAGAATTGTTTTCATAGGAGAACAAAGAATAGTCCACCTGTCAGATCTATGGAGAAGAGAAGAATTTATGGCTAAATAAAAGATACAGAGCATTAAAAAATGTAAAGCTAATTTGATTATATTAAATTTAAGTTTTTTTGCACAAACAAAACCAATGCAAGCAAGATTAAATGGAAAACAGAAAGCAGCAAAACAATCTTTACAAACAAGTACAAACAAGACCTCTCTGATAAAGACCTCATTTCCCAAACTGAGTGAAATTTTTAAGACTATAAGCCATTTACCAATTGATAAATGGTCAAAAGGTATGAACAGGCAGTTTTCAGATGAGGAAATCAAAGCTATCTATAAGTCATATGAAGAAATGCTCTAGATCACTTTTAACTAGAGAAATGCAAATTAAAATAACTCTACTATTAGTCCTTCAGTATTAAAAAGGCCCACATCAACCAACCAAGTGATTGGTGGCATGAATTACACAATAGTGTTGATTATAGTGAGGGACATGCTGGCTGAAGTATCCTACTCACTTGCCTTAACCAGAATCGTCCCAACCCTTGGTGAAGAGATGGATATGATTGGCTGCTGTGAGAATCACTTGATCTTAAACTGGTTTCACTTCCTTCCATATCAGCAAGGCACCACAGTGCTTCATCATCATTGGACAATACCCATCATGTTGGCAACAGAATTCAACAATCTGATAAATCCTAACTCTCAATGGACTAATTGTCAATACAGCCTTTTCTAACGACTGCAACTATGTCAGTTTGCCATTCATAGGACTTTTCATAAAGACAACTCTCCCCAGAGGTCCTGCCAACTTCTCCCAGATCTGTTGAATTACCACACTGGACCTCTCTCAGTGTCAGCTTGTCTGCTGGTCCAGATTATGAGATGTGGGATCTAAATGGAGCATGTTCCTTCAGGACAGTGCTTGCCTCTCTCTCTCAAGACCGACTGACCCATGTTCAACTGCTGTTTGTGTAGAATCCTTTTCCACTTAGGCCTTCAAAATTCTCACTTAAACAAAAATTTAGAACAACTTTGAGATACTACATCACATCTATTAGATTGTTTTACTTGATAAAAAATTAAAAATGATCAATGTTGAAGAAGTTGCAGGAAAATTAGAACACTGATGCACTGTTGCTGGAGAGCAATTTGTAACTATGCTCAAAGGATTATAAAATTGTGCATATCTTTTGACCCAGAAATACCACTTGAGGTCTATTTCCCAAAAAGATCATATAAAGGGGAAAGGACCTATATGTCGTGATAAAAAACTTGGAAATTAAGATGACCACAAATTGGTGAATGTCTAAACAAGTTGTGCCATATGAATGTAATGGAATATTATTATGCAATAAGAAATGAGGACCCTATAAATGGAAATGAAAAAACCTGGAAAGACTTAAATGAACTGATGCAAAGTGAAATGAACAAAACCAGGAAAACATTGTTCACAGTAACAATAATATTGTATATTCATTAGTTGTGAATGACTTAGCTCTTCTTAGCAATACAGTGATCTAAGACAATCCCCAATGACTCATGATGGAAAATGCTCTCCACATTCAGAGAAGGAACTGATGAACTGCAGATTGAAACATACTATTTTTACTTCTATTTTTTGTGGATCACATAAAACATATTTCTGTATTAGTCTGTTTCTTTACTACAAGATGACATATAAAAATATGTTTTGTGAGAATGTAGGGAGAGGAGGAAGGGAGAAAATTTGGAACTCAAAATTTTATAAAAATGTATGTTAAATTGTCTTTACATATAATTAGAAAAAATAAAATACTATTTTAAAAAGAGAATTAACAGCTTGGTAAAAGAGGCATAAAAATACTGAAGAAAATATCACCTTAAAAAACAGATTTGATCAAAAGGAAAAAGAAATGCAAAAACTCATTAAAGAAAATTAATGAAAATTCCTTAAAAATTAGAATTGAGCACATGCAAGCTAAGACTTAATGAAACAATAAAACAAAGTCAAAAGAATGAAAAATAGAAGAAATTGAAATAACTCATAAAAAAACTGACCTGGAAATAGATGACAGAAAGAAAACTTAAGAATTATTGGACCATCTGAAAACCATGATCAAAAAAGAAAGCCTAGGCAGCATATTTCAAAAAATTATAAAGGAAAACTGCCTTGATATCCTAGAGCCAGAGGTAAAAGAGAAATTGAAAGAATCTATTGATCATCTCCTGAAAGAGATTCCAAAATGAAAATGCCCATAAGTATTATAGCCAAATTCCAGAGCTCTCAGGTCAAGGAAAATATATTGTGAGCAGTCAGAAAAAAAACAATTTAAACATAATGGGGCCACAGTTAGAATCAGGTAAGATCTATCAGCTGCCACGTTAAAAGAGCAGAGGGCTTGAAATATGATATTTCACAGGGTAAAGGAGCTACAATTTCAACCAAGAATATAACCTCAGCAAAAATGAATATAATCCTTCAGGGGAAAATGAACTTTTTAAAAAATTGAGAACTTCCAAGCATTCCTGATTTAAAAAAAAATCAGAGCTGATTAGAAAATTTGCCATTCAAGGGCAGCTAGGTGGCATAGTAGATAAAGCACCTGCCTTGGAGTCAAGAGAACCTGGGTTCAAATCCGGTCCCAGACACTTAATAATTACCTAGCTGTGTGGCCTTGGGCAAGCCACTTAACCCCATTTGCCTTGCAAAAAAAAACCTAAAAAGAAAAAAAAGAAAACAAAACAAAATTTGACTTTCAAAGAGAAGGAAGACTCAAGAATCATGAAAAAGTTAAAAAAATAAGAATGAAAGTGTAATCATAAGGGACCCAATGGAGTTAAACTGTTTATACTCCCATGTGGAAAGATAATATATGTAACTCTTAGAACTTTGTCTTTATTATAGGACAATTAGAAGTAATCTTCATAGACAGAGGGCATGGGTATGAGCCAATTATATTCATACAGTCTCAAAAAACCAAAAAGAATGTAGGCTAAGGAAAAAGAATGCACTAGAAGAAAGAGGAAGGAAAAGGCAGAATGGGGCAAATATTCTCACATAAAGGAAACACATAAAGGAATAAACAACTTTTACTGTGGAGCAGAAAATAGGATGGGGGGGTAGCAGGCAATGCTTGAAGCTCTCATCAAAATTGGTCAAAGAAGGAAACATGTGGGTGTTTATGTATGAATGTCTGTGTATGTGTATGTACACAAACACACACACACATATGTGTGTGTGTATACATGCACACATCTACAACTGGGAATAGAAATCTATCTTTCCCAATATGGAAAGAGGAGGGAAAGGGGTAAAAACATTTAAGGAGAAGATGATAAGAGGAAGGACAGACTGAGGAAGGCAGTGACTAGAAGCAAGATAGATATTTTTGTGAGGGACAGTATTAAAAAAAGAAAGAAAGAAAGAAAGAAAGAAAGAAAGAAAGGGATAAAAAGAAGAAAACTGAAGGGAGAGAAATGTAGTTAGTGATCATAAATAGGAATGGGAATGGGATGAATTAACCCATGGAATGAAAGTGGATAGCAAAAATGGACTGGATACCAGAATCCAACAATATGTTGTGAATAAGAGACACACTTGGGACAGAAACTTACACACACACATGTTGAAATGAAGGACTGGAGCAGAGTCTATATGCTGAAGTGAGGAGAGCAGAGATAAAGATCATGATGTCTGACAAAGCAAAAGCAAATTTAAACTTAATTGAATAAGATAATCAGGAAAACTACATTTTACTAAAAGGTACTATGATATGAAAATATCAAAAAATTTTACAAGTTTCTCTGATAAAATCTCATTTTTCAAACATATGAGAAACTGAGTCAAATTTATAAAAATAAGAACCATTCCTCAGTTGAAAAATGAAACAAAGAATATGATCAGACAGTTTTCAAAAGAAGAAACCAAAGCCATCTATAGCCACAAAAATACTCTAAATCACTATTGATTAGAGAAAGGCAACTTATATTGTCATATAAAAATGCTCTAAATCATTATTGATTAGAAAAATGTAAATTAAAACAACTATGAGGTACTACTTCACACCTATAAGATTGATTATGATGACAAAAAAGGAAAATGATCAATGTTGGAGAGGATGTGGGGAAATTGGGACGTTATTATGCTGTTCATAGAGTTGTGAACTGATCCAGTCATTCTGGAGAGTAGTATAGAACTATGTTCAAAGAGCAATAAAACTGATCAAATCATTTGGTCCAGCAATACCAATATTAGGTCTATATTCCAAAGAAATTATTAAAAAATAGGGAAAGTCTCACATATTAAAAAATATGTATAGCAAATTTATAGGAAATTGAGGGGATATGCCTTAGCTGGGGACTGGCTAAACAAGTTATGGTATATGAATATTGTGGAATATTATTGTTGTTTAAGAAATCATAAGTGGGCAGACTTTAGAAAAGCATGGAAAGACTAGCACGAATTGATGCTCACATTAACAACAATACTGTGAGATGTTCAGTGATGATGGATGCAGTTCCTCTCAGCAATTCAGAGAGCAAGGACAATCCTGAGAGACCTTTTATGGACAATACCACATCCAGAGGAAAAATCTAAGGAGTCTAAATGTGTGTGTGTGTGTGGGGGGGAATATACAATGTTCACTTTTAAAAATTTCATTTATGTTTTTCCTTTCTCATGGTTTTTTCCTTCCCCTTAGTCCTAATTTTTCTTCTACAACATGATTGATATGAAAATATGTTAAACACAAATATACATGCACAACTTTTATCACACTGTTCACCACCATGGGAAGAGGGGAGAAGTGGGAAGGTGGGAAAATATGGAACTCATAAATTTGCAAATGGATGAATGTTGGAAAACTACCACTGCATGTAATTGAAAAAATAAAATAAAATGTCAATTGGAAAAAAAGAGAAAGGCAAATTAAAACAATTCTGAGGTCATTTTACCTCATATCCATCAAAACTGACAAATGCTATTGGGGATGATGGAAAATAGGTACATTTTTGAACTATTGGTTGAATACTAGTTTGACCATTTTGGAGAACAATCTGAAACTATAACAAAGGGCTATAAAACCATGCAAGCTCGTTGATCCTGCAATACCACAATTAAGCCTGTACCCCCAAAAAGAACCCATAGAAAAAGAAAAATGGCTTATGGACATAAAAATATTTATAGCATCTCTTTTTGTGATGACAAATAATTAGAAATTGAGGGAATGCCTATTAATTGGGGTATGTCTGAACAAGTTGTGGCATATGATTCTGATGGAATACTATTGTGCTATAATAAAGGACAAGGGGAATGGTTTCATAAAAACAGGGCAAGTCCTACATCAGTGGATGCAAAGTAAAGTAAGAAGAACTGGGAGATCATTATGCTCAGTAACAGTAATGTTGTCCTGATGATGTGAAAGATTTGGCAACTCTGGTCTATGGTAATTCAAAGGACAAATGATTAAAAAAAATGCTGCCTCCCACCAAAGAGATAATTGATAAACTCTGAATGTAAATTGGAGTGTACATTTCTCTCTTGCATTTTTCTTTGCTTTTTTTGTGATATGACTAATATGGAAGCATATTTTGCTATATTTCATATATAATTAATATTATATTGTTTGCCTTCTCAGTGACTGGGGAAGAGGTGGGAGGGAGGGAGAGAATCTGGGAATTAAAGTTTAAAAAGAAAAGAATGTTTAAAATAAATAAATAAAATTTAAAAGAAAACAAGTTTACAGAAAACTTGGCATGAGATCCAAACAAGCAATACGCTCTCAAGAGCCTTCACAAATGAATCTGGCAGGAAGACAACAAAGAGATGTAAAATGGAACAAATCCATCAAATTCAAAAATGTTTTTCTAATGACAAATATTTGGACCCTAACACCTCAGTCATCAATAGAAATGGCATTTAGAAAGATGAAGTTGGGATGACCTGAACTATAGGAGATAATGAAATCCACACTGGAGGATGACATCTTGAAAATTTTGAGGCATCATATCACAAACTATCCCCAAGAATGAAAGGGGGAAGGATCACAGATTACATTTACTTAAGGTGGTTAATCAAGCAGATTATTTTGATGATCCTTGATTTGCAATATTTATCCATTTTGTTGTTGTTGAATTGTTTCAACATACAACTCTCTGTGACCTAATATGGGTTTTTCTTAGCAGAGATATTAGAGTGGCTTGCCATTTCCTTCTTCAGTTCATTTTATGGATGAGAAATTGAGGCAAACAGAATTAAGTGACTTGCCCTGGCTCACACAGCTAGGAAGTCTCTGAGGTCACATTTGAACTCAGGTCCTCCTGATTCCAAGGTCACTGTTGACCTAGCTTCCCTAGCTGAGTGTCTTTACCCCTCCTTACACAGTTTATGTAGACATGATCATTGCCATCTTGGTAAAGGGACAAAAGAAAACTCCTGAGTAAGTGTCAGTGACTGGGACTGCCTAGGGTAAATTGGTTGCTTTGGTAGTTGCTTTCCTGTTAGGAAAAGACTTTCAATGACTGGAGTTGCCTTAAAATCATAGAAGTGGTTAACACTTCCTAGTTATGTCATTTAATCTTGAATGTGTTTGTTCCCTCAACTATAAAATGAGAGTTTTAATTAATAGCACCTTCCTCCCAGGGTTGTGAGGATAGACCCAGATAATATCTGTATAAGTACTTATTAGCACACAGTAAGCTTTTAATAAATGCTTGTCCCTTCCCAAGTTTGGATATCCAGTCTACTACCCAGAAAAGAGAAAAGTACTGATCAGCATAGCTCTCAGAAAGAAATGAGATTGTCCATGTGGCTTTTGCAAATGATCTCCTAAGGCAGAACACATCTGTACTGATACTACAGGAGTCACTGAAAGGCAAAGAAAATACCAACTCCTTCTGGGTTTATCATTTGTGGATAACCAAAGAAAGCTTTAGTCTCAGAGGAAGAAAAAGGAGTTTCTCATGCTTACACAAAGATCAGATATTATTTCCTGATAAATGCGACCACAGACATAATTTTGTTCAATAACACCGTTAATTATTGACTTGAAGTGATATATAAAGCTGGGAGGAGACACTCATCAAGGATTTTGTCTATTGTCATGGAGGATGTCCCAACATGTGAAGAATCCAGCACAGGCATTTAGTCAAGTACTTATTAGTAATTATCCGTTAAGGTTTACAAAGAACTTTATGTAGATTAATTCATTTGATCCTCACAATGACCCTGTCAGTTAGGTGTTCTTATTATTATTCCCATTTTACATGTAGGGGAAACTGAGGTAGAGTTAAATGACTTACCCAGGCTCACACAGCTAGGAAATATCTGAGGGATTTGAACTCAGGTCTTCCTCACTCCAGGTTCTGGACTCTACTACACCACCTGGTTGTGTTAGGGACTAAGGATATAAAGATAAAAGTGAAACAATCCTTCCTCTAGGAGCCACTAATTTGCACAATGGATAGTGTTCTGGGAAGACCTGAGTTCAAGTCTCACCCCAGACTCTAGCTTTTTGTGTGTCCTTGGTCAAATCATTTTACCTCTGTAGCCTCAATTACCCCAATTGTAAAATGGGGATAAATAAAATACCTACCAGGGTTGTTGTAAAAATCAAGTACTATGTGTAAAGTGCTGCACCTAGCAGATATTTAACTATATACATATATACATATATATATATATACATATATATATATATATATATATATATATATATATATATACAAATACAAAATAAAGACAAAGTAGGTTAGGGAAGGAGAATTAGCAGGTCATGTTGATTGATTGGAGGAAGACAAATTAAAGCAACTGTAGGGTTGGTTTACCCTTGCCTATCAGAAATGACAAATATTGGCAAAAATTATGGAAAATAAATCCATTAATGAACTTTTGGAAGAGTAGGGAACTGTTTTAACCATTCTGGAGAGCAATCTGGAACTATACCAAAAGGCATCCGTAATATCACTATTAGGTTTGTGCCCCAAAGGGATCAAAGAAAAAGGAAAAGGACATACAAATATGAAAATATTTATGGTAGCTCTTTTTGTGGTGGCAAAAAATTGGAAATTGAAGGGATTCTCATCCATTGTCTCAATCAAGGAGACAAGAAATTCCCCGTGGGTGGTAATTATGCCCCTTCCTCCCTTTTAATCTCCCTACAGCATCTTATTGATCACTTGGTATATAGGACAATCTTCAAATATAAAGGGGTCCTTGAACTGAGATTTGAAGTAAAAGATTCTGGGATAGATTTGAGGAAAAAACACATTCTGGGCAATGCCTAGACAAAACACAAGCCCTGGAACCTGGAGGACCTGAGTTGAAATCTGCCCTAATACACTTGATACTTACTAGTTGATTGACCTTGGGCATGTCAATTAACCCCATTCCTTCAGGGGGGAAAAAAATCAACATGACTAGACCGAAGAGTGGGGAAAGGGTAATAATAATGAAAATATGGAAATGTAGTTTGAGGCCATCTTGTGATAAAACTTAAAAAGCCAAACAGAGGAGCTTCTTTTTTATCCTAGAGGCAATAAGAGTTTATGAGCAAGGGAGTCACATAACAAGAGGGAGTCTTCTATAGATGGTAAAGTTCTTCAAAATCAATGGAACAAGAATCTCAAGACCCTAGATACTCTATGAGCTACACTGATAGAGAAAATACCCACATTGATGTATACCTCATTTTGTTGTGCTTTGCTTAATTGCACTTCACAGTTACTACAATTTTTACAAATTGAAGGTTTTGGCAGCCTGTGTAGAACAAGTCTGTGGGCAACATTTTCCCAACAGCAAGAACTCATATTAAATTTCACTGTTATATTTTGTAATTCTTGTCAATATTTCAAATTTCTTTATTATTATATCTGTTATGGTGATCTGTGTTCTGTGATCTTTGATATTACTATCTGAGAGTGCCACAAACCACACCCATATAAGACAGTGAACTTAATCAATAAATGTTGTGTGTGTTCTGACTGTTCCTATGGACCGCCATTCCAATCTCTATCCTTCTTGGATCTCTCTATTCCCTAAGACACAACAATATTCAAATGAGGTCAATTAAAAACCATACAAATGACCTGCAATGCTCAAGTGAAAGGAAGAGTCAAATTGTCTCTCACTTTAAATCAAAAACTAGAAATGGTTAAACCTAGTGAAGAAGGCACATCAAAAATCATGTCTACGAAAAGTGGAAAGCTAGACCTCTTGTATCAAACAGTTAGCCAACCTGTGAATGCAAAGGAAAAGTTCCTTTTTAAAAAATATTTCATTTATTTTTCCAACTACAAACAACGATAGTTTTCAACAAATGAAAAGTTCTTTAAGGAAATTAGAAGCGCATTTTTTAAATTTAAATATTTTTAAATTAAGGTATTTTTATTTTTAGACACAATTCTATTTTTGCACACTTAATAGACTACAGTATTGTATAAACATAACTTTTATGTGCACAGGAAAACCAAAAAATTCATGTGACTAATTTTGCTGAATTATTTGCTTTATTGCAGTTCTCTGGTCCTGAACCTGCAATGTTTTCGAGATATGTGTGTATTGAAAAGCTAAACAACATAAATTTGCTTCTGTCCATGTATACCTTTTGACTTTTTCCTTGAAGAATGCATTTATGATATACAAATATATGTCTAACCTATAAGTCTCCAGAGTTCTGAAATTTTGACTATTTTCCTGTGACCACCTTCACACTGGTATTCAAACCTCATATAGACTTAAGAGCTGGAAGGGTCAATATAGATATAGACAGCTACATTCACATATATATATATATATATATATATATATGTATTTATTCATGTATATGTGTATACATTCACATATATGCTCCCATTCAGAGTCAGGTTCTTAGAAAATTACTTTGGCAGAAGTGATAGACTAAAGGGTTGAAAGACATGAGACAGGGGTGACTAGGTGGCTCAGTGGATAGAGCACCGGTCCTGGAGTCAGGAGTACCTGAGTTCAAATCCGACCTCAGACACTTAATAATTACCTAGCTGTGTGGCCTTGAGCAAGTCACATAACCCCCATTAGCTTGCAAAAAACCTTAAAAAAAGAAAAAAAAGACATGAGACAGAGAGACTAAAGGCAATAATCTAGCTGAGAGGCAATAGGATCTCTATGTTTTCAGATGTTATCTTATCATGAGACAAGAAACTCCCTGAGGGCAGGAATTATATTTCTTTCTCCATTTTATCTATCCACAATTTTCCATGGAGGGGGGTCATACAGAAGTCATTCAGTACAGGAAGGGTACAGACAGAATTATATGAAAAATGAAATGGAGAGGGGGGTGGATTAGATGATTTCAAGGATTTTAGGATTCTATGATCCTCTAGAGGTCTAACTATAATAATGTCACATTTTAAAGATATTTCTTTGTTATTATTGCACATCATGTCTGATTCTTTTTAACTCCATTTGGTGTTTTCTTGGCAAGGATACTAGAATGATTTATCCTTTCTTTCTCTGGCTCATTTTACAGATGAGAAAACTGAGGCAAACAGAGTGAAGTGACTTATCCAGGGTCAATCAGCTAATAAGTATCTGAAGTTGGATTTGAACTCAGGAAGATGAATTCTGCCTCCAGAACCAGTGTTCTATCCACTGTATCACCTAGCTGCCCTAGTGGAGAGACCACTTCAGGGGAAGGTAGGAAGCAAGTGCAGAAGACAGCAGCACAGTGATATTAATTGGAAACACTGGCAACTTTGTAATGCTGGAGGTATGATCCTCCAAGTGTATTTTCCCTGATTATGGATGTGTGTATATATATATATATATATATATATATATATATATATATATATATATGATGTGAACTCAAGACTTGGACTGGATATTATATTATCACTTTAATTACATTGCTAATTAATTAAAATGCTTTCTATAAACTTAACTTTTCTATGACTGACAGCTAAAAGTAAACAAATCAGTGAAGGTGTGTGAGCTATGATCTGCAGAAAGTTCTGATCCCATAAAATACATATGAGTGGGGCCCACAGGCTAAATTTTTGCAGAAATAAATAGTATACAAGGAAAGTCCAATATCCAATCACTGAATATCCCTAGGAGACTTCAAACATCTTCCTCCACTAGAAGAAGGTACCCTAGGACACTCCAGAGAAATTTCCTTGTCTGAAGTTCTGACTTGGAAATATAACTGAAGAGGGAATCACAAAGTCACCAAATCTGGAAGTTGGAAAGGACCTCAGCAACCATCTAATTCATCTTTTTGTGTTCAAATCTTGCCTTGGACTAGCCGTGGAACCCTAGGCAAGTAACTCTTTTTGCCTTAGTCTCCCCATCTGTAAAATAAGCTGAAGATTGTAATGTCAACTACTCCATTATCTTTGCTAAGAAAACCTCAAATGGGATTGGTAAAACTGGGATACTAATGTATTGTTGGTAGAGTTGTGAACTGATCCAACCTTTCTGGAGAGCAATTTGGAGCTACCTCCAAAGGGCAAAAAACTGCATATCCTTTGACCCAATAATCATTGGATTATCCACACTAGGTCTGTGTACCAAAGAGAGCATAAGAAAAAGTAAAAAAAAAAAAACCCACATGCACAAAAATATTTATAGTAACTTCTGTAGTGGCAAAAACTGGAAATTGAGGGGATACCTATCAATTGGGGAATGACTTAACAAATTGTGGTACATGGTTGTTATGTAATCCTATTGTTCTGCTAGAAATCATGAGCAGCCAGACTTCAGAAAAGCTTGGAAAGACTTGCATGAACTGATATTGAGTGAGATGAGCAGAACCAGAAGAATATTGTACACATTTTCAGTAACATTGTGTGATGATCAGACAATGATTGATTTGCTTATCTCAGCAATATAATAATCAAGGACAATTCTAAAGGACTTGTGATGGAAAATGCCATCCACATCAAGAGAAGAAGCTATGGAGTCTGAATGCAGACCAAAGCTTACTATCTTCAATTTTTAAAATTTATTGTATGTTTTATGGGTTTTCCTTTTTTGTTTTGATTCTTCTTTTACAACATGATTGATATGGAAATATATTTAAAATGGTTGTACATATATAACCCATATTATATTGCTTTCTGTCAGGAGGGAAGGGGAGGAAAAGGAAGGAGGGAGAAAAATATGAAACTCAAAATCTTACAAAAAAAATGATTGTTGAAAAACGGTCTTTGAATGTAGTTGGAAAAATAAATTAATAATTTAAAAAAAGAAAAAGAAAACCCCAAATGGAATCACAGTCAGATGCAACTAAAATGATATATGCAACAAATATATGCAACAAATAGCATAGTACCTAGCTGATAGTAAGTAAATGCTTTTTTCTTCTTTCCTTTCTTCTTTCTTTTCTTCTTTCTTTCCTCTTATTGACTCAGTCAGTTATCCACTGCACCAACTTTACCTCCCAGAGTCATTTCAATGACCCTGCCTTTGGCCTCAGGATTTTTTTTTCATTTTGCTCTCTTTACTAAACTACCTGTGAAAGCTTAGGCAAGTCAGTTTTTTCTAGGTCTCAGTTTTTTTCATCTATAAAATGAGTGGGTTGAATGAGAGAGCCTCTCAGGTCCCTTCCAGCTTGGAATTTATAATTCTATAACTACTACTTGAGACTATATTTCCCAGACTTTCTTGACCCCTGAACTAGCTTCAGTCTCTGAGTTCAGAGATGTTCAATAACTGAACCCTAATTGCCTATAACTCTATACAATCACTCCACTATCTTCAGGCAGTCCTTTCTTTTTCCTCTATTCCCTATCTCCACTCACTCTCCTCGATAATCTGTGATCCTAGGAATTCTCATAAAGTTGGATTTGAACTGCTCCATGCATAGTAACAATTATTCAGAGAGCCAGACTGCTAGCTATGTAGACTTCCACTGGGGAGATAAATGAAGAAATACAAACTGATAAGAATAGTTCCCATTACAGAACCATAACTGAGATTTTGACTCCACACACTGAGAAGGTGAAGGGCCCCCTTCCTCCTTGTAATACTCTGACCCTGCTTAATGATACTCTGAAGAACTATAGCTCAACTGTCCTTCTTGCTCAGCCCTGTTCCATAATTGTTCACCTATGCTCATGAAGCAGAAGAGAAGGCCAGGAGCCCAAAGCCCAAACTCAGACTGGTGTAAGAAGGACATGTTCCTATTCCATGTGATCAGAGTCATCATGCTGGGGCGGCTAGGTGGCGTAGTGGATAAAGCACGGGCCCTGGAGTCAGAAGTACCTGGGTTCAAATCCGGTCTCAGACACTAAAATAATTACCTAGCTGTGAGGCCTTGGGCAAGCCAATTAATCCTGTTTGCCTTGCAAAAACCTAAAAAAAAAAAAGTCATCATGCTACCAGGGTTGGGAAGGTTACACCTCTCCGACCCCTCATAAGAAGTCTAAAAAAGGGAGTCATGTGCTGCACATTCTAGAGAAAAGAAGGGAACCAAAGTCATGGAGAAGAGGGTCATTCCTTTTATAGCCCACTTTAAAAGGATGTTGCATTCTGATTCAATGGCCAGTCATCACTGACACTTCCCCTCTCCCAGGCAACCCTGCTGGTAGGGGAACTACCCCAGATTTTCTGCATTATCCCAAAGCAACAAGTCATTTAGAATTAAGAACATGTTTCCTGTGAAGTAGACAGGAAGCAGTCCCAGTACTCCAGAGCAAGGGGGAAAGGTTGCCCAAAAGAAGGTAATCCGATAGGACTAAGGGGAAAAAACCAGAAATGTCTGTTTTCCCCTGTGAGTTGAGGAATGGGCAGTCCTAAAGTCTTTAGTACAACTTCTCACTGTTGTGAGGGAAAAAAGTAAAATAATGGGCATGAGCATGTGTTAAGAAGAGAGGCAGAAAAAAGAAAAAAACCAAGCATAAAACGGCCATTTCAAAAAGACAGTTCAAATTATTGTAATATCACTGAATATTAAAGCCCAAAGGAAATTTGTGTATATCCTTAGGATTCCTTTATTTAACAAAGAAGGAAGCTGAGTTTCAGGAGGGGGAAGTGATTTATTCATGAACTCACCATGAATTAGTAGACTAGAATCCACATTTTCCAATACAAAATCCAATTCTTTTCACAGCATACTTTATTGCCTCCCTCTGCAAAACTCCAGTTTTGATGAGAAAGTTACCCTGTTCTCAGCCCCCTACTTTGATAATGAGACAGAATTTAATCATAACTAGCATTTATAGAGAGCTTTAAAACATATCATTTTATCCCCCAACAATATTTGCTGGTAAATGCTAGTATTATCTTTAGTTCATACATGAGGAAACTGAGGCAGACAGAGATTGTGACTTACCCAATTTCACATATCTTGTGTCTGAAGTCAGATTTGAACTCCAGTTTTCCTAAATTCCAGTGGTCTATCTATTATTCCACCGAGCTACATAAAATACAATTATAAAGATGGTGGAAGACAATAAGTAACACATGGGAAAAGCACTTAGCAAATCTTAAAGAAATATTTAAGCATTAGCTATGGTGATGATGATAATGATGATGCTATTGATGATTATGATGATGCTGGTGATGGTACTGATGGTGATTATAGTGATATGGTGAAAATGATTAGGATGGAAAAAGTAAAGGAGGAGTAGCAAACAGAGAATATAGGAGGTCAAGAATGAAAATAATGAGAAGGTTGGGAGGAGAAGAGGGGATGGTCATTCCTTGAATTCCAAATAGTGCTGATAGAATACATTTAGCAATAGATTAAGTTTCAGTCAAATCCTTCAAGTCCACAAAGCACTGCCTTTCTATCATCCAGAGATTTCCATCCAAATCCTAGGGAGATTTATCTGGAACTCTTGGAAGAGTTGCCCTGAATAGCAAGGATCAAAAAACCACAGAATTTTGAACCACTAAATCCATGCCTTTCATTTTATAGATAGGAAAACATAGACTCCAAAAGGGTCATTGGGGGCTATAGGATGAGTTTCCGGGGGTAGAATACATGAAAGTGGGGGCTAGAACTTTGGAAAGCAAAGACAAGTGCTATTGTCACACCCCCATTTTACAGATGAGAAAATTACAGATGTAGTTAGCAGTTTTTGAAACAGGATTGAATTCAAGTTCTCTATAATCCCAAATCTCTTTATCATCTATGTCAAAGGTCTGGGAGTTCAGATCCAAGTTAATCCCATTTCCTTTAATAGGAATCTAGTTTGGGGATTAGAATACATGACATTTCTGTCACCCTCCTAGTAAGTCTCAAACTTTCCTTTTCAAATGCAATCATCTTCCATCTCCCACCCCACATCCCAGATCACTCTCCTCTTTTCCTCCAACCTCTAACAACAGTCTTCCTACATGGGATGTTTTAGCAGAAAACCACCTGACTTGGAAACCAGGAGACCTGGATTCCAGACTTAGTTCTGTCAGTAACTGGTTAGGAGACCTTGGATAAATCACTTCTGTCTACATCTCTCATTAGTGGGTTGACCTAGGTGAGCAGTCTTCCTGCCCTGACACTCCCTCCAGCCTTCTCTAACCTTTCCTTCCCTGAATCACACCCTGGAGGACTCTTGCCCACCCCTGTCATTTCCTCCTTTTTTGTGATTCCCCCTATGGGAGGGGAGGTGATGGAGTCTGCAGAGGTGGGAAACAATCAGTCGGGCTGAGAGCCAAGCCAGGGCAGGTATGGGGAGGAGGAGGGAAGGGGCTGGGGTGAGAGGGCGGGAGATATAGTGAAAATTGGCTTGGGCACGGGCAGACCTGGCCAATCAGCTGGGGATAGCTTGGGAAAGCTGCCCACATCTGCGAGAGAGAACCGCAGGGAGGCCAAGCCCCGTCTTCAGAGGCAATTTGGAAACCTTTTCATTTCTTCCTTTGTGAGGAAAAGGGAAAACAAGGCTGATTTCTCTTCAGATAATTCGCCGGGGCGCTGGAGTGCATTGTAAATGGCTGTCTTTAAATCCAACAGGCAATTTGCTGAATTTCAGAGCTGGCGTGGGCATTGTTATTTGCTAGGCCCCCTTCCCCGGGCGTAGATCGCTCCCTCTCCGCTTAATCCTCTCTTTAACTCTCTGCATAATTGCCCAAATGGTGTGTGTGCTCCCGGGAAGGTTACTGAAGGAGGGGAGCTGCAAGGAGGGGGAGCCCACTAGACAGACTGCTACTGCGCAGGGAGAGGAGGGAGGGATGGGGAGCCCAAGGGTGGGAAGGAGAGGGAAAGAGGCCTGCAGAAAAAGGAAAGTGGATGGGGGGAGGGAGGGAGGTTAGGGAAAGGAGAAGAGGATGCAAAGGACAGCGAGAGAGGGTGGGTGAGGAAAGAGGGGATGGATGACAGGAGAGAGGAAAGAAGGGAAAGAAAGGGAGGAGGAGGTGGAAGAAGTGAGGGCGAAGAGGAGCTGGGAAAAGGAAAGAAGTAAGATGGGGAAAGAGGCTGAGGGAAAGGTAGAAGATGGGAGAAAGGATAGGGAAGATAAAGAAGGGAGAGGGGAAGGAGAGTGAAGAGAGAATGCAAGATTAGAGAGGAAAAGAGGACTTAGAGAAAGGTTGGAGAAATGGTGAGAGGGAAGACTGAGGAGAGGAACTATGAACTGGGCAGGGAGCAGGAGAACATGGGGAACTGAGAAAAAGATGAATTGGGAAGGAAAAGAAAAGAGCAAAGACAGGGTGAAAATGGAAGTGAAGAGAAAGAAAAAGAGGAAGAAAAAAGAAAAGAGAGGTAGGAGAAAGATAGAGAGGGGAAAGTTTTAGGGGAGGGAAAAATACCTAGGGGCAGCTAGATGGTTCAGAGGATAGAGCACTGGGTCTATAGTCAGGAAGACCCAATAAACTTCTACATTTCCAACTGTGTGATTTTGAGCAAGATACTTAACCTCTATTTTCCTGAATCCACTGAAGAAGGAAATTGCAAACCACTTCAGTAACTTTGCCAAGAAAACTCCATGAACAGTATGGTCCACAGGGTCACAAAGATTTGGTTGTGACTGAACAACAAAGCCAATATTAGTGCAGGGCAGCTAAGACTTTGTCCCAAATTGGGGAAATTGTCCCTTGGATGGCTAAAGTATTTCTCTAAAGAAGTCAGGAGTGGGGCAGCTAGGTGGTGCAATGGATAAAGCACCGGCCCTGGAGTCAGTAGTACCTGGATTCAAATCCGGTCTCAGACACTTAATAATTACCTAGTCGTGTGGCCTTGGGCAAGCCACTTAACCCCATTTGCCTTGGGGAAAAAAAAACCCTAAAGAAGTCAGGAGCAAAACCTGATTGATAGTGAGAATCTGGTTGCCATTCCCCAAGTATCTTGCAGTGATAAGATGATAAGAATGTAGGTAAAGTCAGGCTCTAGGATTCCTTCAGCAGAGTCTGGACCCAAGCTTTAGCTCAGACTAGATGTGTTCCTAACAAACAAGCCTATTTCTTCAGTGCTGAGAGGCCCTCAAACACAGCATGCCTAGCTATCTGGGAGGATGGGGAGAGGGGTGGGACTGGGAGTAGTCAGGGACTGACCTGTGAGGAACTAGGCCCACATGGTATGAGATGAGACATCCTTACTGTATCCTCTGCTTCCCTATTCCACAAAAGCCTGAAGCCCTTCCCTCCTTTGCTAGGAAAATTTTCCAGAGCTCTGAAGCCCCAGGGCTTGATCAAATCATGAGTAAGAAAAACAGGAGAAGGGATGTGGGTGGATATACCAAGAATGCCAGGCCCCCTATATGGAGGAAAGAAAAATCCACCCCATCCTCTACTACCTCCCAGTCCTAGCAGCAATTTCCCTCAAAAAAGAGAAATGGATGCACTTCAGGTGAGGAATAGGGAGAAGGATGTAGCCTCTCAGGCTCTGATGGAGGAGGACCACACCTTCCTAAGAATGCCTCTATTTCCCTTTTTCTTCTTCTAAGCAGACTTTTTTTTTAACTGAGTTTTGAGAGTTTCTATATGAGAGAATGTACATGCCAGGCAGGTGAGCTTTGGGTCAGGGTCTTCCTAGAAGGACCAAAGGCACCCCCTCCCTGCTCACCTGTTTATTCTGTGTCATGAGACCTTCCCCTGAGGAAGGTCAATTTTTAACTAGCTGGCTTCACGGGCTGGGCTGGAAAACAGCAGAAGTAAGGTAGGAGACTAATTCTGCATCTGTATTTCTCCCTCTGTAAAATGATGGACTTGGTCTCTAATGGTCTCTTAAGATGATCTCTAAGACTCTTTCAGTTCTAACTGTGAGCCTGAGATTTGGGATCCATTTGACTCCATCCATCTCAGCTCAGCCTCAATTTCAGTAAAAACCTTCAAACACCTTTCTATGTGACATAGGGCAAATCACTTTCCCTCTAAGTTTTAGTTACTTCTTCTGAAAAAAAAAACAGGGTTGTACTAGATGATTCTCACAGGCCCTTACAACTCTAATTTTATGCTTTATGAGCTGGGTTTTTTTTTTGAGGGGAGGGGTGGGGGTGGGAAGATGATGGGTTTCATCACCATTTGACCCATCCTCAAAAGCATTCATCTGTATACTCAAAGCATTCCTACTCCTCCTCCCTGACCCTCCAAATCCCAAAATAATCTGGGATGACAAATGTGAAGAAATAACTTTCTTCAATAAGTAGTTATTAAGAATACTTACTTTAAAAAGGAATTTTCCAAGTGGTCTGAGGGAGGAGCCTTCCCATCATTGGTCTCATGCTATCCTAATGACTCTGTCACCCTTTGGGGTCATGTTCAAACACTTTAAATGAGAGTGTTTCTTGGGCTGCTTGCCCTGGTCTTGGTGTCAAAATTCCTAATGAAGTCTCTAGGGGAAAGAGTAAAAGGTTGAGCAGGGGTGGGAAGGAAGGAAAAAGATTGAGGGAGAGAGGATGGGAAACAGATATGTGAATAACAGGAAGAGAATGAGGAGGGTAAAGGGGGGACTTGGAGAATTAGAAGATAAAGAAGATAGGGAAGGAGAGTGTGGGATGAGGAAAAGGAAGAAGGAGGGAGATTATGGGAAAAGAAGTGGAGAGAAAAGAGGCTAAAGATTATGGGAAAAAAAGAGGTTAAGGAAAGGAAGGAGAGAAGAAAGAATGGAAAGAAGAGAGAAAAGAAACTATTGAATGGGGAGAGGGGATGAGGAAATAGAGGAGGGGAAGGAGAAAGAAAGAAAGAAAGAAAGAAAGAAAGAAAGAAAGAAAGAAAGAAAGAAAGAAAGAAAGAAAGAAAGAAAGAAAGAAAGAAAGAGAAGCTAGGTGGTGAAGTGAATAGAGCACTGGCCCTGGAGTCAGGAAGTCCTGAGTTCAAATAGAGCCTCAGACACTTAATAATTACCTAGCTGTGTGACCTTGGGCAAGACACAACTATGTACAAACAAGCCATATACAAAATAAATTTAAGATGACCTCAGAAGGAAGTCTCTAAGGTTGAGGAAGACTGGAGAGGGTTTCTGAAGAAGAAGCAACATTAACTGATAATTGATGGAAACCAAGAGGTGAAAATAAGGGGAGGGAGGGAGAGAGAGAGAGAGAGAGAGAGAGAGAGAGAGAGAGAGATGACAAAATGCCCTGAATAGGGAAATGAATGGAATGCTTTGTTGGAGTAACACCAAGGAGGCCAATGTTCTTAAATCAGAGTACATGGAAAGTGGTAAAATATAAGAAGACTAGAAATGTGGGCATTGGGATGAGGTGGGAAGAGTCAGATTTGAAAGGCTTTCAAAGTCAAACAGAGAATTTTAGATTTCATCTGCAGGCAAAAGGGAATTGGAGTTTCCTGAATAGGGAAATGATCTGATCAGACCTGATCACTGTGATAGTTGGGTTGAGGATACCCTGAAGACTTGCAACAGAGAAGTCAACCAACTGTCAATTGCAACAGTTCAGATATGAGATGATGAGGAATTGTACCTATTACTTGCCTTCATGGTAAATCCAAACCACTCCCCCCATGCCCATGGCACCAATCCTTACCAGGTGTACTTCCCCCCCCCCAAACAGATCTCATTCACCTCTTTTCTCCTGACCTCCCAACATGAACTCCTAGTCAATCTTGACTCTATCCCTCTTTCCCTCTTCTAAGTCCACATCACTCTTCATCATGGAACTCCTTCCCCTCTTTCTTCCATTAACCCCTATCTCTCCACTCCTAAACTAAAGCAAACAATTTCTGGGTCTTCCAAAAAATGAATTATCCTCGATTATCCTCACCAAGTTTTGATAATTCATTTGCTCTATGCTACTTTAAAGAACTGAGGTGGTACTTACTGGTTTGTAATTGGTTGATTTATAAAAGCTTTTAAGGTGATTTATAAAAACTAGGTGGTACAGTGGATAGAGTCATTGATCTAGACCTGAATTCAAATCTGGCCTCAGACACTTATTTGATGTGTAACACTGAGCAAGTCACTTTACCTTGTTTGCCTGTTTCAATATCTGTAAAATGAGCTGGAGAAAGAAATGCTGAATCACCCTAATATCTTTGCCAAGAAAACCCTAAATGGGGTCACAAAGATTCAGATACAATTGAAAAATGACACAACAAGAAGTCCTTTCCCTAGGTCTGTATCTTGTGGCCTGTACCCTATTAGATATGAAATGTCCTTGTTCTGTCTTTCCCTATTGTTCTCAACACAAAGATCTACAGAAGGGTGAAAGGAAGGGGTCAAAGCTGACTCAGTCCAAAGACACAATGTCCCTATTTCTATATAAAGACAGGCAAACAAAAACATCTTCCCCTATAGACCACCATTGCAGTTAGACTTTGGGTTACAATATTGTCCTTTGCTACTAAATTAAAAAGTCAGTGTGATGTAGTTGTCAGAGCACTGGTTTTAGAATCAAAAGACTTCAGCGTCAAGACCTGGCATTTACTAGCTCTCTCTGAGACTCAGTTTCTTTCTTTTTCAAGCAGAGAGGATAATACTTGAACTACCTATGTGATAGTTTTCATTAAAAAAAACTGCTTTGTGACCCTTAATGAGCTATAAGAATGAGAATTCTTATATTCTGTTACCTGGGGTGCTGTTGTTTAGTTGATTAGTTGTGTTTTACTGTTTATGATCCATTTGGGGTTTTACTTGGCAAAGATACTGGTTTGTCATTTCTATCTCCAGCTCATTTCATGGTTGAAGAAAATGAGGCAAATAGGGTTAAATGACCTTCCCAAATTCATATTATTAGTGTTTGAGTTTCCATTTGAACTCAGAATCTTCTGACTTGAGGTCTGGCAGTCTATAATCTGACCTATTACTTAGGATATGGGTGAGAGAAAAACCATGAATAAGTATTATATTAGTTTGCTTTTACTCAGAAGACAGCAAAGCTTTGAGAAAATGAGACAAGGCTACAAGTAAGCTTTAACCAGTTAGGTAGTGTAGTAGATAGGGCACCAGACTTGAAGTCAGGAATATTTGAGTTCAAATCTGGTCTGGGACACTTACTAATTCTGTGACCCTGAGCAAGTCACTTAACCTTTTTGTCTCAGGTTTTCATCTGGAAAATGAGCTGGAGAAGGAAGTGGCAAGCCACACCAGTATCTTTGCCAAGAAAACACCCAATGGCAGCACCAAGAATTGGACATAACTGAACAGCAAGTACTATGTTATTACTAGGCTGGAGGAATACCCAGGTTTTCCCAACCAGGGCAACAAAATTTAGATGAGTTAATAAGTTAGATCCCTTTAGCAATTTGGAAGCAATTTGGAGTTTACAGCTAATAAGTGAGAAAATACTGTGATTAAAATAGGAAACCTTTTGTAGCTGTTTAATCACTCTATTATGTCTGACTCTTTGTGACCCCATGGACTATAACCCAACAAGTCCCTTTTATCCTCCGCCATCTTTCTTAGTCTGCCCAAGTTCATGTTCATTGTTTCCATCACACTGTCTATTGCTCTACAACTTTTGCCTTCAATCTTTCCCCAAATCGGGGTCTTTTTCATTGAGTCACACTCTTCTCATTCTGTGACCAAAGTATTAAAAATTAGCTTCAGTATTTGATCTTCCAGTGAACACTAACTAGATAGCAAACTTGTTCCTTTCCCCTTCTAGCAAAACCCCAGATAAGGTCTTTTTTCAGCAAACCTTACTCTTCTCCCTTCCACAAGTTAGTCTAGTGTCTCTGTCTCACCCCTCTATGATATCTTGTGTCCTAAGATCTCTCCTTGCTAGCTTTTTCATTGAATTTATCTAAAAGTTTTATTTGGAGAAGGGTTTATGAGCTGTGACTCTGAATTTTAATGACCCTTACTGACAAAGCTTAGTAGATCCAGAGGACAATTGAACCAGTGAAGTGTCGAGAAATCATGTTTTCTTTTCTTCATTGAGAAGAGAAAGCTCAGTCTGTACAGGATTGCTGTCTTCATGGATTTGAAAAGCTGTCATCTAGGAGATGCTAATCTTTTTCTGCTTGACCCTAGAGGGCAAAACTGGCAATGAGTGGAAGCAGCAGAAGCAGATTAAATCCTGAGGTAAGGAAAACTTCCTAAGGATCCAAAATTACTACCTTGGGAAGTGGTGAACTCCTGAAGTCTTCAAAACAGAAGCCAGGGATGACTATCTGGACATTATAGAAAGAATTCCTTGTAAGACAGGAGTTGCCTAGATAATCTTTGAGATCCCTTCAGACTCTGAGATCATATGTTTCTATAATGGGAATGACAGAAGGAAGGAGAGCTTAGTGGGTGATGAGTGTAAGGCAAAGCTATGCAGCTTTCCTAGTCCTAGTTTTTCCTCCTTTACACCATGATGAGTGAATTGGAGATCAGTCCTTATGAGGATCAGGTGAAATTATATGTAATATTTAGCCACAGAAGAAAAATCTTAGGAGGAATTAAACTGTCTTCAAGTATTTAAAGGACTATCATGAGGAAGAAAGATTCAACTCATTTTATCTGAACTCCAAGGGAGCTCCAATGAGGAGTCATGGGGAAAAGCTGTTGAGGCAGATTTGGGTTCAATGGCATGAGAAAATTCTTTAAAATAAATGCTAAACAAAAGTGGAAAGAACCACCTCTGAAGGTTCACTAGAAAGAGGTCTTCAAATAAAGACTACGTGGCTATCTCTTGGGGATGTTGCACTAAGAAACTAGATGAACTGAGTGTCCTTCCAACCTAGAGATTCTGCCTCCAAAAGTTAATTCATCATCTCCCTGCCTGCTTCTTCTCCAAACTTCTCTATTTAAAAAAAATGATATATTTTATGGCTATCTTTTGTTTTTATATCAGCTAAATTTCCCCTATATCTCCTCCCTTTTCAGACTCGTCCCTTATAAACAAAAAATTGGGGGGGGGGGTCAGCAAAATCTATCCATTGTTGTTCAGTCATGTCTGATTCTTCCTGACCACCTTTGAGGTTTTCTTGGCAAAGATACTGGAGTAGTTTGCCATTTTCTTTTCTAGCTCATTTTATAAATAAGGAAACTGAGGCAAACAGGGTTAAATGCCTTGCCTAGGATCATGAAGCTGGTAAGTGTCTGAGTCAGATCAGAACCTAGGTGAAAGAGTCTTCCTGACTCCAGATCCAGCATTCTATCCACTGCACTACCTAAACTGTTCAAAATCGGGTGGGGGGGATCTCAATACCTGGGAAAATCTGACATTATAAAGTAATGTTCTACATCTGTGGATCCCTCCCCAAAAGAGTTGGGAGGGGGGATGGGAGGTTTCTTTTCACATATCTTCTTTGGGATCAAACTTATTGTTTGTTATTTTACAAAATTCATTTTCAATTATTTTATGCAAACTTTCCTGTTTCTGTTGATAGCATTTCTATTCTCCCAGTCATTCAAGCTTGAAACCTTAGAGTCATGTTTGACTTTTCCCTCCTCCTCCCTCCCATCCCTACATCCAATCAATCACTAAATCCTATCTTTACATCCTCTCAGGAGTTTTTCACTACCCTTCCAGTAATACCAAGTGGCCTGTTTCAGGCTTTCATGGCCTCTAGCAATACTAAATGGTTATTACAATATCTTTTAATTGGTGTAGCTCCCTCCAGTGTCTCCCCATCCCAATTCCTCCTTCACTTCTTGGTTAAAGAAATCTTCATATTGTGCAAATCTGATCATGTCCTTCCTCATTTCCAATAAATAATTAAACAAAGAAATGAATGAGTGAATAAACAAACAAAAAACTTCAATGGCTCCCTACTCTCTATAAAATAAAGCCCAAACTTTTGGTTTGGCATTGAAGGCCCTCTGCAATCTGGTCCCAATTTATTTTTTTTCAATCTGTCAACATGTTTCCCTATTGAAAGAATACTTCAATCTAGTCAAACTGGTTTACTCCCTATCTCTTCAAACAGCTTTACAATCTCTGCCTTAATCCCACCTACCCCATCCCTTCTCTTTACCTATCCAAATCCTATAAAATTTTCAGCTTAAATGTTTCTTCCTTCCATGAAGACTTCCCGGATGATTTCAGCCTTGAGTACTTCCTCCCTCAGTTAAGTTCCTATAGCAATTGCAATCTACACAATCCACTTTTCTCACAGAAGTGTTATTTAAAATTTTTCTTCTTTAAATTGTTAGGATGTCAGAACCCTGTTGTCTTTTCAACTAGATTGAATCCCAATCCACTACAAAAGTTTGGGAACATAAAGGAATTTCCACAAAAATAATTCAATGGGCCATTAACCCATAAAATAATAGGAGTTCAGTGTGGCCTATGTGGTTTAGATCTGGAAAGAGATCCCAAAGGTCATCTAATCCAACTTCCTCATTTTACAGAGGAGAAAAATGAAAGTCTTAAAAATGAAATGATTTGTCCAGGGTCACACAAGCTTATGTTAAAGGTAGAATTTGAACCCTAATCTTCCTGGTTCTGAATGTGGAACAATCCATGGCTGCAGGAAGTGAGAGCAAGTCACAATAACCTTAGGTTGGCTGGCCTTCAGGTCACAGCAAGGGGAGGAAAAGGGCAAGAGGCTCTGCATGAGCTTGGTATACCCAGATGCCAACAAGTTCTCATCACTCTTCCTGGTTGACTGGTAGGATACTTGGAGTCCAAGGATTCCTTTATATCTGGGCAATCAGATAAGGAAATGCGAAGGCCATAGATATCTAAGAAAGGAATGGAATACAATTAACCCTTCCACATCACAACTTTTCCCAACATGGTTTTGATTTATCATGAGTTAGCATAAGAAAATTAAATGGAAATTTGGGGAGAGTTTTGCAAAAGTTGCAGATGATACACAAAGGTCAGCAGATGACATAGAAAAAGTTTAGAGACTCAGAAATGAATAAAACATATGTATAGAATTGTATAATATGAACATATTTTATCTTTTAATATAATAATTCAGGATTCTTCTTCAGTATGAAAGAATAACTAAAAAAATTTTACACAGATTTTTCAGATTGTAGAGGGTACTATGCCCCTAACCTTCTGTAATGTGGAAGGAATGGCTGTATAACTTAGTGCTTGGTGCTTTCCATCTCTGATGTCATAAAGAGAAAATTAATAGGAAGTAGTTTGAAACCCATATTGAATGATCAAGGAGCCTGGACGTTTCAAGAAAAGGAAATGAGGTAAAATCCCTGCTTCAAATGCTCAGAGAGGCCCTCCAAACAAGAAAGTTTTTTGAAATATCACACTATAAGCCCCCCAAGGGCAAGAACTGTGTATCTAACATATACTTGACAAAGATCCGGGTATGAATGTGTGTATGTGTGTATGTCCAACATATTTACTGAATAAATTAATGAACAGATTTTTTTATCTTATTTTAGGCCTCTAACCTCCACTCCAATATGTTGCCTTGTGGGGCTTTGAGATCAGTGAGAGAGAGAGAGAGAGAGAGAGAAAGAGATGCACTGATTAGCCCTTATTATATACTTTCCTTTATGATGTCTACCCATCCTTTAAGACCTATGCAGGGATGTCTCTATCATGAAGCTACTCCTTACTGGTCCAGTCCTTCCTCATGCCTCCCAACTCTTAATTTCAACAATGCTTAGTTTATTCATCACTAATTACATACAATCTTGTGATTTTTTTGTTTCTTTCCTTTTTCGTTTCCCATGTCTCTCCAATTTGACTATTACTTAAACTTTCCAGGTCTCAGTTTCCCTATCCATAAATGAAGAAATTGGACTGGTTATATTTCTATTTCCTTCTGGCTGATAATTCTGCCTCCTAAGGGTATGGGGCATAATGAAAAGACTTCAGGATTGAGATCAGAAGGCCTGGGTCCAGCTTTTGCTCTCATTTGCTGAGTAACACTGGGCAAATCAGTGTATTTCTTTGTGCTTTCCTGTCCTCATCTATAAAATAGGATTAATACTACTTGTCCTGCCCACCTAGCAATTTTGTGATGAGGAAAGCCAGGCTTTCTTTGTGAACTGCAAAGCCCTACAGAAATTTGATGTATTATGTTTATTCTATTCCCCCACATGGCTGGTCACACAGTAGGAACTGACTTCAACACTTTAAGAATCTTGGTTTCTTCACTGTGGGTAACAATAATAGCTAACATTTATATGGTATTTCAGGATTTGCAAAGTACATTATGTATATTAACTCATTTAACCCCTCACAACAACCCTGTGAGGTAGATAGCATGCCCATTTCACAAATGGGATTGGACTAAGGCAGGTCACACACCCCAAGTAGATATTATCTCTGAAGCAGGATCCTTCCCAACTCCAAGTTCAATGCTTTTATCTCCTATGGGAACTACTTGCACATCACATCAAAACACATCACAATCTCTTCACCCAAGGATGTGCTAGTAAAATTTTAACAACCAGTTCCCTCAAAATGTGTGCACAATCTACGTTTTGGAAATAATATTTTATTTTTAATTACAGGCAGATAATGTTCAATATTCATTTTTATAAGATTTTGAATTTCAAATCTTTTCTCTTTTCTTCCTTCCCAATTCTCCCCAAGCCAGAAAACAGTCTGAAAAAGGTTTTATAGTACAATAAATGTTTGAGTTTAATCTGCATTATTAACAGTAAACTCTGATTTGAGCATTTGTTAATTACCAACTTGGAAATGCTTACACAGAAAATTTAACAGTGGACTCTCCAAAGCCTATCTGAGCTGACTCTCTATACCTTCATGAGTTGTAGCCACTGGAAAAATCTTTTCATTCCATGGCCAGCCCTTTGGTAGCCAGCTTTTCTGCACTTACTTGGATTGGTCTTGGACCAGAGTTCATCACCAAGATGGTCCTTGAAACCATCTCCAGGTAGGAGATGCTCACCTCCACACTACAATGAGGCTACAGAAAAAGGATTTAGCAGAGTACTACTCACTGGAAGATCAATATGGATGGACTGACTGATCTGAATGCAAAGCAAAGCAATTGAAGTAAAAGGAGATTGTTTAATTTCTAATAAATGAAGCAAATATCAAACCACTTCATGGGATGAGACCCCAGCAGGTCCAGAGCCACTCCCAAGAAACACCTTCACATCAATGCCCATGGGAAGATGAAGAAGGACTAGCCTGCCATGCAGTTCCTCTCCAAGGTATAAACCCACCAGTATGCACTAGTCATCCCTCTAGATCTACAAGGCATTGCTGGTTTCACTCCCACCCATGGAACCAGTCACAACAAAACTTCTGCTGGAGGCTGCTGGTTTGGATAGAAAGAATCCAGGGCTCTTTCTTGAATAAGAGGTTTGGTTCCCACTGAGGTATAAAATGGGAACAATAGTCCTTGAGATGTCTGATTCTCTCAGTTGTTATGAGGAATACTCCAGACATTGTAACTAATGATTCTTCTCTCTGTTCCATCAAGTGGAAGGTGCTGAAGACGTGGACAATCTGCCCCCCCCCATCAGTCACTAGAAGAGGAAAGTGCCAACAATGTCATCCCTTTCTCTGTTCAGTAGAAAGTGGAGCAAACCTGAATCTGCCTCAACTCTGCTATTTCACCTCTAAACCAGCTTGTGATGTGCTGCCAGGCAGAAGCGCTCCTTGCACCTAGGACCTAGGACCTAGGGCTGATCAGGGAATGGGGTGGGCTCAGTGTTCCACCACTAAGCAGCGTAGAAGGTCTGGACTGGGGGAGGTGACACAGGTCTGGATGGACTGGGAGGAGCTGGGCAGGGGTGTGCAAGGCCGTGTGTTTTAATTTTCTGGCTTGCTGAGTCTGGAGGCGCATCTAGGTGCATGTGCAGGTGTCATCCTTTATATTAAATAATTCAATTTGGGGAGAACCCAGATGTGCAAGAGAACATTTTGATGGGGCTTTAAATTTTAATTGCTGTAGGAAGGGAGATTAAGTTGGAGGCGGAGAGGATCAGGACCTGGATGGGAAGAGATGAATAGATGTCTGTGTTTGCTGGGTGAAAAAAGGCAATGGGGCGGGACTGTGGTGACTGGGACGTGTTTCTTGAATGACAGACAGCAATGGCATAATGGAAAGAATTCTACATGTAGTAAGATGACTGGGGTTCAGTCCCTAACTCTTGCCCCATGTGCCTTACCTTGAGTGAGTCATTATCTGCTGTCATTCAAGTTTACTCTGGAGAGTCTGAATTCCATACTAGGTCATCTGACTCCAAATTCAACATTCCTCAAGATTATTAAGGTACAAACTGGTTAGTTTATGTGAAAGTGCTATGTAAATCTCTATTTACATGTCAGATATTATATTAATTAACATAATTACTTAATAATAAACAAACTAAAACATCAGGGTGTGGAGACAAGGTTTTCCTTCCTGTATTAGTTTAAGATTTGGATTGAAAAAGCATCAGGGGAAATCTAAAAGGAGGAAGAGTGAGGTGGGATAAGTCATGGTCAGCAGTTTTTGAAGCTGAACAATAAGTAACTTCCATAAGATCCTAAATAGCAACCATACCCTTGAAAGACCCTCCAAACTTCCTTATTAACCTGTGAAGAAAGTGTTTATTGGGTCTTAGTTTTCAAGAGATATATAATGTGCCTCTTTCCCTACTACCAATAGAAATAATAATTATCTTCTGAAAGAGATGTCTCTTTACTCTCCTGGAATTCTCAATAAGTTGGGGAAAACAGTCTCTATCTAAAGGGGCTGCCACTCTGATGGTGGAAGCAGTTTTGCCATTGTAGTTCAGGTTAGGAAAACAGAGCAGATGGAAAACAGAACCCAGAGAAATAAGACTACTCTCCAAATTCCAGGTCTCTGCTTGCTCTTAGGTATATTCTGTCACCTCTATCATCTCTATTCCTCTCAAATCCACATCTGTAATTCTGACTCATCTCTCAACTTTCTGTCCCACATCTTCAATATCAGTTTCTTTCTTTAGAACTTCCTCTATAAAATGATGGTATTTAATTAGTTGTACAAAAATATTTACAACAGCTCTTTTTTTGTAGTAGCAAAGAACTGGAAATTGAAGGCATGTCCATCAATTAGGGAATGGCTCAACAAATTGTGATATTTGAATATAATGGAATACTACTGTACTGCAAGCAGCCATGAGCTGGCAGATTTGGGGAAAAACCTGGAAAAATTTAGATGAACTGATGCTGAGATGCTAGCAGAACCAAGAGATCTTTGTACACCTTAACCAACATTATGATCAAATATGATAAACAGCTCATCATCTCAGCAATGTGGTAATCCTGGACAATTCTAAAAGACTTGTGATAGAGAATACCATGCACATCTGAAGAGAGAACTATACAACTTGAATAGTGACCAAAGCATACTATTTTCACTTTTTTAAAACTTGTTGTATGTTTATTCTTTCTCATTGTTTTTTCTCTTTTTAGTTCTCCTTTTACAACATGACTAATATGGAAATATGTTTAACATGATTGTACAGATTAACCTATATCAGACTACTCACTTTCATGGAAAAGGGAGAAGAAAGGGAGGGAGGAAGAAAACTGTGAAACTCAAAACCTAACAAAAACTGATGTTGAAAACTATCTTTACATGTAACTGGAAAAAATACAATATGTAAGCAGTATGTAGTATAGGATATCAATGTAATAGAATGTGGGATGTCTCTGGGATGTTAATTTTGAAGTCTTTATAGCACAAAACTACACTTCATTCATCTTGAGCTCAGTTAACCTTAAAGTATAAAATGAAGACAACAAAATTTTAATTGTTTGGACTCTCAAGGAGGGGAGTAAGGTTGATGACTTTGCATAGCTCTGCCTCACAAACATCCAATTCACTTACAAGACATCACCTTCTGGTGTCATTGGTCCTCTTTAAGAAAGAAGAAAGAGGAGCAGCTAGGTGGCACAGAGAATAGAGCTCAAGAGGACCTGAGTTCAAATCCAACCTCAGACACTTAATAATAATTGCCTAGCTGTTTGACCTTGGGTAAGTCATTCTTAACCCCATTGCCTTAAATAAATAAAACATTAAAAAAAGGAAAGAAGGAAGAACAATAACAAGAACTTGAACAATTTAAGCCTTGCTCATTTAGAGTTGCAATACAGTTTTGGGACAACCTGCATTATTGTACATAAGACATAATGAAAGATAGTTTCAGAGAAACCTGGGATAACTTTGTATGAACTGATGCAAAATAACAATTTATACAATAATAACAGCTTTGAAAGGCTTAAAGAACTCTGATCAACACAGTTAATGTAGAATTTCTTTTTTTGACTTCAATATGTTTATTGCTATTTTTTTTCAATTTGAAGGTGAAGTGAGAGAAAGAAAAAGTAAATTCTTATTAGCTAAAGGGGCAGGTGGAGGGGATGGGCGGGTGGAGGGGATGGAGATACTAGACCTGGAGTCAAGATAGCTTAGTTTAGGGACAGCTAGGTGGCACAGTGGATAGAGCTCCAGCCCTGGAGTCAGAAGTACCTGAGTTCAAATTCTGCCTCAGATACTTAATAATTACTTAGCTATGTGGCCTTGGGCAAGTTACTTAACCCCATTGCCTTGCAAAAACTAAAAAAAAAGAAAAGGAAAAAATAAGATAATTTAGTTTGAATCCATATTCTGACACTGACAAAACATCTAAGCATGAGCTTCATCCACCTCTCTGAGTATTAGTTTCTTCATCTGTTAAATGGAGATAACAATATTCTCTACTTTACAGGAATATTGCAAGGGAAGTTCCATAAAGATGTGTTATGAAAATATAGTTTCCAAAGGGGCAGCTAGGTGGCATAGTGGATAAAGCACAAGCCCCTGGAGTCAGGAGTACCTGGGTTCAAATCCAGTCTCAGATACTAATAATTACCTAGCTGTGTGGCCTTGGGCAAGCCACTTAACCCCGTTTGCCTTGCAAAAAGAAAAACCCTAAATACATACATATATACATATATATATATACATATATATAATATATATCTAGTTTCCACCTGTATGCCCTGCCAGTATCTCAGATTCAAAATATCTAAAATAATAATTCATTTTAAAGATTATAAAGCACATTGTCCCCAATAATCTTGTGAGCGAGGTATTGTATCATTATCTTTGATATTTTACAGAAAAGGAAACCAAGAATCCAAAAGGTTAAGCAATTTGCCTGGGGTCACACAGTCAGTCCTAGAGGCTGGTTCAACTGTATATCTTCTAGCTTCAAAGTTTTTGGGGGGGAGCAGGTACTATTTTCATTACACCATGCATCCTCTGAGCTTATTCTTCTCCTAATGTATTTTTCTTTTCCTGACCTCCATATAGAAGGGCTATTCTCCCTTTCAGTCAGTCAGGCTTGTAAGATCACAGAATTTAGATCTGAAAGTTTAGAAACATCAGTCATCTTTGATTCCTCTTTCCTCTTTTTCCTTCTGACCCCAATCTGATCAAATTCTCATCCTCGAAGCTGTGTCCTCTTTTCTCTTTCTCAAACTATGACATTAGCCCTTATCACTTCACACATTCTAGTCTTTTCCCATCTCAAACCAATTAGTCACACCACTGCTAGGGTAATCTTCATGTACATGTCTGGTCCCAATGTGACCTTGAACAATAATCTTTAGTTGTTCACCAAAGCTTACAGGATCAAGTTCAAATTCTTTATTCTAGTAATCAAGACCCCATGATCAGTCTCCAGTGATGCAGTGGAAAGAGCCCTAGATTTTAGATGAGAGCACTTGGATTCAGATTCCAAACCTGCTGTTTTCTCTCCATGTGACCTTATGGAAGTCTTTTAACTTTACTGATACTGTTTTTTCCTCAATGAAATAATTGAATCATTTGGATGTTAGTCTCTAATGTCCTTTCCAGCTTCAAGTCCTATGATCCCAACTTTCTAGATTCCATTACTTCCCCAATGCCCCATTCTAGCTCAACTTCAACTCTTTACTGTTCCCCAATCATCCCTTGCTCAGTCCTTTCTCTGAACCATTGCCCTGCAATTGAAATGCTCTTTCCTCCTGTTTTCCCCTTCCCAACTCAGCACTCCTTTTCATTCATCAAGCTTTACCTCAGCCACTATTGCAAGTGGTAGAACTAACCGAACTGATGAAAATATATCTCTTTCTTGCCCAAATCCAATTAAAGCATGTATTGCTTGTACTACTAACTGAATTCTTTTTACACACTGCCTTGTGACATCTCTTACATTTTTGTCTTGTACTTTTAAATTTTGTATGAATTTAAGCGTAGTCTCCCAACTGGACCATAAGTGCCTTAAGGAAGAGTATCATATCTTATTTTTCTCTGTACTATTCACATAGTGTCTTGCACTAGTAGGAGCTTGATAAATATTAAATGGATTATGTCATAGATTCTTAGAGTTGGAAAAAATGATTTGAAGATTATTTAATCCTAACCCTCCCCAAAGGCAGCAATCCCCTCTATATCAACCTTAATAAATCTTCTTAATCTCTGTTTAAATATTTCTAGAGACAGGGAGCTCATTGCCTTTCAAGGGACCCTGTTTTGGTGTTTTTTGGACAATGATTATATTCATTCCTAAAATAAGTTGATAGAAAAGAATCATCTTGAGACTGTGCTAGAATGCTAGGGAAAGGTCTGGATTAATTTGAGGAAACATACAGTCATAGACTTTCACTTCTAGGCAGATATTTTTGTTAAAAGCAATGGATAGAGCACTGAGCTTAAAATCAGGAAGACTCATATTCCTGAGTTCAAATCTGGCCTCAGACACATACTAGCTGTATGACCCTGGGCAAGTCACTTAATCCAGTTTCCTCATCTGTTAGATGAGCCTGGAGAAGGAAATAATAAACCACTCCAATATCTTTGCCAAGAAAATCCCAAAGGGAGTCACAAACAAATGGGCATGACTGAAACATCAAAAGAACAATTGTTTGGAAGCTTTTCTTTAAAAAAGACCTGAAATCTATTTCTCTGCCCCTTCCATTCATTGGTCTGCTCTCTAGAGTCAACCGAAACAAGCAAATCCTTCTTGCCCCAATAATTGTTCAAGTAGACAAAGAAAGTCTTCTCTCTAAGCCAAACATCTCATATCCTTACCCACTCATCTCCAATGATCTCCCTGTCACATAGTTTGGCATCTCCTCACTTTATTGATTGCATATACTCCAGTTTGCCAATCTCCCTTTTCCAAGGCACCTGGAACTCAACATCCTCTTTTAGTATTCAAGAGATGTTCAAACCAGCATAGTGGAATTGCCATCTCCATTCTTCTGGATACTTTGCCTCTATTCCTGAAACTAACATGGCATTCCTTTTTTTTTTGGCTGCCACATTGAGCCTACTCTTCACAAATGCCCCTAGGATAAAGGAATTGTTCTCTAGCCACATCTCTCCTATCGTTTACTTGGGAAATTAGTTTTTAAACTCAATCCAATCCAATCTAATGTGCATACAAGTACATATGTTGTGCCCAATATTGATTAAATGCCAATGATTCAAAACTAAAACATAAAATGACAACTGAAAAATGCTTTTAGATCATCCTTTCTTCCAGGGTCCTTTCCATTCTAAGATTTTTATGGTTAGTAAAATTCATACATTTATAAAACAAGCATTTATTAAGCACTAACTATATGCCAGACATTGCTGTAAGTGCCAAGGATACAAAGACAAAAAGTAGGATTACAAATTGGAAAATGATTTATAGATAATCCATGGAGAAACTGAAGATTGTCCTCTCTTCTAGGGTCCTTTCCAACTCTAAGATTTTGTGGATAGCAGAATTCAATAAAACATGCTCAAAAATATTTATAGCAGCTCCTTTTGTAGTGGCAAAAAATTGGAAATTGAGGGGATGTGTATTAATTGGAGAATGGTTGATCAAGTTGTGGTATATGAATGTTATGGGGTACTATTGTTCTATAAGAAATCATGAGTGGTTAGACTTTAGAGAAGCATGGAAAGAATTACATGAACTGATACTGAGTGAAATGAGCAGAACCAAGAGAATATTGTGCACATTAACAACAACATTGTGATATTATCAACCTTAATGGAAGCAGCTCCTCTCAGTAGTCCAGACATCAAGGACAGTTCTGCTATGAATAATGCTATCTACATCCAGAGGAAAAAACTATGGAGTCTCCACTTTTTAAAAACTTCTTTTATGTTTTTCTTTTCTCTCTCATGTTACTTTCCTTTCCTCTTTGCTCTAATTCCTCTTTCACAACATGACTAATGGAAATATGTTCAAAATGAATGTACATGTACAACTTTTACCAAACTGTTTGCTGCCATGGAGAGGTGAGAGTGAAGGAAGAGTGGTAGAAAAATGTGGAATTCATAAATTTACAAATGGATGAATGTTGAAAAATTTTGCATGTAATTAGAAAAATAAAATAAATTTTCCATTTTTAAAAAGCACTATATGCCAAATACTGTGTTAAGTGCTGAGAAAATGCATGTGTATAACTACTGAATTTCACTTGAACAAAACCAATTCTTTGTTCAAGCCTTTTGAGATCTTTTTTTTGGCTTTCTTTTTCCATCCAGCACATTAGCTCCCACTACCAGCTTCATGTCATCTGGAAACTTGATAAGTATGCTATTTTTCTACAAATCTTTGATAAAAATATTGAAGAACCCAAGGTGAAAGGACAGATCCTTGACACCACTAGAGACCTCTCTTCAAGGTGACATCAACCCATTTATAACTGCTCTTGGGGTCCAGTCATTAGCCAGTTCTGTGTCTAAATGTACTATATTCCACCCTATTTCTCCATCCATCCATCCAGTCAGTCAGTCGACAATCAATCAATCAACAAGTATTTATTAAGCAAGTCACTTCTCTATTATAGACCTCTACTTTTCTCAACTATAAAATAAAAGAGCCAGACTTTAAATCCGAGGTGTCAAATACTCAGCTCAGACCGCATGGAGTTCACAGCATTCCCAAGTGTGGCCAAAACATAATTGGGAAATACTTAACAATATAAATATAAACACAGTAAACCATAGGTGATATCACATTTTAAAACTAAGTCAATATATGACCCATAGGGATCCTTAATTGGATTTGACTTTGACATCTTGGAGTAAATGAACTCTTGGGGTGCTTTAAGCTCTAACTATATCTGATCTTTTGAGGTAAGTGGTTAAAATAGGTGTGTTTTCTGGTCTGGGCTTCTGATTTCATTGATTGAGGGCATTCCTGGTAAAGAAATTCCCTCTGTAAATGCAAGTGTTCTCCTCTAATAATAAATGGTTGTTTCCCACAATGAGAAGTCAAATACCTTACCGGGGTAACATGTATCAACTCAAGTCTTCAAATGAGTTCTTCTTGACTCTAAAGCCAACTCTCAGTCCAATATGCCATGTGTGACAATGACCATTTTATAGACATAATTATGTTTTTATAGATAATGGTAAAGTCTAACATCTAAAAGATACTTTAGGGTTTACAAAGCGTTTTACACTTATCTCATTTGATAGCCACAACAACCCATGAAGTAGGTTCTATCTACTAGTGACTGAGGACTTGCCTGAAAAACAAGTAGAAACATCTGCCTTCTACCTTCACTTTCTCTGGTTTCTTCTGCAGACCCAGGCTATTTATGACACCCAAATTAGAGGTCAGAATTATTCCCATCTGCCCAGGTCATCTTTTCTTTCATCCTCACATAGCAATTTCTTCAAAGAAAAAGTACTAGATTTGGAGTCAGAGGATCCATGTTTAAATCCTATGCTCTTAGGCAAATCATTTGATCAGAGCCTCTATTTTCTGAGCTGTAAAATAAGAGTTTTGTTTTTGTTCAGTCCTTTTTCAGTCATGTTTGTGTCCCTATTTGGGGTTTTCTTGGCAGAGATGCTGGAGTGGTTTGTCATTTCCTTCTCATTTGACCGATGAGGAAACTGAGGCAAACAGGTGAATGCCCAGGGTCATATAGCTAGTAAATAAGCCTTATTTGAACTCAAGAATAATGAGTTCTCCTGACTTCAGACCCAATGCTATCTAGTTGCTATAAAATGAACTGGTTGAACTATGAGTTTGAAGTTCTGGTCCTTCTCCTAAGAATCTTAGTATCCCAAGAGCCCAGAGGTGAAGATTATTAAGGAAGTTTCCTCTTTCTTCTCCCCCCACTCCCCAGGAAGGCTGACTATTATATGAGGTGAGGAAGGAAGGATAGATTATATGAAGTTAAGAAATTCAGCGCTTTCCCTCTTATCCCACCCCTTCTTAGGCCTCCCCCCTTTCCTCTGCCAGGTTGACTCTGCAAGCCTCATTTTTCTTCTCTCCTCCTGGGTGTATTGCCTCATCGATGGCTACAGGATTAAATCTCTTTGCCCTTCCCTCCTTCCCTCCCTCCCCTGCTCCTATATGGGGGAGGTGACTGTACTTCATTACCCAGCCAGCCAGCTGTCCACACCCATCGATCCACCCCTGGCCCGGTGACCTTGGATCGATAGTTAGAGGATTATTTAGTGCCTGCTGGGTGGTTAGCAGGATTCCTAGGAGGAGAAAGGAGAAAGGGAAGAAGAAGATCAAGGCATCTAATCTGAGGGGTCCTTCTGGGACTTCCTCATACCCCCAGTACAAATACACTAATCTCACCATCATCACACACAAAATCATTCTATTCTACTCTGGTTCCTTTTGTTGAAATAAATTGGATACAGGTAACCAAAGAGAAGAAAGAAAACAAAGGCCTTGGTTTACCAGACAGAAATCAGTGTTGGATTAGTCAGCAGGAACATTAGGTATATTAATGATAATAATTTAATAATAATCAGAATTTATGTAGCATTTGAAGATTTACAAATATTTTCTCATCTAATTATCAAAACAATCCAGGCAGGTAGGTACTATTATTGTCTCTACTTTACAGAAGAAGCTGAGACAAAAAAGGTAAATGACACAGCTAGGAAATGTCTTGAGGCTGAATTTAAACTCAGGTCTTTCCAACTCCAGATCCTCTGCTCTATCTACTGTACCATCTCTATGGAAGCCTCCAAGAAGAATTTCCTCAAATTTGGTAGTTGAGTTGGGTAGGGAATTTTCCTCTTCATAGTTGGTGGAATTCTGAATTTGAACATGAGAACAAGAGAGGTTCTTTTCTAGCTTAGCTACTCATTCTAGCAACTGACCATTGATAACCCATGGGGTACAGCAATTCTTGTACCCTAATACAAGAGGTATAGCAACTCTTTAAAATTCTCCTAAAACAAATAGGAGAAAGATATTGGAAGAAAAGTATAAACATGGTCAAAAGAATGATGGAGGTGGAGTGAAAGGATCTGGGTTCAGATCCCACCCCTGATCAGTTTGGCCATAGACAAGCAAACATCATTTCTCAGTTTGCTGGTTTGTAAAATGGCCATAACAATGCACCATACCTCTATACCACACAGAATAGTAAAGGAAGTGTCTCTTAAACCTTAAAGTACTCTAGAAATGTGAGTCATTATTTTAAGTGCAGAAAGGAATGGTATCATTTTCTTGTTTCCCCTGAGACAATTCTGCTAGTTTTCTAAGAATGTAGTAGGACTCCTCATCCCAAAGCCCTGCCAACTAATTCAATCATGGAACCCACAGCACTGGGGAGTGATAGAGCTTCAGACCCTATGGGCTCAAGGGAGATTTTAACTTGTCATATCCCTATGTTCTAGTCTCAGCCCTACCACTAAATTGCTATTTGACCTGGAGCCAATCACTGCCTATCTCTGAATCTCAGTCTTTTCATCTCTAAAATGAGAGGATTGAACAAATTAAATATATCTTCCAATTCTCACAAAGCAACCATCTTCTATAAATGTGGAACAGCCACTAGATTTAGGGTCAAAATAATAGAACTATAATCCTACTTTAGCATCTTCTGGCCCTTGAAATTAATTTATATTTGGTTTACATAGTTTTGGTTTATATGTTATACTATGGCTTATATATTTCTGGTTATACGTTATATTGTGATTTATGTATTACTGGTTTATATGTTACATCTCCCAGTAGAATATACACTTTTGAGGGGTAGAGACTTTTCCCCTTATATTCCCAGTGGAATATTCCAGTGGAGTATATTACTCATGTTGTTCATTTTTCAGACATATCCAATGACCCCATTTGGGATTTTCTTGGTAAAGATATTGGAGTGGTTAGCCATTTTTCCTCCATTTTACAAATGAGGGAATTGAGGCAAGCAATGGTAAGCATCTTGCCCAGGATCACACAACTCATAATTGTCCATGACCAGATTTGAACTCAAGAAGATAAGTCTATGCATTGCATGGCTAGATGCCCCATGTCTTGAACATAGTAGGCAATTAATAAAGATTCACTAAATTGGATGGAATTGGATGGTTGTGGGCAAGTCACTCTGAGTGTCACTTTTCTCACCTGTAAAATGGGATCATAGATGCAGAGCTGGAAGGAAACTCAGAGATCACCTAGGTCATTCTCTCATTTTCTATTTGATGGCAGGGTCCCAGTTCTGGGTGATTCTTGTCTTTGGCCTCAGAGAGTCTCATCTTAGGAAGAACTTTGATAACTTACTAAACACTTGAGGTTGGGTAAGCCCCTTAATTTCTCTGGGTCTTAGTTCCTTTACTTATAAAAGAAGGGATTGAACTTAATGTTTCCAGAGACAGGTTCTTACATCATTAGCTGTATATAGAACCTTAAGTTCATCTGGTCCAGTCCTTTCATTCTGAGTGCCACAGCAAGAAATGACTTGACCTAAGTCACAGATATTGTCAGTGGCAGAACAGAGACAAGTCAAATGAATGCTATGTTGTACTTCCTTGTACTTCATAAATTCTATCTCTAGGGTCAAAGTCAAACTCCTCTTTTTGGCATTGAAGGCCTGGTCCCAACATTATCTTTCCACCCTTATTAATAAATGAGAAATAATTTTAAATATTTTAAATTTTTTAAATAAATAATCATTAATAATTAAGAAATAACTCTTGTTCATACATTTTATTATTCAGTCAAACTAGCCTTTCATCTCCTTACAGGACACAGCATTTTTTATCTTTGAGCTTTTTCCAGGTTGTCCCAGTTACCTGAAAAATGCTATCTCCTTTTCCATACCTCTTAGTATTCCTAGTTTCCTTCAAAACTCTATTCAAAGGGGAGGCTAGGTGGTGCAGTGGATAGAGCACTGGCCTTGGAGTCAGGAGTACCTGGGTTCAAATCCGACCTCAGACGCTTAATAATTACCTAGCCATGTGGCCTTGGGCAAGCCACTTAACCCCATTGCCTTGAAAAAAAAAAACTCTATTCAAGCATCACCTTTTGCAAGACCCAGTGACAAATAGTATTGTCCCCCTCAAAGAATTATCAGGTATTTTTACACACACACACACACACACACACACACACACACACACACACACACACACACAGAGGTAGACATATATTTATATGTATGTATGTATATATGAATATTAGTTGTTTGTTCAGTTTTTTCAGTCACATCCAATTCTTTGTGACCCCATTTGGGGTTTTCTTGGCAAAGATATTTGGTGATACTGCCATTTTCTTCTCCAGCTCATTTTACAGATGAGGAAAGTGAGGAAAATAGTATCCTATTTTGTAATATGCCCAGGGTCACATACTAGTAAGTATCTGAGGCCAGATTTGAACTCTGACTTAAATTCCAGAACTCTCACAAGCACCACCTGGAAAAGGTGAATATATATACATATATAAATATAATATATATTTATGTATTTATAAATAAAATTGTATATACACACCTAGTAAAGATGTGTGAATATAGATATACACAAACTTAGTATATATGTATACATTCATAGTAAATAAAGTGTGTGTGTGTGTGTGTGTGTGTGTGTGTGTGTGTGTGTGTGTACATATTATCTCCTAAACTAGAATGTAAGCCACTTGAGAGCAGGGGCTCTTTCTACATCTCTAGCACCTAGTTAAGGGTCTGATGCAGAGCAGGAACTTAATAAATACTTGTTGGTATTTTTGTCCTTTATCAGCTCAGGTAAGAGTAGCCTCCAAGCTTTTTCCTCCATACACCATTCTGAGTCCCTAGTCTTTTCCCTCCCACTATCACCCTTCTTACCAGTAGGTTCAACAAAACTGGTGACGACAACAACAACAACAAACTAGAATCTGCTGTCAGGAAGAGTCAACAAGTCCCACAATGCTCTCCAGTGATTCATAATCACATCTCTAGACATGAAGAAAAACAAAGATGTAAAGCCATCAACAAACAAAAACATGCATTCACACACATTGTCCCAAACCCTTCACACTACAGATGGTGATGCTACCATTGCCTAGGAGGGCCCCTGTGAGAAATGAAAACACCATGAAAATGGGAACTCGGGCATTTTTTGGTTTTAAGACTATGGGTCCATCAGGGGCCTCACCAGTCTCTACTCTAGAGAGAGAGTGTCCTCTCATATCCTATCCCTGTCTATGTCCATATCTCCTAAGTAACCTATTGTCAGCCCCAACTACCAAGCAACCTCAAGGTTTTCTGAGGGAAAAAAGAAAAAAGAAAATGGAACCTGAAAAGTCTTTATAGGGGTTGAACTTATGAGTTTTGAAGGCAGAGGCCATAGGAATGTATAGGGGAGTGCCAAATATGAGATGCTGCCTCAGGTGGGGTGCACTGCACTTACATGAGCAGGGGATCACACATGCATCTGTGAGTGGGTCTGAATGAGTATTTCACAATGTAACTTGAGTGTGTGTCTTTGAATTTCTGTGGGTGGGTTTGCATGTATTATGGGGAAGGGAGGCTCCTCTGTGGGAGTGTTTATGGATTTGTCAGCAAGTGTCAGTCGGTGAGTGGGCTTCAGTTTTTGTGATTTAGACTGTGTTGTGTGTATTAATCAGGGCACGTGTGTGTACATGCACACATGTGAACACTGTGCTTTTTGGGTCTTAGGAAAATAACTCAAATTATTTTTTCAGATGTTTTGGTCTCAGTGAATTAATTTCTCAAGGCCACATATGTTTCTGGGGGAGACTTATCCAGCTGCTCATGGGATTTTGCATTCTACTAGCCAACAGGCCAACAAATGAGCTTAGTATATCATTGTTTTCTTCTCAATATGAGCTCCCACCCAACTCAGAGACTCCCAAAGGGATCAGGGAAGCATCTCTTCTTTCACCAGGGGAAGACTCTAGTCCCAGGTCATCACAGCAACCCATCCATCAACAGATATCTATATATACCAGACCCTTAGTAGGAGCTTTGGGGGTTATAGGGGTAAAGATGAGACGACATTTTCTGAGTTTGCATACATGGGTGGGAGTCAGGATGTGCTTACCTTCCTTCAAGAAACTCATATTTCCCTTGAAGAATAATAACGACTAACATTTGTTTTTCGCAAAATCAGCTTTTGAAAAGTGGTTCCATTATATCACATCTATAGTGGAGTACATAGTACCATTCCCAATGCCAGAGAAACTAAAACCTAAAGAAAGGGAAGTTACTGGTTCAAGGTTTCACAAGGATTAATAGTCAATTTGACAGTTGTCTAGATTCTTTCTTAACCAAAGTATGCTGTATTATTCACTTAATTCAATATGGGATCTGATAATCTTAAATTAAAAACCGACCATGAAGAATCACTGCAATATGGGGATACAAAGTCAAAAAAATTAATCCCTGCCATCCAAGATCTTACATTCTACTTGAGAGCGTACTAAGAAATATTTTCCTCCCTCTCTTGCCCCTAACTCCTTAATAAGAAGGATAAGAGAAGGAGAAACTGTATGAATTATAAGATCATCACTTCTTTCATTGTGTCATATATTTAGAACTGGAAGGGACCTTGGAAATTTCCTAGTCCAACATCTCATTTTATAAAGGAAGATACTGAGGCTGAGAGAAGAATAGGCCAGTCAAAATGGGCTAATAATTAGCAGAACCAGGATTTAAAACTAGATTAGTACCATAAATAGATCACTGGACCTGGAGTCAGAAAGACCTGAGTTCAAAAGCAGTTTCAGATACTTACTATGTTACCCTGAGCAAGTCATTTTACCCTGCTTGCCTCAACTTCTTCATTTATAAAATGATCTGGAGAAGGAAAAGGCAAACCACTACAGTATCTTTGCCAAGAAAACTCAAATGGGTTCATGAAGTATCAGACAGGACTGAAGTGTCTGAACAAACAAACTCTGATTGAAAATTCAGAGTTCTTTACCCTCTGAATTTGACATTTTATCCATACATTCTGAAAATGACTATGAAGAATGATCCCAGTCTACTGAAAGAATTAAGGGCTGTCTCTGCCCTCAGGGAACTTCCATTCTGAGGAAGAGATTTAGTTATTGGATCACAGATTTAAAACTAAAAGAGACTTTAAAGGCTATTTGTCCAACCTCTTAGAGACTGAAACCTTGGTGAGGTTAAGCAATTTGCCCAAACTTACATAAGTAACAGAGAAGGAATTTGAACCCAGGTCTCTGAACTTTAATGTCCTTTCACTATACCATTCTAAAGGAAGCGCATTTATGCCCTTTCAGTGTAAAAGCACTTATTTCAGTTTATTGGTCCAAATTATCAGGATACTTTTGTATACTTATTCTGTCATTCAGCATGTGGACTTTCACTCCTGGTTTCATGTCAACTCAATTTGATCAACATGCCTTCCATGTCTTAATTTGAGTCACTGATCCTGAACAAAGCAAAGCCCAGATTAGAGACAGTTCTTCCTCCAGGGTGTCATTAAACCATCAGTCAGCATTCTCTGGGTTAGGTAAGGTCCATAAGACCATAGGAGCAGAAGCAAGATTGATGCAAGGGCCCTTAGTAATTGTTTTGTCCAAAATTCTAATTTTACAAATGAGGAGACAGACAGGGTGTCCATAAAGGTGAAATGAGTTACTGTACACTAAGAGAGGTAACATGGAAAAGTGGAAAGGTAAAATGGGAATAAAGACACTATGCTAAATGATTTCACAAATATTATTTCATTTGGTCCTTATAATAACCCTAGGAGGTAGGTGATGCTGTTATCTCCATTTTATAGTTGAGGAAATTGAGGTAGCAGAGTTTAAGTAACTTGCTCAGGGTCATAAGTGTCTGAGGTTGTATTTGAACTCAGGTTTTGGAGACTGGAATTAGGATTTGGTGAGATTTCCATGTGCTCTGAAACTGAACTCTCCTATATGCATTGTCTATCCCATTTAGAACACAAGCTTCTTGTGGATCTGGGATGAGACTCATCTTCCTGAGTTACAATCTAGCTTCAAACAGACTCTGTGACCCTGAGCAAGTCACTTCACTTAGTTTGCCTCAATTTCCCCTTCTGTAAAAGAAGCTGGATAATGAAATGGCAAAACCACTCTAGTATCTTGGCCAAAAAAACCCCAAATGAGATCACAAAAAATGAATCACAACAACAATCTGAAGAGCAGGGTCTGTTTATTTACTCAAATTTTAATTTTCCAATTATTCTATTTCCTTCTTGTCCAGTTACTGATCCAGAAAATTTCTAATTATTAGTTTTCTTATTATCTTCCTTTTATTTATATAGTTAAGAATTCTAAAGTTTTTTAAAGGATTCTCACCTTGACCCATACATATGTGCATCTAAATGATCATAAGACAGAAAACAAGCAGGCTGTATTATAGCTCAGCTGATATTTGTTTATATAGAGTTAGTCTCTGATCTGCTGGTATTTATGATAAACCTGGCTATAGTCTCAAGGAGATGGTATACAAAATGCAGACATCCAAAGAAGGGGAGGAAGGATGCTTTGATTGCATCCTGGGCCTCTTCCCTTCTATCTTCTCATCCCTTCTCGTCCCACCCCTTGTTGGTCCCAGTCAAGAAAGTCTCCAGATAAATCAGATGTTCATTGATTGGGGAATGACTAAAAAAATCATAGTTCATTCATGGTGTGACATAAGAAATGATAATTATGAAAATTTCATGGAAGTATGTGAAGATTGGAAAGAAGTTGGGGTGGCTAGGTGGCACAGTGGATAGAGCACTGGCCCTGGAGTCAGGAGTATTTGAGTTCAAATCAGCCTCAGACACTTAATAATTACTTAGCTATGTGGCCTTGGGCAAGCCACTTAACCCCATTTGCCTTGCAAAACCCTAAAAAAAAAAAAGATGTGGGAAGAAGTGTAATTAGAAGAATCAAAAAAATAGACACACTAATTATAATAATAATATTTGTCCTTCATTTTCGAAGAAGACCATGGCATCAGGGAGGTGACGCCATGACAAAAAGGTGAATTGGATTTGAGGGAGGGGGTGCTGTGCTAAGTCACCAGCCTCACTTTCTCCTCCAGAGCCATCTGGATAAAGTGGCCAGATATGAATCAGGATGACTGGAGATGGCCCTGGATGCAGAGCAATCAGCGTTAAGTGACTTGCCCAAGGTCACACAGCTAGTAAGTGGCAAGCGTCTGAAGCCAGATTCAAACTCCCATGTCTCCTGAATCCAAAGTCAGTGCTCTATCCACTGTGCCACCTAGATATTTGCACTAACTATAAGTGGAATGTAGAACAACAAATAATTTGATATCAAATTCTGTATAATATGATGATTATATTATAATTATAATTATTATAACAAAGAAGAGAAAGAAAAATGCAACTGAGTGGCATAGTAGATCCTGGAATCAAGAAGATATGAGTTCAAATCCAGACTAACTTGTGACACTAGACAAGTACCTTAACTTTTGGTGGCCTCAGTTTTCTCATCTGAAAAATGGGTGTCATAAAAGTACCTATCTTCCAGTGTTGTTGTGAGGATCAGATGAGATCATATTTGTAAATGTTTAGCCCAGTACCTGGGAAATAATAGGCATGATATAAACTTTTCCTTCTTTGCAAAAAATAGGATAGCTGTGAATATGGAACATTACTTATGCTTCCAGGTTTGGCTGATGTGCTAGTTTTCCCCAAATGCTCCCCCCCTCCCTTCCCTTTCTTCTTTTCTTTTTTTGTCTATTACAAGGGGAAGCTCTCTGGGGAAACAAAAAGGAGGAATATATTTAGAAATGAAAGTGATGAAAATCAAAAGCTATCAATATACTTTTTAAAATTACTACTAGACAGCCTCTGAGCTCTGTTGATATGAGCTGCATCAGAGAACAGACATAGAGATAGAAGGAACTTTAGTGATCACCCAATCCAATTTGACCATTTTATGGATAAGGAAACTAACACTCAGCAATAGCATCATTGAAAAGACCTTGGGTTGGGACAGCTAGGTGGCACTGTGAATAGAGCACTTGAAATCAGGAGGATATGAGTTCAAATTTGACCTTGAGCAAGTCACTTTACTCCAGTGCCTTGCAAAAAAAAGAAAGAAAGAAAGAAAGAAAAGAAAAAACTTTGTGGGCAGGGAATCTCAGGTCAAAATCCCATTTGGTGCTTTATTTTCTTTGCAACCTCAGGAAAATCACTTAACTTTTCTAGGTCTAAAATCCTTCATCTAATCCAAGTCCCTCCTTTTATAGATGAAGGATTTTAGACCCAGAAAAGTTAAGCTGCCTTCAAGTTTGCAGTCTTTGAGTCTATAACCTATCTCCCATTTAGGACTGGGCTGGAGGATGTTCCCATAGCTGCATAGGCTTCTGTCCTACACAGATTTCAGGGTGTCTCACATCTAAGCTAAGGTGACTTTCACTAATAGTTCAGCAGTGTCCCTGAAGAAACAATTCCTCACTGACCTTTAGAGTACTTCCACATACAAACAATCCAGTGGAGGTATCTGTATGCGGTAAGGTGGGAAGGAAAAGAGAACAACACCCAAATGACCCTCTAGCACAAGATGTACAGCAAAATGTACATTAGGTGTAGAAAACACTGCCTACTTTTCAATGCTGGTGTAAGGCATTTCACATAGCCAAGTATCCCATTTTGCTAATAAGCAAATAGGCACATGAAGATAAAGTGATTTCCCAGGGCCAGAATTTGACTAAGTTCAGGACTTTTCCCACTCTCTCATGTTGGCTCTAGGATAGCTTTTATTTCTAGTACTTCTATCCTAGACTGCATATATACTTTTCTAGGATACATCAAGGATATCTAGATGGTGGTGGGTTTGAAGTCAGAAAGATCTGAGTTCAAAAGTGACTTCAGACTTATTAGCTGTGTATCCCTAGGCAAGTCACTTATCCCTGTTTGTCTTAGTTTCCTCATCTATGAAATGATCTAGAGAAGGAAATGACAAAGCACTCCAGTATCTTTGCCAAGAAAACCTTAAATGGGGTTACAAAGAGATGGACTCGACTGAAAATGACTAAACAGCAACTAAGTATACATAGGCAGCTTGGTGGCTCAAGACAGCTATTGAATTCAAATCTTGTCTTAGACACTTTTAACTTTATAATCCTGGCCAAGTCATTCAACCTCTTCCCACTTCAGTTTCCTCAACTGTAAAATGAGAAAATAATAATAACAAAACCTACCTTTTAGGGCTGTTGTCAGGATCAAATAAGGTAAAATTTGTAAAGTGATTTGCAAACATTAAAGTGCTATTAAATGCTCTTTATTTTCATCATCATCATCTCTAGAGTAGAATAGATTATCGAGGTGTTACAGTGGTTAGAGCACTGGACCAAGAGACAAGAAGATCTGGGTTCAAATTCTATATTTGACTCATTGAACCTATAAAGATGAGTTATTTCAGTCCTGTCTTCTTCTTTATGACCCCATTTGGGCTTTTCTTTAGCTCATTTTAAAGATGAGAAAAGTGAATGCCATGGGAGTCTAGTAAACCCTTCAAATCCAAAATTCAGATTAAATGAATAGATCAGTCTTCTCTTCCTAGTTCCCTTTTGTTTTTATCTTCTGATCCAAGTTTGGTGTTCCCAGTTTAGAGAAGAAGCAGCATCTTCAGATCTGGTCCTTTTCATTGCCATTCCAACTTTAGGCTGACTTCTATAGCCTGTCTGTTCTTTGGAAATTGGAAGAAGGAGGAGCAAGAAAAATTGGAAATAAGGATTCTCAAAGGAGGAAGTCTCCTATAGAATATCCTAACTAGAGTTGCAAAGATGGACATATTCAAATTCCTTCTTCTAAACACAAACATCTTGGCTTATAGAATCATAGAATGTCTGAGCTGGAAAAGGTCTTAGAACTCAGGTCACTTTATGAGTGAGAAAAGTAGGCAAACAGGTTAAGTGACTTGACCAGGTTCACACACTAGTTAGTGAACTAGTTACTTTATCTTTGAATCACAAGTCTGATCTGAAAGGACATTAAAGCCCATACAGTATAGCTCTTTCATGTTAAAAATTAATCAAACAAGGCACAGAAGTTAAATGATTTGCCCAAGATCATATAAATACTAAATAGCAGTACTAAAATTCAAACCCAGATTCTCTGACTTCAAGGTCTTGACTTTGAAGTCACTTTCCACTGAACCACAATTACTTGCCAAATTCTTACCCTCTCAATACAATTGTCATATTCTGCTCATTTTATCTTACTCTTGACTTAAATCTCTGGTGCTTGTTGCTACCCTTGCACTAACTGCCCCTCACTCTCAGCTCCCATTTGTATCTCTAACTTTGATCTGATAAAGCTAATTTTGGCAAATTTTATGAGGCATGGACCAGGAGTCAGAAAAAACCTGAGTTAAACTCTGTGTTGATTTTTTATTTTAATTTTTGTTACATTTTGAGTTCTGAGTTATCAATCTCTCCATATTCCAATCCCAAATTAAAGAAAACTAAACATTTTCTATGTGAAATCATATGATACATACTTTAATATATAAGTTCTTACTCTGGAGGTAGATAGTATTTTTCCTTCATAGACCCTTCATAATCAATTTGAATGTTTATATTACTCAGAATAACCTAGTCATTCAGAATTCCTCTTCTAAATCCTGTTACTGTGTACAACTACTGCATACATTCTCTTGGGTCTGATAATTTCACTGCATTATTTCATGCAAGTATTTCTATGATTTTCTAAAATCAACCTGCTCATCATTTCTTACAGCACAGTAGTAGTCCATCACAATTCACAATGGCACAACTTGCTCAGCCATTCCCCAAATGATGAGCATTACTTGAACATTCTTTCAACTTTTCCCAATAAAGAGCTGCTATAAATATTTTAGAAATGTAGATTCTTTTTCTTTTTCCCTGATCACTTTGGGAAACAGATCTGCTAGTGGAATTGCTTGTCAAAGGTTATGCAGTTTCATAACTTTTCAGTCATAATTCCAGATTTCTTTCCAAACTAATTGGATAAATTCACAATTCCACCAACAGTGTATCAGTGTCCCAATTTTTCCACATCCTTGTCAATGTTTGCCATTTTAAGTCAATCTGATAGGTGTGAGATGGTACCTCAGAGTTATTTTAATTTGCATTTCTCTAATCAATAATCATTTAGAGCATTTTTCATATTGGATCTTAGATGGTTTTAATTTCTTCTTTCCAAAACTTCCTGTTTATATCCTTTTATGGTTATGTTTTTAAATACTTAGTAGCTCTAGGATCCTGAGAAAGCTATTCTCTAAGTCTCAGTTTTCTCATCTTTTTTTTTGAATTATAAAGATTTTATTTATTTTGAGTTTTACAATTTTTCCCCTAATCTTACTTCCCTCCCCCCACCCCACCCCCACAGAAGGCAATTTGCCAGTCTTTACATTGTTTCCATGGTATACATTGATCCAAATTGAATGTGATGAGAGTGAAATCATATCCTTAAGGAAGAAACATAAAGTATAAGAGAGAGCAAGACTGGACAATAAGATATCAGGTTTTTTCCCCCCTGAATTAAAGGTAATAGTCCTTGGTCTTTGTTCAAACTCCACAGTTCTTTCTCTGGATACAGATGGTATTCTCCATCGCAGACAGCCCCAAATTGTCCCTGATTGTTGCACTGATGGAATGAGCAAGTCCATCAAGGTTGACCATCATCCCCATATTGCTGTTGGAGTGTAAAATGTTTTTCTGGTTCTGCTCATCTCACTCAGCATCAGTTCCTGCAAATCCCTCCAGGCTTCCCTGAATTCCTGTCCCTCCTGATTTCTAATAGAACAATAGTGTTCCATGACATACATATATACCACAGTTTGCTAAGCCATTCCCCAATTGAAGGACATTTACTTGATTTCCAGTTCTTTGCCACCACAAACAGGGCTGCTATGAATATTTTTGTACAAGTGATGTTTTTACCCTTTTTCATCATCTCTTCCTTTCTGGTCATATTGGCCAGTCTGAGAGGTGTGAGGTGGTATCTCAGAGATGCTTTAATTTGCATTTCTCTAATAAGTAATGATTTAGAGCAATTTTTCATATGACTATGGATTGCTTTGATCTCCTCATCTGTAAATTGCCTCTGCATATTCTTTGACCATTTGTCAATTGGGGAATGACTTTTTAAAAAAAAAAATTTGACTCGGTTCTCTGTATATTTTAGAAATGAGTCCTTTGTCAGAAATACTGGTTGTAAAGATTGTTTCCCAGTTTACTACATTTCTTTTGTTCTTGGTTACAGTGATCTTGTCTGTGTAAAAGCTTTTTAAGTTAATGTAATCAAAATTATCTAGTTTGCTTTTAGTTATGTTCTCCATCTCTTCCTTAGTCATAAACTGCTCCCCTTTCCATAGATCTGACAGGTAAACTACTCCTTGATCTTCTAGTTTGCTTATAATATTGCTTTTTATGTCTAAATCCTGTAACCATTTGGATCTTATCTTGGTATAGGGTGTGAGGTGTTGGTCTAATCTAAGTTTCTTCCATACTAACTTCCAATTTTCCCAGCAGTTTTTATCAAAGAGAGAGTTTTTATCCCAATAGCAGGACTCTTTGGGTTTATCAAATAGCAGATTACTATAATCGTTTCCTTCTATTGCAACTAGTCTATTCCACTGGTCCACCACTCTTATTTCTTAGCCAATACCAGATAGTTTTGATGACTGATGCTTTATAATATAATTTTAGATCGGTAGGGCTAAACCACCTTCTTTTGCACTTTTTTTTCATTGAATCCCTGGAAATTCTTGACTTTTTATTTCTCCATATGCATTTACTTACATCAGTTTTCTCATCTTAAAGATGAAATACATACTCAATGATCCTTGAAAGATACTTTCACTTAAATTTATGATTGTATAATGCAAAGAGGTTTCATGAGCAGCTGGAACCACCAAGAGGGTTTTTTTATCCTGTCATCCAAATAACCCTTTCATTTTATCTTTCTGTGTATTCAGAAAAATGAAAAAAATCCTCTAAATATCATATATGGACTTAGTAATATTTTAAGGCAATGCCCTGAACTTAGAGACAGAAAATGTAGTTCCAAATCATAGCTTTACCACTGGATAAAGTAGGTACCCAATTGTTACCCTGGATAAAGAATTGGATTTTACTCTATGACCTTTAATAGCTAACATTTAATTCACCCTTTAAGTTTTACGAAGTACTTTTTATTCATTATCTCATTTGATCCCCACAACAGTGCCGAGTATTATTACTTTCATGAGAAAGCAGAGGTTTTAGATGGACCTTATTAAGCTAGTAAGTGAGGGAGTTAAGAGTCACAGGATTATGGGAGATTAAAGCCAGAAAAGAGAAAGCTAGGTGACACAGTGGATAGAATACCTAGCCTTAGAGTCAGAGAGATCTGAGTTCAAATCCAATCTCAGACATTCACTAGCTGTGTGATCCTGGGCAAGTCTATTTGCCTCAGATTTCCTAATCTGTAAAAAAGCTAGAGAAGGACATGACAAACCACTACTATGGTTTGAACCAAATAAGGTCACAAAGATTAAAAAAAAATGACTGAATAACAACTGAAGAGTGAGAAAAAGTGTCAGAAAGTGGACACATACCTTGGACCAATATGGCCTCAGGTTTATGTCATATGAGGAGGAAAAGGGAGTTCTTCCTATAGTACTCAGCTCTGAAAGAATTAGTTCTAAACCTAGGAAAGGCATTAGAGGATATTTAGTCCTACAACATTTAGCAGATCAGGAAACTGAGGTCCTTTAGGGGATATAATGTGGCTATGATCACACAGGCAATAAATTAAAGAATCATAGATTTAAAATACTTAGGTCGGCTTAGTCACTTGTTCCAGGTCACACAAGTAGTAAGCAACAAAGACAGGATTTGAACTCAGAACTTCTGCCTTCATTGAACCATGCTGTCTCTCTGAATAGCCAGAATTGGAACCCAAATCTTTTCTCTCCATGTAGCATAGTACCTTACTAGTTGAAGAAGCTGTTTAAGAATTGTTTATTGGATTGAATTGGAATCTGGTACATGGTAAGAAAAAAACACAGGAAATGAGGTTGTTAAAAAAAAAGACTCAGTACCAGAGTGTCCATACATTAAACAGACATGTGAAATGGTCTAGGAGAGTTAGCAGTATGGGTGGCAGAAAACTGGGGATATGTAGCTCCACAGCTATACCTTCACAAGGGAAATATTTCAGTGTCCCATAGGAATCGTATTATCCTTGTATTTGCACCAAAGTCAAGTAGAAGATACATGTGTAAGAATGACACATTTATCAGGACTCTTATCAGACTCTCTAACCCTTCTTTTTCTGTACCTTATTGATAATGTTATTAGCTCCCATGGGTCCAATGATCATTTCTATACAATTGACCCCTAAATCTAAATATCCAACACAAATATGTCTTAACTTCTAGTCCTCTATCAGCAACTGCCTGTTGGACATCTTTAACTGGATTTTCTTTCTCTAATTCAAGATGTGCAAAACAGGATGCATTATCTCTTTTTATAAAAGTGTATCTCCTCTAAATTTCTCTATTTCTGAGGAGGTCATCATCATTCTTTGAGCTCTTGAAATCCAGGCCCAATTCACATTCTTGGATTCTTTCTTCTTCCTCTTTCCCCAAATCAAATCAGTTTCCAAGTCTGATCTATTCTATTTCCATAGAGCACTAGCCTTGAAGTCAAGAGGACCTGAGTTCAAATTTGAACTCAGACACTTGACACTAGCTGTTTGATCTTAGGCAAGTCACTTAACCCTGATTGCCTCACATCAAGGGCCATCTCCAGTTGTCTGATCCATATTTGGCCATTGGACCCAGATGGTTCTGGAGGAGAAAGTGAGGCTGATGACTTAGCACAGCACCCCCTCACTCAAATCTAACTTCTTTACTTTTCATGGCATCACTTCCCTGGTGTCATGGCCTTCTTTGAGAATGAAAGAAAAGCAACATCATCATTCTTCCACAACCTGTCTTTCATTCATCCCTTTTTCTCCATCACATGGTCTCCACCTTAGTACAGGTTCCCAATATCTCTCATCTGCACTAATTGCAATGGCCTTCTAATTGGACTTAGGGCTTTCAGGTTCTTTCTTCTTCAATCTATCTTTCACACACCGTTGACAAAATAAAGATAGAAGAAAACATGAGTCTGAACATGCTTCTCCCCTAATCAAGAAACTTCAGAGGTTCTCTCTCACCATTAGAATAAAACAGCAACTACATAAAGGCAAAATGCCTTTAAAATTCTTCAGATTCTGGCTCCAGTCAGTCTATCTTTCCAGGATTATTTGTGCAAATTGACCTTGACAAGTACTCTGAACTTGTCATTCTATCTCCTGTCTTCGTATGTTTGCACAAGTTGTGTCCCATGTTTAGAATTCCCTCTCCCTTCAACTTTGTCCCTGCAGTCCCCAGATACCTTCAGATTCAGTTCATGGATCATTTACTACAGAAAACTTGTCCCAGTCCCCATAATTGTTATAGTTTCTTTCATTTATAGATACATCTGTTTGCTTGGTGCTTCATCCAAATAGAATTTAAGTTCCTTGAATGCAGAGACTGTTTCTGTTTCACCTTTGAATACCCAAAGTCTAGTACAGTTTCTTACACTTAGTAGGTGTGTATTGGATTGAATTAGAAGAAAGTGAAAGGGCTGGTTGTCTCTTTCTAACCCAATTATCAGAAACACTGAGTATTCCGTGAAAGAAAAGAATAAATGCTTTGAGGGAAGAAAAAAGAATAAAAGTAATTTACAGTCATAGAGAAACACCAATCTTTGTCAGGGGAACAGAATATAATACAAGGAAGAAAGTAAAGAAAGTTTATTAAACACTAGTGTTTATGTGTATATGTGTATATATATATATATATATATATATATATATATATATATATATAAAACAAATTTATATAAAACATATGTAGCAAATATCTTGGCTAATAATTTGTACATGCATATATATGTGCATACACTCACAAAAATTACATATCTGGATCCTCTTAGGAGGAAGCAGCTTCCTCCTTAAAATGATAAGTAACACCACAGAATTATGATGAGTCTACAAAGTCAAAGGAAGTTAAGGGTCTGAGTATGAATCCCTCTTCTGTCTCTTAAAATCTGTGAGATCTGGGGCAAGTTACTTAAGTACTGTTATTGAGAAGTCTAGATTAGAATAGATGACTTTTAATTATATCATCAAATGATCCACCAGCAGAAGTCATCTAATCTTGGTCAGAGAAAGAAGGACAAATATCATTACCATTCTACTTCCATACCTGTCTTTTATTCATCCCTTTTTCTCCATCACATGGTCTCTACCTTAGTTCAGATTCCCAATATCTTTCAGTCAAATGTGAAGGCTATATTAGATTAGATGACCATTAAGGTGCCTTCCAGCTTTAAATCTATGATTCAGTGATTCACTAGTAGTCATTTAGTCATGGTCAAAGAAGAAATGAATTTTTTGGTTGGTGCGTGGCTCTCAGGTGAGGGGGAGCAAGGTGTCACTCAACATTTGGGAAGGAACTCACTGGGTAATGAATCCAAGACAAGACAGCAAGTGTTTTAAGGCTTACTGAGGTAATTCACGTGGGAACATAGGTACTGCCAGAAAGCATTACTGGGAATTATGAAATCCTGAGCAAAGAACTGAGGGACTTAGGGGAATTGGTGGTATTTATCTTACTAGTGCCATTTAAAGGTAAGGGATCAGAAAATAAAGGAAGATATGAGAAAGGAAAAGTTGATCAAGAAAATAGTCACTCTGATCATTCTGGATCATGATTTAAAGATACAGAAAAAGCAAGCTCCTGGCCAGGAAAGAGAACTTTAAGAAGAATATTGGAGCAGCTAGGTGGCACAGTGGATAGAGCACTGACCCTGTAGTCAGGAGGACCTGAGTTCAAATCCAGCCCCAGATACTTATAAATGTTTGTCCTTCATTCTTGAAGACCATGGCATCAGGAGAGGTGATGCCATGACAAACACATGAATTGATTTTAGTGAAGGGGTGCTGTGCCAAGACACCAGCCACACTTTCTCTTCCAGTCATCTGGGTCCAGTGGTCAGATATGGATCAGGACAACTGGAGATGACCCTGGAAGTGAGGCAGTCAGGGTTAAGTGACTTACCCAAAGTCACAAGGCTAGTAAGTGGCTGGTTTCTATCTCCCATCCTCCTCACTCCAAGGCCAGTTCTCTATCCTCTGCACCACTTTGCTGCTCCTCCTTAGACATTTAATACTTACTTAGCTGTGTGACCTTGGGCAAGTCACTTAATCCCATTGCCTTGCAAAAATCAAACCCTCCCCCCTCAAAAAAAAGAAAGAAAGAAAAATACACCTAGGGAAGAAGATAATTGCTCATGTACAAGTTCTAAATCAGTTACCATAAGTGGGTATAACATAACAGTTTTGAGTCCCAGAAATTCAATAAAGAGATTATCCAGAGAGAACAGCACTAATAATGCTCATGACTTCAAATACACACACATACATATATACACAAAAATGTAAATATATAGATATATAAATGTAGATATATAGATAGCAAAGTACCTATAAATCTTATGATGAAGTTAAATACAATCTCATATGTATAGAGACATTTTGTCATATAATTCATGTTAATTAGATTATATATAATCCATATTTTGCCACAGAAGGGTATACGTTTTTTAGGGTATACTTTTTTAAAGAAAACAAATTAGTTCAAAGAGGGCAGTGGAGTAGTATTTTATATATATCACAGAGTATAAACCTCTGTGAACACTCATAAATCAGAAGAGGAGAGCATGGGAGAGAATATATAGGACCAAATGGAAGGAGGGGAAAAAGTAACACCATAGTAGAAATTTATTAGAGACTGCCCAACCATAAGAAAGTTTTAAATGATAAGTTCTGGAAGGATTGATAATCATAATCTTAAACAAATTAAAAAGAATAACTTGGAACACCTCATCATCAACAGGGAATTAATCCCTTTTCCATTTGATTTATGTGCTAATTACAGACAAATACTTTGACAATAAAGTTAGGTAGTAATAATAGGCTTCAATTATTTGGACATAGAATCACAGAATAGAGAACTGATCATCCAGGACAACCCTATTCACTTTAAAAATGAAAGAACTCAGGCCCAGTGAGGTCTCATGGCTTACTCAAGGTCATATAGACATAAATGGCAGAAGCAACATTCAAACTCTTTTCTGAATCCAAAGCCAGTTTTCTTTGCACTATGAACTCTCTCTTGCTTTCTGCCAAAAGGAGAGCAATTAATACATTCCTTTTAAATAATTTTAATAGAACTATTATTTCTTTGATATGGATATTCCCTCTATTGGTAATGATCTCAGACCATATATAACTCCTTATCCTGACTTCCTTGTCCCATACTCCTATAAATCCTCAATAGGGAAGTTACTGTAGACTTTCTTCTAATGTACTGAAGACTTTCTTCTAAGTCTTTAAACATTTTATGGGTACCAGTACTATCTATCTATCTATCTGCCACCCCTAGTTCTTTATTTATAATTGACTAAGTTCATTTTCCAATTTTACTTTATTTGAAGGATATTCCTTATGGTGCCTAATCTACCTAAGGTATTATTTGAAATATGCTGTGTTCCTGTGTTTCATCAATTCACTTTGGGCCAGCCCTAATTTTGGTTCTTTGGAGATTGTTGTAGCCTATGATTTATAGTCAGCTAGTATCAGCAGAATAATATTGATGTTAAAATCATAGGTTAGTTTTTGTGTCAAGGAGCAGTATGAGGTTGTTGGAAGTGCTGCATCATTTCTCCAGGTTCATGCTTTTCCTCCTGTTCAATTTTGTGTTTAACTCATTGTCCATCTACAAGGTCTATTCAAGAGTGAGATACTGATGAATTAACTCAATAGATTGCCTATCCAACTGCAAGTTGCTATTTAGTCAATATAATTTTTTCATCCATTTGGGTTTTTCCTGTGCATTGTTAGACCAATCTCTTTTGAATCTCTGTGAATCTCACTGAGAAAGTCTGACAATTACAATGTCTGAGTTTTTTAAAAATTGGGGTATCTCACCACCAACAGCGTGAATTTGAATTGTGTGTTAGAGAATATCTTTGGCAGGTGCACATATTCTATGCATTTATTGATGATGATAATTGGAGAATTATCGAGCAAAGTTAAATCTATGGCTTTATGTATAAAAGAATCTTGTTGATATTTACTTGAGAGGTTCTTTGGAGGAGACCCTTTAGAGATGGTTTTTTCTCTTCCATAGAGAATGGAACTCCACAAAATAGTAATCCAACACTCTCATTTTATAAAAGAGAAAACTACTAAATCCAGTTTTTTTGTTTAACTTGTTTTTCTAATTAACAAGAAATTCAAACTGACAAATCAAAACCAACAAACAACAGCATTAACTAGCAGACAATAAGAAATAAACTCTAACACCATTTATCCAATTGTGAGACTGTGAAGATATGGTTTGCTGTATAAACTTGTTTATGAAAGCCTGTCAGTTCCCTTCACATAATTTCATCAAAGATACCCTTGATACATGTAAAGATCATTTTCATAAGGATTTTATAGAGATGAGAAAGTAGGCATATGGGTAGGTAGGTGCTGATGTCCTCTTAATTATCTTTTTTGTGTAATGATGCCATCTGTGATTTTTTTTCCGACCATTTGGTATATTCTTCTCTTCCAGGTATTTGGGAAATTATTCCCTTAATACTAACAAAATAATGTCATTGCAGCACAGATGCCTTTTATGTGTACTTGGTCTGGCCCAGTCACTTATCTCCTTAAGTGCTCTTCCTACTTTCTCATCTAAAACTCCATCCTCTTTCAATGAAAGAGTCATCAAAGATAATGAGAAATTATTCTAGAAATGTTGGTAAATCTGTTTCATTTTGTGTCTATTTGTTGTCCTGATTTTGACTATAGATGTTTTGAAGTTGATCTGACTGGCTTATTTAGATGTCTTATCAAGCTTTATACAGACTCATATTTGTATTCAATGGATTTTGTGACATCATAATTTTTGTAATGTTCCACTATCCTATGTAATATAGTCCAAATTTACTTCCTCTTACAGTGACTCAATGTTTCTCTTAGCTGATATGCTTCTTTGCTTATTAAGTATTTTTTGTCTGAGGTGGTTTGGAATCCCTTTTGTACTCTTTGTTATGAAAAAAGGGTTTGTATCATTCAAATTTCTGTGAGAAATTCTACTTCCTATTTTTAGGAATAGACCATGTTAGAGTTATAATTTAAAAAATGCTCCCTTCCTATTTTCAAACTTTCTTTGAATTTGATTTTGATTTTGGTTCTCATTTCACTTACATGATGCTTTGACCCTACACACAGAGAATTAAAGAATGCATATTTTTGATAAGTAATCATTTATTTCCTGTTAAGAGAGTAAATTTCAGTTTTGGTGAAGTTTGATATTCACCCTGTTCAAAACTTTCTGAATCTTTTATTGTGGGAAGTATTTCCTGGTGATCTAGGTGCATATTATTGGAATTACCTTTGCCTAAACTTATAGATTCAAGATTAGAGAAGAGAAACCTGGAAAAGTAGGATTGAGATTTCATTGATAGCAACTTTCTTCATATAAAACTATTTAAATCACTTTATTTTTCATTGTATTCTATACATAATAAACTATGTAATCAGAGAATATCATGAACCTATGAAGACAGAGAAAAGTAGTCTTTTGGACTTCTGTAGGGTGGGAGTCCAGAGTCATCTGTAAATAGTAAATTTAATTTTTAATATTTTGAGCAATATTCCATCTAAATCTCAAGACTAAATTGGAACATGACACACTAAGAATTACCCAAAGTTGCTTTTGTGCTAGGACAGTTGCCATCAGGGCACTGCAGGAACTACCTAGGGATTTGTATGCTGAGTACCTTTTTAGCACTCAACAGAGATACTAGAGCAGGTACTCAACCCCAAAACACCTAAGTTCTCCTCCCCTCCCATTGGCTCTATTGATAGTTTTTCCATTGTGCATTAGAAAGTAACTGATGGATAAGGCAGGGGCTTTTAGTCCAAGTAGAATGTCATCTGTTGGCTCATTCAAATATTGCAATGAGTTCGTTAAACTGCCTTTCTGGATAATTAACACACTGACACACCATCTCCCTACATGCTTAAGTGCCAGGAGAGGAATAGAGGTAGCCTTACAAATGCAATTAGGTTCAAAAATTCTGCTTCACAAGGAGGAGGCAGCAGTTCATTTGCAAATTTTAATGGACTGCACACTCAATGGGGATGAATCATGTGGTAGAAACCCTGAAAGTGTGTGAGTTATTGCAACAATATCAGTGGAAAGATCACTAAAAGAAAACCAGATTGAATAACTAAAAAAAAAAACTAGTAATGGTGCCAGATGACAGATAACAAAATATACCTTCTTCCTTTGGCAGAGGTAAAGGATACAACGAGTAGAATATTGTGTCGATTTCAATGAGGTCATTATCTCAGATTTATTTATTAACTAGTTCTCTTTTTTCTCTATCTCTTTATTTTATAATACAGTGTTATATTTCTAAAGATAAGGGTGAATGGTGAATTTCTACGAATGTAAGTAAGTTGATCACAAAAGTTGCCAATAAAACTTACTTTTAAAAAAAAGTTAAAGAGAACTCAGCCCAACACCAGGATTAGGGTGGTGATAACTTGGTTGTCCTCTGCCCTGGCCTAATCACATCTGGAATGTTACATTTAATTCAGGGAGTGACATTTTGGGAAGGATATTGATAAGTTGACTGGAGACTGTACTACATAAGGATTGACAAAGGGAACTGGAGGAATTAAAACTGAAGGAGAGGAAAGACAGTTTGATAGGAGAACATGATGTCTGTCAACAAATATTTCAAGGATTTTCAAGGGGCTGAGGTTAGACACACTCTGCTTGGCCCCAGAAGGCAGCATTAGGAGTAGTGGGCAAAACTTCTAATAGGCAATTATACTGCATATAGAACATAATTTCCTAATAAATAGCACTCCATGAAAGTGACTTTATGCCAGGAATACTATTGAGGGTATTCTCTATTAGGTTAGATGGGACTAGATAGACTTTGATATCCTGTCCAACTGAGAGATTATGGAATTTGATGATTACTAAGAGAGAAGGATTAAGGAGAGGGAGAGACAGGAAGCAGATGGGAGTTGACAAGCCAAAAGAGACAAGAGGAGAGGCAGAGCAGGAGGTCTAGGATAGAGCCAAAAGGATCCAAAGGGTGGAGAAGATGAGCTGCCTGCCAATATCCACAAACTTAATAGTCTAGTCTGGGACTACTGTTACCTACTGGCTTTGTCCTGTCTGCCCAAGTTCCCTGAGGTTTATGAGTTCCCCAGACCAGAGTGAGTTCTATTTAGCTCTGGTAAAATAAAAGGTAAATTCCAGCCAGAAGGAAGGAGAAAGGGAGTGGTGGTTGTCCAACAGTAACTTCCATCTACTTTTTAATGGGAGCTTCTGAATATAGTAAATACACTCAGTCTGAGGACACAGAATTGATTTTTCCCCCTGCTCACTGAAAAGCTTCAATCAATCCTCCTCCTGGCAATGGCAGTCACCTCTTGACCTCTAATTAATCCCCTTCCCCTCTCCCTCAGTTCCTGGTGTTGTAAATTTAAAGACCACTGCTACCTCTCCCTCTGCTCCCTCCTTTCCTTAGAAGAAATGTGATGATGAGGAAAGAAAGGAGCCTATACCACTGAGAACTCTCAGCTCAGCCACCCTTGATACCAAGGACAGAGACACACTTTGCTAATGCTAATTATCCAAGTGGGTGGGAATAATAAAAGATAGGGAGGCTCTGGGGAAGGAGTCCAGCACCAAAAGCTAGTAGTGTGGCAGTCTGATTTCATAGAATTATAGAATGTTATAATTAAAAGGAGCTTCAGAGTCATCTAATTCATTCTTTTCACTTTACAAAAGAGGAAACTAAGGCCCAAAGAGATTTAGAAGACACAATACTTCCTACTTTTCTTCCCCACCACTGCCTGCCCCAAACTACTTCCCACAAGACTGACAAAGGACCTGAAATGCACTTTCATTTGACACTCATAACCTCACTCTAAGGTAAAGATAGGCAGGTAATTTTTTCCCATTTAAAGTGATAATGTTGCAGCACAAAAAACTTGAAGCTGTAGGAGGTAGGGGCAATAGCAAGGACTTGGAGTCAGAAGACACAGGTTTGACTCTGGTCTTTGCCACTTTCTAGTTATGATCACGTTTTTCTTCTCTACAAAAGTGGAATAGTAAGCTCCCAGTGAACCTCACAGAATTATTATAAAGCTTAACTAGAATAATGGATGTGTAAAACTTGATGAACCTAAAGTGCAATTTAATATAAGGTGACAAATCAACAATGTACTTAGGACTTGAACTCAGAGCTGGATTTTGCTTTGACTTAAGAGCAGCACATGTGGAACAGGGTGGGTTGCTGGGGAGAGAAGGAAAGTTAGAGAGGGAGACTATTTTTTCCCAGGGTCTTTTCTCTCTAGCTTGAAACCCTAAAGGACCTTCTTCCCTCCAAAAGAACCCCAGCTTCTTACTCCATGCATTGGCCAGGATCCAAGAGCTAGAGCAGCCTTCTCATTTGCATGCCAGTTCCTCTGATTTGTTTAATCAAAACCAAATGCAATTACAGTAATGGCTGATTATTGGAACCTCAGAGTGGGCACTGAGGTTGGAAAATCTTACTGAGTGTCCTATCTTTCTTATAAACCCTTTCTCAGAGGTGAAGTGTCTGAAGAAAACAGGTCCTGAGTCTGTATATCTGCTTTTTCACACTCCCCATCATCAACAACCTTCTCCCTTTTCTCCCTTTCTCCCTTTCTTTCCTTTTCCCTTTCCCTCTCCCACTCTGTCTCAATCAACTTCCCTCTCTTTCTGAAACAGTAAGCTTCTTTTGGCTTCAGTTTACCTAAAAGGATTAGATTAAATGTCTAAGTCCCTTTCATCACCAAAACCTATGCTCTCAAGAAAGAGTACTGATGAAGTAGAGGACATGAGCTGAGGAGGTCCCATTATTCTTAGAACTAGGTCAAGGATTCTGTTTCCCCAATCACACATTCATCAAGAAGTATACGGGATGGCTAGGTGGCACAGTGGATAGAGCACTGGCCCTGGAATCAGGAGTACCTGGGTTCAAATTCGGCCTCAGACACTTAATAATTACCTAGCTGTGTGGCCTTGGGCAAGCCACTTAACCCCATTTGCCTTGTAAAAACCTTAAAAATATATATATATAAGGGTTAGGTGCTCAAAGGCCAACTTAGAGTAAAGCAATTAGCCCAAGGTGACAGTAAGTATTAAAACTGATATTTGAGTTGCAGTTGTCCTGAGTACAGGACCATTCCCTTTGAGTCTTGCCCTATTAGCCACAAAATTTTTACCATATGCTAAAGTAAAATCAAAATGATGATATTATTTAGGTATAAAGGATGCTACCATAAGCAAATTAGGGGAATGTGGAATAGTTTATCCATCATACCTATAGATTTATGGCATATAGCAAGTGCTATATAAATGATGATGTTCAGTTATTTCAGGTTGTTTCAATCCTATCTGACTCTTTGTAATTCCATTTGGGATTTTTAAAAATTTTAATATTTTATTTTTTCCCAATTGCTTGTAAAAATAATTTTAACCTTCATTTTTAACAATTGAGTTTCAGATTCTTTCCTACCACCCCCATCATTGAGAAAGCAAGCAATTTGATCAAGGTTATAAATATATGCAATCATGCAAAACATATTTCCACATTAGTCATATCATGAAAGAAAACATACAAAAATAAAGCAAGAAATATACAGAAGGTAAAAAAACCGCATGCTTTGATCTGCATTCAGATTCTATTAGTTCTTTTTCAGGAGGCAGATAGCATTTTTCAATAAAAGTTCTTCAGAATTGCCTTGATCAGGAACAGCTAGGTGGCACAGTGGATAGAGCACTGTCCCTGGAGTCAAGAGCACCTGAGTTCAAATCTGACCTCAGGCGTTTAATAATTACCTAGCTGTGTGGCCTTGGGCAAGCCACTTAACCCCATTGCCTTGCAAAAAACAAAAACAAACAAAATAACCCTTTAAAAACAAACAAAAAAAAAAAAAAAACCCAAACAGAACTGCCTTGATCACTATCTTGCTGGGAATTGCAAAATTGATCATGGTACAATATTGCTGTTACTGTTGTACAATGTTCTTCTGGTGCTGCCCACTCCACTTTGTATCAGTTCATATAAATCTTCTCAGGTTTTTCTAAAAGCATTGTGCTCATCATTTTCTGTAACATAGTAGTATTCCATCCCAATCCTACACCACAGCTTGTTTAGCCATTCCCCAGTTTCCCAATTGTTTAGCCATCCCTTCCATTCTCAATACTTTGCAACCACAAAAAAGAGCTGCTTTGAATACCGTTGTACATATGGGTCCTTTTCCTTTTTCTTTGATCTCTTTGGGTTACAAAGAGTCAGACACAACAAAAACAACTAAACAACCATGCTAAATGCTTCACAATTAATATTTCATTTGTTCCACATGACAATCCTGAGACACAGGTGTTGTAATTATATCCACTTTACAGATGAGGAAACTGAGGCAGAAGTTAAGTGACCTGGCCAAGATCACACAATTAGTAAGTGTGTGAGGCTGGATTTGAACTTGGATCTTCCTGACTACAAGTCTAGTAATCTATCAGTGCTGCCAGCTGAATTCAAGACTTCCTAATTGCAAGGTCAGCCCTTTACCACTAGCTCAGGTTACCTCTCTGCCTTACACAAGGTAAGAGCATAATAAATGTATCTTCAGTTCAGTTGAGTTGAATTTGAGGGTATATCAAAGACAGTGCAGAACTGAGAACATGATGAAGAAATTGAGACTCAAAGGAGGGTTATGAAGATTAACCACACAGTTCATAATCCTCAGAGCTAGAATTCAAATTCAGGTCTTTTGATTCCAGAACTCTTTCTTCTTTATTGTAGTTGAGTCTTTACAGCTGTGACTATTTGTGATCCCACCTAGGATTTTCTTGGTAAAGATACTGGGATAGTTTGTCACTTTTCTTCTCTAGTTCATTTTACAGATGAAGAAACTGAGATAGAGTGATGTGCCTTGCCTAGGATCTCACAGTTAGTAAAGGTCTGAGATTGGATTTGAACTCAGGTCTTCTTGATTCCAGGCCTGGCTATCTACTGTGCCACCTACCTGCCATTTTTCCCATTAGGCCCATAAAATTCAACCCTTCCCTAGATAGTCCTTTTGTTGCTTATTACCAGTTCTTGGCTTACATAAAATATTTTTTTTCACTTGTTGGAATACTCTCCTTTTCATCTTTACCTCCTGGCAGACTTCCTTTAAACCACAGTTAAAATTCCATCTTCTAGGAGAAGACTTTCTTAATCTCCTTTAATGTTAGTGCCTTCCCTCTGTGGATTATCTCCAATTTATCCTATGAAGTTTATCCTATCTATAGTTTGTTTATGTTTATAGTATTTTTGTGTTATTTCTCCCCTTAGACTTTGTCCCTAGACAGAAGGGACAGTCTTTTGCCTTTTTTGTGTGTCTCTAGTGCTAAGTAGAATATTTGAGATGTTGTTAGAAGACACTTTAATAGGGAAGCTAGGTAGCACAACGGATAGAGCATAGCCCTTAGAGTCAGGAGTACCTGAGTTCAAATCTGGCCTCAGATGCTTAATAACCTGTGTGACTTGGGGCAAGTTACTGAACCCCATTGTCTTGCTAAAAAATAAATTTAAAAAAAGTTCACCTCTCAGAAATGAGGAAAGATAGGATTCAAAATAGTTTCCAGTAGAGTCAAGATAGTCAAAAAGTGAGGCCATGGATGGTTATATGATGTAAGACCTTGGGCAAGTCTACTTGACCCCATTGCCTTAAATAAATATCTTTTTTTAAAACTTCACAAAAGAAATCACTTAAATTTTATTTGCTGACTTTCACTAGCTCTCTTCATTTTCTTTGTGTCCTACTCTAATTACCCCAGAAGTTTCTGCCCTATATCATTGAGATCATCAGACCCTAATAGAATTCAGATTTTCTGGGTATAGAAACTAAGGTTGAAGAGGACATTTATTCCTGTCAATTGTCATCAGTGCTGGAGGTGAGAGTGAGAGGTAAGGTAAAATAGAGAGAGCTGATAATAATAATTTGTATGATGTTGTTTAGTTGCTTCAGTTGTGTCTAACTCTTCAATGACCCTATTTGGAGATTTCTTGACAAAGATACTAGAATGGTTTACCATTTCTTTCTCCAGTTCATTTTACAGATAAGGAATGGAGACAAACAGGGTTAAGTAGCTTGCCCAGGGTCACACAATTAGTAAGAGTCTGGGGCTAAATTTGAACTCAGGTCCTCCTGACTTCAGGTCCAGCATATTCACTGTACCACCTAACTAATCCCTGGCAAATAGTAGGTGCTTAATATGTGTTCAATGGATTAAATTCAATTAAATCATATAGTCTTTGCCTAAAAGCAAGGAACTCACTTTATTTCAAGGTAGCTCTTTCTTTTTTGGAAGCCATAGTTCCTCCAATCAGATTATCTGCACCCTGCCTGGATCCTCATTCAACATCAGAGGATTCAGTCCAGATGTTGATTTGAAAGGAAACCACGACCTAGAGAGCTTAGGTAATTTACCTAATGTACACAGAGAGATAGACCCTGGATTCAGAATCAAACTACGACCCATTTGTTTCCACTATACCATGCTGCCTCTCTAGGAGAAAGAAAGTTAAAAGAACAAACAAGTAATGATTTATAATGGAAGAAGGATGAAACTAAATCAGAAGACCTGAGTTTGAACCCTGACTCCACTGCCTGTTAATTGCCAAAAGTTTTTCTTAATATTGAGGAGAAAACTGTATCTGTCATGTCCACTCATTGTTCTTAGTTCTTTACTCTGTAACCCAGCCTCAATCCTTTCCAGGTTACATCCCTTCTAATACTTGTCAGGAATTTGAGTCAATTCATTGTCCTAGAGTTTTAATTAGTAGTTATTAGTGACAGATACTGTTGCAGATCCTAAAGCTACAAAGCCAAAACTGAAGCAGTCCTATCCTCAAAGAGCTTTTTGTTCTACGGGGGGAAGTCTGGTATATACAATCATTCAACAAGCATCGTTAAGCACCTACTATGAGTCAAGCACTGCATTAGGCTTTGGGGATTTAAATGTAAACTGTATACCATAAATGTAAACAGTATACTGTACACGATAAGGAAGACCTCTTCCCCAAAGGGACCCCACTTCTGGAATTTAGTTTAGTCCCTGGCCTTGAAAGAGGGAAGTCGGGGTCTCCTAGGATTCCCTGGTTTATCATATCCCAGATGCTCAGAGAAAAATCTCTTAAATAGGGTTTAGGAATGTCTTATATCTAGGATATTCCCAAAATAGATTAACAAAGTCTTTTCTAGGAGGGTACTCTTAGACCCAAAGACTTCTCCAGTTCTATCTGGACAGCATGTTCCAAGATTTTTGTCATCTGTGTCCTAGCTTCAGTCTTCATCCTCAGAGATTTCTTTAGCCAGAACTCACCTCCAGGTTTCCTTCTTTGCCTCCAGGCTCTTCTTCAAAGGAGAACCTTGAATAGTCTATTCATCAGGCTCCCCTCAATGAACCTCTCTCTCTCATCAATGATAACTCTACTGGATTTATTCCACAATAGTCAGCATACTCCCATCCCTTTAGACTCTCTATCCAAAGGAGTCTGAATGCCCAACAACTGAATAGTCACCAGTAAAGTGATTCTTCAATGGTATTGGTGATCCTGAGGAGATATTAACCGACACTGATAATTGATAATGTGAAGAAACAGCTGGAATGGGTTTTCAAACTGAAAGCTTCAGAAAAAAAATAGTCCCTGGGGTTCTTCTAGAACCCTGAGGGGGAAATATAACAAAATCTTATTCTGGGAACCTAATTTGTCAATGAGAATAGAGGTTGATATAAGTATCCCTAAAATGTATAAAGTCTGCAGCCTTCGGATTTATATTTGTATGTCCAAATAGATCCAGATTATTTGTATATATAGTTAAAGATGTATGTATCCAGATATTTGTTTCCTTAGCACATAGTACAACCCAGCACATAATAACTGCTTTATAAATGTATGTTAACTGTTGACTATCATGTACAAAATAAGATTAAGTATGGGACAAGTACTTACTTCTTCTAACATAAAAGGAATGCTTAAAAACATGGAAGATTCATAAGTGTGCATTAACAAATACTTAACAATGCAGAAATCCGACACTGTTCTAGAAATCTGAGAGTTAAAATATATAACAGCTGCTTACAGGGAACAATAAGCAGACCAGATTCAGACTTTCATAGAATCATCAATATAGTTCTTAGAGATTGTCAAGTCCAATGATACAGTGGGATAACTGAGGGCCAGATAGATTTAAGAGACTTATCTAGTAGCATCCATGAGGGTTTTGGTAGATATTTAATAACGGGCTCTCTAAAAGGGCATAAGACACTTTTAAGTGTAATTGGCACCATCAACACTTTCTCCATTAAGTCTTGATTTAATATTTGGTTGCTTGTCTTAATCAACCAAACATTTGATCAAGCCCTGGTTTGTAACATTTGCCTATTTCCAAGGTGTAAATTTAACACTGAAAACTGAATAATTGTTTCTTGCAAGCTAGTATGAATTATCCATTAGCTCATCCTTGCTGAGATCACTTAGTGAAAGAGTCAGAATTTGAACCTGGTTCCTTCAAATATAGCATTCTTCCCATTAGACCAAATAGTTTGACTGGAATGTAGAACACATGAGGGGAAATTATATGTCATCAGTCTTAAAAGATTGATGGAACCAGATTGTGAAGGATTTTAAATACCAATCAGAGAAATCTGAGGAATCCAACTTCTTCCCCACCATGCCACCTTAGAAAATTAGGAAATTTTCACATCTCTAGTTAACCATCATTCCATTCCTCCATGATTTTCAAATAGAGGATAGCAATTCAGAAATCACATCTGTGATTTCTTTCAGTGCCCTAGGATGTAGTTCATGGATGTGAAGTTACAGAATTAAGGGAGAGAGACAAGAGTCAAAAACCTAAGCAGAGCTCTTCTGTTCAGACTTGATTAGTCAACCAAGGGGAATACAATGAAGATATCTCTTTTTCATAAAGCATTCACCAAAGGAAAGTAGCCCAAGAGCTTCTAAGGTTAAGCATTCATGAGATTCAAAGCAGGTCAGAGGTGAAAAGATAAAAAGCGAAGACCAGGAATTTACCAGAGAATAGAAAAATCATCTGATGTTTGGAAACTAGGGACAGGCAAGAGACCTTGCTTTGCATTGCCCAGAAGTTCTGAGACTGAGACAGAGAAAGTCAAGACTAGGCATCAATTGCATGCAATGCAATTCAAATTCAATTTAAAAGCTATTTATTGAGTGACAATTAACATATAGAGCAATTTACTAGATACTGAGGAGGTACAAAGTTGAGAGAGATAGGTAGATAGATAGATAGATATAGATAGATAGATAGATAGATAGATAGATAGATAGATAGATATGAACCTTTATTTATTGTGTATCAAACATCACAATAAGTGCTAGGGATTTATATAAAAACTTGAGACAATCTTTGCCCTCAAGGAATTTATATTCTAATGGAGGAAGATAAAAGGGTTGCTGTAAAGGGGGAGAGAGTAAGGAGACTTCGAGATGTGTCATAGAGGCCTGGCTAGATAAGGCAAAAAGTACACCTCTTGGGAAAACTTAGATGGTACAGTGGGCCAGGAGGACCTGAGTTCAAATCCATCCTCAGACACTTAATAATCACCTAGCTATGTGACCTTGGGCAAGTTACTTAACCCCATTGCCTTGCTAAAAAATAAAAATTAAAGTAAAAAAAAGTTCACCTCTCAGAAATGAGGAAAGATAGGATTCAAAATAGTTTCCAGTAGAGACAGTCAAAAAGTGAGGCCATGGATGGTTATATGATAAACAAACTTACACTGGGAAAGTTAATAAAATTTGCAAAACACATAGACTTTTATTTCCAATGGGTTTTTTTAATAAAAGGGGGGATAAAACACATGCAACCAAACCCCCTGCTTATGACAACAGTTCAGTTTCTACTCCATAGAGAAAATCTAAAGAATAATAATATAGGACAAATGCAAGAGAGAAATATAAAGCAAAACACATTTTAGGGGTTGAGGGGGAAGACAGTAATTGATGAGGGATCAGGAAAGATTTCATGGAGGTGAAGGTATTTGAGATGGATTTTCAACATTGAATAAATGAAGAGGGAGAGGAACATTCTAAACATGAGGAATAGCCTGAACAAAAGCAAAGAGGTTGGAAAACAGGAAGGGAAGGAGAAGAAATAAGCATTTGTTAAAAGTTTATTATATGCCAGGCATTGAAAACTTTACAAATATTATCTCATTTAGTCTTTTTTGGCTAGAGTACAGAATGTTTAGAAGAGAATAATATGGCATAAAATTAAAAAGAAGGAAAATGCCAGAATAAGGCATTCCTTGAAAATCAAATAAAATAGTCTGAACTATATTTTAGGAGCTATTGATAATTTTAGGGAATAGAAGTACCATTCTCAGCATATATATGCAAGTTCTGGCAATAGCATAATGGATGACCTAGAGATGGACTTTTGAAAGTTTAAGCAATTAGAAATTAGGCATATGTACTAGAGTACTGATAGTGGAAAGAACAAAATGAGAGATGGGGAGGAAGTAAATCTGACTGGATTGATAAATGATGAGATAAGGAGAGAAGAGAGAGAAGAGTCAAATTTGGCTCCAAGTTAGGAACATGGGAAATTGGGTTCCACAGATCAAGACAGTGAAATCAGTTCTGAACATGTTGAGTTTGAGATGTCTGTTGGCTATGTAATTATAGAAAGCCTGGCTCTGGAAGGAACTCACCAATAGAAAAGAAAGTTGGCATGGAGAGGGATGTTCCAGGGTAAGAATATCCCAGGTGTTGAAGGAAATTGCATGGTAAAAAGGCAGCTGAAAGATGGTGGTGAAGTCTAGAGTCAAATAACTGGAAGAACTCAACTTGGAGGGATACCTCAGCCACATTGGCAGAGAGTTCTATGATTTCATAAGTCCCCACCCAGTCCTTTGTGGATATGCTTCTTATCGTAAGATTATGTACCATAAAGGACTAAAGACTTTAAAGAATTGAAAATAATAATAAAAAGGGGGGCAATGGAGAGGTACATGGTTGAGTGTGAGTAGCTTAAGAAAAGTGAAAAAGAAATAATGTAAAGGATAATACTAAATAAGGAAATCTATGAGTGAAAAAGATGGAATGGTCACCTGTGAGAGCAAAGGACAGTCTGCTTCCTTAAAGAAAACAAGTAAGGTCCCCAGCATATTAGATGAACTTCCTGTGGCAAACATATGTAAGAACACAGATAAGTGTCCACTAGAAACCTAAGTACCTAATGGGTCATAATCTGAATCCTTGGAGTTAGTCCCCACAACAGTGAGATCACAGGTTGAATGTGTATGTGTAATTAGCAGATATAATTATTTTATTTTAAAATTTTAAGAAGGCTAAAATTTTTTTCAGCAGAACTTGATTGCTTTGAAGATGTTTTTGTGTCAGAAATATTTTGACCATTTAAAAACCTCATGCTGTTTTTGTTGTGTCTAACTCTTTGTGACCCCCTTTGGGGTTTCCTTGGCAAAGATACTAGAGTAACTTGACATTTCCTTCTCCAGTACACTTTACAGATAAAGAAACTGAGGTAAACAGGGTTAAATGACTTACCTATGGTCATGAAGGTAGTAAGTCTCTAAATGTCATATTTGAATTCATGAAGATGAGTCTCCTGATTCAAAGCCACTGCAATATCTAGTTGTGCATGCATATACATTTAATTTGATTGTATTCAGCCCTGGTTGATATGTGTGAACTCCTTGAGTCTCAGTTTCCTCATTTATAAAATGAAGGAGTTGGACAAAATAGCTTCTAAATAGCCTCCCTTCTAGTTTCTAAACTATTATCCTATAATTTGCAGATACCTATGTTAGTTACAACTTCCTTTCCTGTCTCAAGGAGTGAGGAGTGGGGCTAATGACTGATTCTTTCTAAACCTTAAACAGATAGAGAAATGACAGCTAATATTAAGCTCTGCACAATGATAAAAATCACTAAGCCCAGAACTGGGTAAAACATGAGCAAGTTTCTGATCAAATCAGGAGACATTACAACAGGAAAATTGCATGCCATACTCTAATGTATGCCTTCCAGTATGATGCTTAAATTTTTTAATAAAAAAAAATTTCCATTGTAAGAAAGAGGTGGAGAGACACGAGTACAACTGAAATCCAGGTTGGCTCCTCAAACTGGCTTCTCTAACAAGGCAAATTGTATATATCGACAGCACCAGCCTACCCTCCCCACCCTGGGTCTCTGAGTACACCTTGGACCAAAATCAGATCACATCTTGCTATTTAACCCCTCAAATCTGATATCTCTAGGATTTCTGACTTTGTCCTTTGGACTGAGTTAGCAGCTTGGATTCTCAGTTTCAGATGTTTACAAGAATGTTCTGGAATTTATTAAGGGCAGCTGGGTGGCACAATGGATGGAACACTGACCTTGGATTTAGAAGGACAGGAGTTCAAATCTGACCTCAGACACTTGCCACTTACTAACTGTGTGATCTTAGGCAAGTCACTTAATTCTGCCACATCCAGGGCCATCTTCAGTTGTCCTGAGCCATATCTGGTCACTAGGCCCAGATGGCTCTGAAGGAGACAGTGAGGCTGATAATTTAGCACAACATCCCTCTCACTCAAATCCAATTCACTTGCTTGTCATGGCATCACCTCCCTGACACCATGGTCTTCTTCAAAAATGAAGGACAAACATTATTATAACCTGAAATTTATTGACTCTTCATAGCCCTTTTTCCTTACTCTGTTCCACTTCCATTCCTATCTCATAGAGGGAGGATGATATTATTGTCATCCCCTTATTAAACTATGAGCTCTTTGAGAACAGAGATTGTGTTGCTTTTCACATTTGTGTGACTGGTCATACAAAAAGTAGCTTTGAATGGTGGGCAGAAAACTGGCCACTGTAGAAAGAAGGCCTGGGATCATGTCATCCATCTGTCACATAATAGCTAAGTGACCTTGGACAAATCATTTACTGTCCCCTGACAACCATCCAACACAATGAGATGCAAAAAAGTACTGATCTACATTGGTGATGGTGGGGAATTTCCTCCATGGAAGTATCCTAGATGAATTAAAACAAAAGATCAGTCTAAAAAAGAAAAATGTTCACAATACAGCACTTTGAACATAAAAAGTTGTTTCACAAATGTTTGTTGGTATTACTTAAATATAGATGAATCCTAGGGACCAGGATATCCTAGCCATGGAAATAGATCTAACTAATCATTGGGCTTATATTATTCTTAATGATTCTGTAGCATCTCCTGTTATTTTGTTGCTGTTCAGTCCTTTTCAGATGTGTCTGACTCTTCATGACTCCATTGGGATTTTCTAACAAAAATCTAGAGATACAGGAGTGGTTTACCATTTTCTTCTCCAATTCATTTATAGATGAGAAAATTGAAGTAATCAGAGTTAAGTGACTTGCTCAGGATCACAAAACTAGAAAGAGTGTGAAGCCAGATTTTTAACTCCTGAAGATGAGTCTTTCTGATTCTAAGTCAGTGCTCTATCTACTGCACCACCTATCTGCCCTAGCATCTACAATTTACCTAATACCTAATTTAGGGATATTCTCATTAGAGAAATTAGCCTGTCTCTAGGTGGCATGTGCCACAAATTCATTCAGTCACTTTCACATTCAGTTAGGTGGTGGAGATAGAGGAAGAGATAATAAGAACTTATAATGTATTAATAATAAGTTTGATGAGCATTTATTAAACACCAACAAATGTACTAGACACTAAGTCATGGAGATACAAAGAAATGCAAAAGTAGCTTACTGCTAAGGCAGGAGACAACATGCAAACAAACAACTGTGCAAAAAAACAAGCTACAAACAGGTTAAATTGGGGAGAATTAACAGAAGGAAGGCATTAGAATTAAGGGAGATCAGGAAAGACTTCTCATAGAAAATGTGATTTTAGCTGGGACTCAACATACATAAACTAAGCATCTATTATGTGATAAGCCTTAAAAGATGGAATAAAAATTGAACCAGATAACTAATGATGCAAGATCAAATAAAATGATGTATACAGCAGGTTGCTTCCCCGCCCCCAGATTTTAATGCGATTTAAGCTATTGTAACTACTATCATCAGCATCCACCATCTACTATTATTAGCACCACCACTACTACAGCTTCTCCCACTGCTACTACTACTACTACTGATAATAATATAATAAATAGTAGCAATAATAAGAATGCAATGAATACTAAGTGATGCTATGAAAAATACACAAAAAAATGCTATGAAGTTCAGAGGAAGGAAAATTCACAAAAGGTTGGAGATTAATGATGGCTCCATGGCGGAAGTAACATTTGAAATGAACCTAGAAGATAGGATTTCAACATGCAGAATGGGAGGTAGAGAGGACCTGAGATGGCACTTTAGGGACAGATGAGTAAAAGCACAAAGGCAAAAGGTAGTGAGTGAGGTCAATAGCAAGCCACTTACTTCACTGACCTTAACCCAACTAATCTTGTACTGATCTCCACCATCATCACCCATCCATCTACTCTGTTTTTCACAGAAAGAGAGACTGAAGTCAAACTGTGAAAGGCTTTTAAAAATGACAGTGGAATTTGTATTTTATCTTAGAGACAGGAGAGAGCCACCAGAGGGCTTCTACTACAGGGGAATGATATGGTCAGATCCATGCTTTAGGAATGTCAATTTGGCAGCTCTATGGAGGATAGGCTGTAAAGGGGAGAAATTGGGTGTAGAGTGACTAATTAGAGTAGTCTACAAGGGCCTGAACTGATGTGGCAGGTATGTGAATAGAGAGAAGGACATAGATGGAAGATAAATTGTTAGAGTACTTAACCCATTATTTGATTTATTGGATATGAATGGTGAGGGAAATGTTAAGAGAATGGCTCCAAGGTTGCAGATCTGGGAGGTGGTAGATGGTTAGGGTTCCCTCAACAATGGAAGTTAGGAAGATAGGAAGATTTGGAGGAAAAAATGATAAGTTCTATTTGAAACATCTTGAATCTGAGTTCCTATTTGGCATCTAGTTAAACCTGACTAATAGATGGTTGATGATTCAAGACTAAAGTTCAAAAGGAAGACTGGGACTAGGTACATAGATATAATCTATATGGAAACAATCAAATGTATGCAAGCTAATGAAACCACTAAGAATGTTCGGAGAGGAAGAAAAAGAGCCCAAAACAAAGCCTCAGAATACACTCATACCTGATCAATAAGTTATGAGGATGGCCCAAAAAATGAATCTGAGGAGAGTCCAGAGAGATGGGAGAAAAACCAGATAAAACCACTTTTACGAAGACCCTAGAAGAAATTCCCCTATAGTAAAAGCCTCTGGTGGCTCTCTCCTGTCTCTAAGATAAAAATACAAATTCCTCTGTCATTTTAAAGCCTTTCACAGTTTGACTTCAGTCTCTCTTTCTGTGAAAACAGAGTAAATGGATGGGTGATGATGGTGGAGATCAGTCTAGGAGGAGCTGGTAGTCAACACCATCAAGTGCTCAGAGAAGGTAAGAAGAGTACTGTGAAAAACCTGTAAGATTTGGCAATTAAGAGAACATTGGTAATCTTGGAGAGAACAGCTTCGGTCGATGATTAGGTCAGAGAAGTAAGATTTGAAAAGACTGAGAAGTGAGTGGGAGGATAGAAAGTGGAAGCAAAATATGTAGGCATCTTTTTTCCACCAGACCCCTGAAACCTCATTATCCTGGAAGATCACCCTGGACCCTAGAATTCCTCCCTCAAAAGTACCCTCTGCTTCTGTTGCTTCTCTCTTCACCACTATCCCTCCCCCTGCCCCACCTCTCATTTTCTCTCTCACTCTCTCTCTTTCTCTCTGAATGGTCCCAGAAACTCTATTTAAAAAAAGAACATCCAGACCAATCTTCACTTCATTTCTCACTAGTTTGTACTCCCAATTTTTAGTGCCTAACACAGTGTCTGACATATAGTAAATATTTAATAAATACTTATCCACTATGAAAGCTATAAGATGCTAATTTAAAGGAATTATAAGATCAAATAAATTTTTATGATGTGATCTGAAACATTTTTTCATTTAAATTTTTATGTTAAACATTTTTTTCAATGAACAACAAACTTGTCTTTCCCCTAAATTGGGTAAAAAAGAAAAGAAAAACAACTCTTATGACAAATATGCATAATCAAGCAAAAATATTTCCCTCCTTGACCATGTCCATTTGCATCAGAAATGGGTACAGTGATTTATCATGAGTCCTCTGAAATCTTGGTCAATCATTGGAATTGATCAGAGTTCTTAAACTTTTAAAAACATTTGTATTGACAATGATGTTCTGTTACAAATTGTTCTGGTTCTGCTCACTCCACTCTGCATCAACTCATTCAAATTTTCCAAATTTCTTTAAAACTGCCCCCTTCTTGCAACACAGTAGTATTATATTAGACCTATTTTTGGTTATTTGTTCTATCATATGTATCCCCTCAGCTTCCAGGTATTTGCTACCCCCCAAAAAGAGCTCCTATAAATACTTTCATATATGAAATTTAGGCATGATTATATGAGAAGGAAAAGCACTAATAAAATAAGGAAAGGTTCAAATTTACAGAGAGAGAGAGAGAGAGAGAGAGAGAGAGAGAGAGAGAGAGAGAGGATCAAGGGGATATACTCCAGAAAAGTTTGGAGAGGATATGACAAAGAAGAGTTGGGAAAGAAGTTGAGGTGCTTTGGATTATAGAATTGTGAAGAAAAGAGAACTCACAATGGATGACCTCAATTTTGTGAATGAAATATGAGGCAAATAGATCCTCTGCTGAGAGAAAGGTGGGATTTGAAACAGTTGATATGGAGAATGAAAGAGAATCCATCAGAGGACAAAAGGGTCAGCATGAAGCAGTGAGGGCTTGGTTCAGATGATAGAACACAAATTGGTAATAGCCCTGGCTAGCACATTTGTGGGACTTTCTCTTTCAGCATTTAACAATGTGTGCGTATGAGTGGAGAAGGAAAAAAAAAGAAGGGATCTACTCGAAGGGGGAGCTTCTTATTTCTTTGGCAATCCATTTTACCTGGATTCTTAATAATTTTTTACCCTTATATTGAATGAAATCTGCCTTTCCATAATGGTCTTTCCATTGTTCCTAGTGCTGTCCTGGACTAACTGAACAAGTCTCTTTTACATGTTACCCCTTCAAATAAATGAAGGGTGTAATAAATGTATGGCCCCTGCCCAAGTCTTCATTCTCCACTGTGATATTGAGAAGAACCTCTGTCCTCTATGCCAGTGGAAGACAAATTCTGCTAAATCTGACCACACAGGAAGGGTTTCAGGTGTGGGTCTGTTAACAAGCTATGTGTATGAGGGCTAGTCTAATTTATCAATCAATTAAATATTCATTACTATGTACAGGTGCTATAATAGACGCTGGGATACAAATACAAGGAATGAAACAGTCCCCTCTCTCATTGAGATGGGGGAGACAAGTACATATAAAAATATAGATGACATAAATATAAAGTTAAGATATATAAATATACAGTAAATAGCTTCTATTCAGGGTTATTTGGGAACAGAGAGAGAGAATCCTCATCAGAAACTTGGCCATCGGGTGATTAAATTTTTGTGTTGTTGATAAAGACACATAAATGTCACACTAAATGGACAGAGGTTATCTGAGGTCCTCTCTAACTCTGAAATTCTATGAAATGCCTACTAGGTGAAAAAATAATTGCTAACTTTCTCTGTGAAGGGAGCAAGTACTCATATGGACAAAATCATGAAACCTAATTCTTCTGTCTCTGGACATGCTCTGTGGGTTCCAGATGGAACCCAACCAGAACAGAGTATAGTGAATCTATGATCTCCCTCCCATGTTCCAGTCACTGTTCCCCTTAATACAACTTAAAATTACATTTGCTTCCCCCCCCCACTGCTTTGTTCTTTCTGTTGATTCATATTGAGCTCATGATCCAGTAAAAAAAAACAACTGATTTCTCATACAAAATTTTGTTTACACTTGTCCCACCCTGAACTTATTTAGTTGTCTTTTAAAAACAAAGTAGGACTTTACATTAATTCTTATTAAATTTGCTCTGATAAGAATGAATCAATTATTCTGCTTTGTCATGATCTTTTTGGATATTGACTTTGTCATCCAGGATTTTTAGCTCCCCTTTAGAGTTTAGGGTCATGTGCAAATTTTCTGGGCATTCATTTAAGTGATTGTTCCAAATATTGAATAGAACAGGAACAAGGACAGATTCCTGAGGCACTCAATTAGAGACCTTTCTCTACACTGACCTCAATCCATTCATTATTTCTCTTTCAGAGTGATCATTCAAACAGGGTCATTTAACTATACTTGGCCCAGTGGTACAGTGTACTTGGTAACACCTTGTAGAAGGTAAGACTTTATCTGGACCTGAAGAAAATTAGAGAAGCCAAGAGATGGAGATAAGTCTGAAGCACAGTCAGTTAAAATGCCCAGAGTCTTGAGATGGAGTTGCTTGTTCAGAAAACAGGAAGAAGGCCATTGTCACTGGAGTGCAGGCTATGAAAGGGCATGGGAGAAAAGGTGGAAGGTGTAATAAGACTGGAAAGGTTGGGATGGCATCATCAGGAACCTACTTTCCCTGATTCTGCCATATCAGGTGCTGAATTCTCTTCCCTGTGGCCTCCCCACTGCTTTGAAATATTCTTGTCCTACACTGCCTTATGCATCTCTGTGTTCACATAGCACAGTCTACGGGGACTGACTGACTAATGATCCACACATCCAAGTGATAACTAGCTCATTTAATAAACAAATTAAGAAAAAGATACAGGGTGGAGAGATATAGAAGTTAATCTGAAGCTAAGGGAAACAGAAGGTAGGAACAGAAAAGTGGTGGACAGAAGACAGAGGAAGAAGAGACAAGAAAAAGAAAAGTGATGGAGGAGGAGAGAGGAAAGTCAAATCAGGAAAGGGAAATCTGTGTGTGTGAGGCACTGCACTGAGAACTTTGCAAATACTATCTCATTTTATCCTTTCAGCAACTCTGGGAGGTAGGTGATATTATTTCCATTCTATAATTGAGACAGACAGGGGTCAAGTGACTAGCCCAGGGTCACACAACTAATAAGGACTGGAAACTATATTTGAACTCATGCCTTCCTGATTCCAAGCCTAGAGCTCTATCCATAGTTCTACCTCTCTGCCTAAAGTAACAGGTACCACAGACTGAGGCATGAGCTCAGTTTACTTTTTCCCAATCTAAGACCTAGCCAAGGTCTTTGGAATTTGGTAGGGACCAAGGTTAAGTTAGGTCTTTGGGTGGTAGGAGAAAAAAGGATTGGGCAACTGATGAGGGTATGTGAAAGTGATAACTGATAAAGAATTAAGCCAAAGGAAATAGATTACTTTAAAAAAAACAGTTCAAAAGGACTGATGGAGTGGGTCATGAAAAGACTCTGAGAAAGGAAAGAACCAGGAGAAAAGAGCTACAGGTGCTTAATCTGAAGGCAAGCAGAGTAATAAAAAGTAGTTTTGTCCAGCTGGTATGAAGGACTCAAAGATCAAGGAAGTCATTCCAGAGGGGAGATGGGTAAGGATACAAAACAATAGCCTCAGCTGCCAGTCGACTGCAAATGAAAGGTGTTGTTTGTCCTTGTTCTTGAAAAAGCCCATGGGGATGGCTAGGTGGCACGGTGGATAGAGCACCAGCCCTGGAGTCAGGAGTACCTGAGTTCAAATCCGGCCTCAGACACTTAATAATTACATAGCTGTGTGGCCTTGGGCAAGCCACTTAACCCTACTGCTTTGCAAAAAAAATGCCCATGACATCAGGAAGGGATGCTATGACTTGTAAGCGAATTGGATTTAAGTGAGGGTGGGTTGAGCAAAGTCATCAATCTCATTTTATTCTCCTGAGCCATCTGAATCTATAGGCAAGATATAGATTAGGACAACTAGAGATGACTCTGGATGCAGTGGGAGACCCTCCTAGGTCTCAGGTTGACTGAGGCAATTCCCATTTAGTGATTTAAGTTAGGTAAGGAATGAGGTAAAGAATCGCCTCCTGTACCTAGTCAAAAAAAAATCAGTCTGGGAAGGGAAGACCCTCAGGGTTTCTGACCAAAACAGAAATAATTGCTATTTATACTCATTCTGAGCCATCAGAGCCCAAAGACCAAGTGAGGCTTGAGCTGGGACTTATTGTTGGCCAATCAATGAAAACCAGAGTAATTTGGGCTTAAAGCATGGTTCTTCAAAAAAAATAGCCCACAAACCCCAAGATTTGCATTCTTTTGGGCAGAGAGGGAGGAAGGAAGGAAGGAAGGAAGGAAGGAAGGAAGGAAGGAAGGAAAGAGGGAAGGAGGGGAGGAAGGAGGGGAGAGAGGGAAGGAGAGAGAGTGGGAAGGAGGAAGGGAGGGAGGGAGGAGGGAAGGAGGGGAAGGGGAGAAGAAAGGAAGGAAGGGAAGAAGGAAGGAAGGAAGGGAGAGAGAGATGGAGAGAGGCGGGAAAGAAAAGGAAGGTTGTCCAACTGGAACTGGTATGTAGTAAATGACAGATATTGCTACCCTGAATAGAAGAGTAACCAAGAACTGGCTAATGAAAAAAACAATCTTTTATGAGCATGCACACCATGCTCTGTGGGTTGCAATTCTCCATATGAACTTTGGAGCATGCACAGATAATCTATGATTCTTTTCTGTTCTCTTACTGTGTTCTAAGAAAAATATTTTGTGATTGGTTACTGAGCTGGAACTGAGTGTATATACAAAAACTCCCTAGGGGTAACTCAATCTCATTCCTTCCCCTGTGGTGAGAGAGAAGAATAGAGGACAAACTGCTTTGGGCCTCCAGCTGAGGGAGGGACCTCAGACTCTCACCTTGAACAACCTTGAAGTCAGGACTACATGAAGCACTGTCCTCAAGATTACCCCTCGAACCCCACAATAAGGAGAGCTGGCCAGCTCTCTGTAGGGAATCCAACTTGACAGTTTATGTTGTTAAGTAATTTTTCAACTGTATCAACTTTTTGTGACACCACTTGGGTTGGGTTGTTTTGTTTTGAAGGAAGGGGAAGTTTGGTAAAGATACCAGTGTGGTTTTCCATTTCCTTCTCCAGCTCATTTTACAGATGAGGAATCTGAACCCAGTTAAAGTGAATTGTTCAGGGTCACCTCATGACCAGGCCTCACATTATCTCTTCCTCTCCTGCCACTAAAACCATAATAACTTTTCTGTGAGTCTCTTTAGTTGAGAAATCCATTGTGCTCTGCTCTTGCGGGACTTCCCCAGGTTTGCTACCCTGTTTTCTCAATTGAAGGCAATTTATTCCTCAATGCCTGGCTTTGCTTTAAAACTTGACAACCTTAACTCCAGGAGGTTACTCCTAGAACCCAGAACAGGAAGAAGTGACCACTCTGTGATGGACCCAACTGGCCAATGAAAGGGTAATTAGCATAAGGATCCTCAGAGTCATTATACAAGCAACATAGCTATGTAGAGTCTTTTTGGGCTCACTGACTCATGTTAAGAGTGATCTGCCTGGACAGAATTGGCTATTTCTGTCACAACTGCTCAGATAGCCCTCACATGGGTATCCCTCACATGGGTACTTAGAAAGAGGAAAATCAGCTGCCTTTTGAAATCTTACAAGGCTCTCAATGAAAGGAAAGGAGACCCAAGCAGTTGGTGGCATCATCCCAGACACAGGCCCTGTCTAGGGGTTCATGACCTGGAGGCTTGGGAACAGGAAAGGGAAGGTATATTTTACAGATCCTCTGGAGCTCAGAAAGTCTTCCTTATATTTCAAGATTGATGAGAAAAAAAGACATACAGGCCAGAGATCCTTTCTTGGGTAAATCATGGCAGTTCAGCAGCCAATTAAGAATCCTCATGGCTCATAGAATGCAATCAGAAGATATCTTCACCTGCTATGAAGTGCAGTCATGAGAAGGACCCCACCATCAACCATCCCCTTGGGGACATTACACTCACAAAAGACTGTAATTGGCCACTTGTGTGACTTCAGGCAAATAATTTAATCACTTGGAGCCTCTGTAAAATGAAGAGGGGTAGACTAAATGATCTGATGATGGTTCAAGGTGGAAGTGAAAATGGAAAAAAAAGAGATTGGGATGGGGAGAAAAGAGAGGAGGGGAGGAATCGAACAAAACAGGAAAAAAGAAATTGTAGAGGCAGGAAAGACAAATAGACATGCCTGAGCACATAGACACTCACAAACTGACTTGTCATGTTCATTTAAGGTGTCCTGCCACTGAGGTTTAAACAAAAATAATCCATAACCTGGCTCAAATAAAGGTTTTCATGTTCATTTCTTGATCCCCAGTTCTCTCTGATATAATGTTAACAAAAACATCTTATCCTCCCAAAATATTTTGCCAGAGTGGTGTGGGGTATGTGTGGAGGGTGGGGAGAGGGAATTGGGGTCTTTTTGTTTTTCTGATGAAGCACCAAGAGCTGACCCAGCCCCAAGAGATCCTAACTCCACTGACTCTGCTCCTGGGACCTCAAGTGAAGGGGCTGCCATGGGAACCTGATGCCTCCAACTCCTTCAACCCTCCACTCTCTAAGCATTCAATTCCCTTGAGGATGACTCATAAAGCCACTTACCAGTTCCTCCTGGTGACTTTTCCCTAGAAAAGCAGAAAGGGAAGAAAAACTAACAGTGAAAAATTGAAGGCAAGGACCTTAGGTAGGTGGTTAGGTGGGTGGGATTGGGAGGAATATGGAATTATACCACAGTAAACATTTCTAAAGCTCTTTTTAAAAAAAACTATGATTGACTCTCTCCCCAGCCTGGATAGGCAGGGGCTACCCACAGGTTAATCTGATTACTAATTAGACCAGGCTTTGACTACTCCATTTCTGACTGGCTTTGCTTCTCCCCTGCTCCCCTTCATCCTCTCTCTACCTTTGGCTCCTCCTCATCCCCACTATAATTAATATCAAAATTAGGACACATCCCAAATCTGCTTAGCCCACTAAACTCAGAATCCCCAGACTGGGATTAAGCAATCCATTGGCTCCAGCCCTCCCTGCTCCCTGGAATTCCATGTATGGACCATCATGCCCAGCCCTATAATGTTTTAAAGTGCTTTCCTTAGAACAACCCTGTAATATCCAGAAAATAAGAATTTTATCATCTCCTTGTATGGAAATTCATGAGCAGATCAATTCTATGTATAAGACATTCTGCTAGGCACTTCAGGAGCAAAAATAAGAAAATGAAAATTCCTATTTTGGGAAGTTACCTTTTATTTGGGGCATACAGCACATAAACAAAAAGATGATAATTTGAGGAGGGAAAAGTTATATAAGGATTACTACTGGATCTTGAAGGATAGGCTGATGATGATGGTGGTGGTTGTTTTTTTAATCTGATTTTTTTGCGACCCTATTTGGGATTTTCTTGGCAAAGATACTAAAACTCGGCTCCTTTTTTAACAGTTGAAGAAACTGAGTCAAACAGAGTTAAATGATTTTGCCCAGGATCCCATAGCTAGTTATTGTCAGAGGGCAGATTTGAATTCAGCTATTTCTGACTCTAGACCCAGGACTCTAGTCATCATACCACCTAGTTCCCCAAAGGATTAGCTAGGGATTCTAAGAGGCAGTGGTAAGAGAGTGAATTAGAGAAGGTAAAGCAGTCAATGAGCATTTATGAAAGTGTCTACCAAGTGCCAGTCACTATGCTAGGCTCCAGGGATAAAAAGAAAGGCAAAAAGACAATCCCTCCCCTTGAGGAGCTTACAATCTAATGTGGGAGACAAAAAATTATGTACAAACATAGAATAAATAGAAAATAATTAACAGAGGAAAGGCACTAGAATTAAGAGGGAATAGGAAAGTATATATATAGAATATGGATTTTTAGCTGGACTCCCAAAGGAAGCAGAAGATCCTAGGAGGTGGATTTGAAGAGAAAGAGCCTTCAGGCAGAGGGACAAACCAGAGAGAGAAAGATGGAGAGTCTTGTGTGGGGAACAGCTAGAAGGCCAGTCGGTATCACTGGATCTGAGAGTACATGTTTGGGGATAAGATAGAAGAAAACTGGATTAGTGGGGAGAGAAGGGCAAGTTATGAAGGACTTTGAATGAAAAACACAGGATTTTGTGTATTATCCTGGAAGTGATAGGGAGTTTGTGGAATTTATTGAATGGGGGGAGGGGTGACTTTGTTAGACAGGAAGGCAATAATTTTCCTGGTGTTGAATAACTACTGTCAGAGTTAGAATTCCAACTAAAGTCTTCTGACATTGATGACATACATCATCACAAATACTACTTTCTAGTCAAGAGTCTGTTTACTGTTCTCGGTAGACAACTTTCCATCTCTTCCTCGATGCCTTTGCCCCATAATGGAAACTTCTCCCTTTTCATTTCTGATTCTTGGGACTCCTGACTCTCTTTAAGGTTCTACTCAAATGCTAATTCATTCAATCAGTGTGGATTTGTTTGCATTTATCCTATTTTTATCTAGAAACATTATATCTCTCTAGTAGAATTTAAGATCTGATTCACTATTGTTTCTTTTTCCAAATGCTTAATAGTACTGTGCACATAGTAGATAATTAAAATATGACTTTTAATTGACTAATGGATTGACTCCCCCATCTAATTCTAATTCCCTCCCCAGGAGTACTTTCCTGTTATTCCCATTTGCAGCTATATGTCCTTCAATCCAAATCTCACTCTCAAGCTACCCATCCCTTCCACTTTTGGGAATACCTATTCCATAGGTAACAAACTTGTTTTCATCTTAAATCTTTTTCCTTTCTCATTCCTATGATCTTCTTATACTCACTAACACCTGCCCCCCAACCCCACCCCCCCCCAGTCTCCCAATCACCCTCTCCATCACTGTTTGCACTTACGCTGGTGCTGGAAGACTTAGAATCTTCTTTGCCAAGTCCAGGTTCTGCTTCTAACATTATTACTCAAAAACCACTCCTTTGAAGTTCACTTAATTTCTAATTGCCACTCAATCGAGAGTCTAGTAACTGCTGTTTACCATCTATCATGATCCTTTCTTCAATGAGCTAAGTACCTGGTTCATAGTTTCTCTCCTCTCCCCAACTCCTGATCTCATTCTGAGGATTTCAGCATAATTGTGGATACTCTTCATAATATCCAAACCTATCAGTTGCTCCATCTACTTGTTTTCTATGATCTACTCATCCACAGACACACAAAGAAGTCCATCCATGACCCACAAATGCTCCACTTTTCATATTCATGAATTCTAAAATTTCCTTCTTTGATCACAGTGTATTTTCATTCCACTTCCTCACTAATCTTCAATCTTTACTTGTCCACTAATGCATACCTACTGCCTACAAACACAACCATGCCTTTCCGATCCTCAAAAAAATACTTGATGGTGACTCTGTTGTACTGTTGATGGAGTTGTGAACTGATCCAAGCATTCTGGAGAGCGAGTTGAAACAGTTTCCAAAAGGCAATCAAACTGTAACTATCCTTTGGTCCAGCGATACCACAACTAAGTCTATATCCCAAAGATCATAAAAAAATGGGGAAAGAACCTACCATTAGAAGAATGACTGAATAATTTGTAGTATATGAATATTATTGTGCTATAAGAAATAATTAGCAGGTGTATTTCAGAAAAACTTGGAAAGACTTATATGAACTGAAACTGAGTTAAGTGAGCAGAACCAGGAGAATATCATACCCATTTACACTAACAAGTTTCAGCCCTGGATTATCCCCATGCTATATTTTTCTTACTTAAATTGCTGCTGAATGAAGCTATAGAAAAATCATGAACTATGTTGCTTGGTCCACTAAAAATTTAAATTATCTCAGCTTTCTGTTACTATATGTTACTATATGTGATGATCATCTAAGAATGATTTAGCTTTTCTCAGCAACACAATGAACCAAGTCAATTCTAAAAGATTCATGATGTAAAACACCATCCACATTCAGAGAAAGAACTAATAGAGTCTGAATCACTTTTTTTGATGTTTTTTCTTTTTGTTCTGTTTCTTCTTCTACAACATGACTAATGTGGAAATATGTTTTAAAATATTGCACATATATAATGATATCAGATTATGTGTTGTCTTGCTGGGGTGGGGGAGGAAGAAGAAAGGAAGAGGGAAAAATCTGGAATTCAAAATCTTTCAAAAACTGAATGTTGAAAATTGTCTTTACATATTTTTTTTAAAACCCTTACTTGATCTCATCCATCCCCTATAGCTATATACCAGGCCTTGATGATGAAAGTTCTTGAGAAGAGCATCTAAAATGATGATTCCTTCCCTTTTTCTCTCATTTTCTTTATAAGTTGCAATTTGGCCTCTGATCTCACCATTCAACTGAAACTCCAAGTTATCAGTGATTGCTAATTGCCAAATCTAATGGCCTTTTCTGAATCCTTCCCCCTTTTTTTGGCCTCTCTACAATCTTTGACATTGTTGATCATCTTTTCTTTGAGGATCCTCTCTTTTTTTAGGTCAGGTCTGTCCAACTGTGGCCACAAACAGGCCTCAAAACCCATTCATGTGACATTATTACATTTTATTATTGTGCTTATTATTGGTAGTATGTAGTCAAGTTGTACACATAAATAAATATTAATGTGATTCTTGACAAATTTTTGTTGGATGATGGAGCCCAGAAGAGCTAAAATATTGGACATACATGCTTTAGTTGTTGAGTACCACTCTCCCTTGGTTCTCCTCCTACCTATCTGTCTTCTTCTACTCTGTTGCCTTTGTTGAATCTTCTACTAACTATGAATATCAACCAAGGCTCTATCTTGATCCTTTCTTCTCATCTCCCTCTATACTATTTTATTTGGTGACTTCATTAGTGGATTCAGTTATCATCTCACTGATTAAGATACTCGGGTTGATTTTTCTATCCTGACCTTCAGTTGTACATCTACAACTGCTTAGGGAACTTCTCAAACTGGTTGTCTTAGAGGTATCTTAAACTCAACATATTCAAAGCTGAACTCATTCTCTTTCCCAAAAAGTACTTCATTCTTTATAACGTTCCTATGACTTTCAAGGGTACAACCATCCTCCTAGGCACCCAACTCTAAATCTCAGTTTCATCCTTGACTTTTCTCTCTTTTCTTACCCCATATCCAATCTATTGATAAGACCTACTGAGGCAGCTAGTAGCATTGAATAGAGCAATGGTCCTGGAGTCAGGAAGACAAATATAAATCTAGCCTCAGACATTTTCTGGATGTGTGACCCTAGGCAAGTCACTTAAGTTCTGTTTGCCTCAATTTCCTCCACTGTAAAATGGGAATAATCTACCTCATCTAACTCACAGATTTGGTGAGAGGATCAAGTGAGATATTTGTAAAGTGCCTAAGCACATAGAGCTATATAAATGTTTGTTTGCTTCCCCTCTTTCACAACATCCCTAATGCATAGCCCCTTCTCTACTCTGACACTGCCACCACCCTGGTGCACTTCTTTGACTCATGCCTTTGTTTCAGGGGTGAAATGTTGGAAGACTGGAAAGTACAGAATTGTGAATGTAGCAGAAGAAAAATCTGTTAAATAGATGCTCTTGAGATTCTGCCTCCTTTGGGCACTGTTCATTGTATCTTGTCCCTATCTTTCTCTTTCACTTAACTTTGGCCTGGATGCTGGCAGGCAGAAAGTGATGTGTTAAAATTGGAGATCAAGCACCTTGGGACAGGAAGGACCAGTACATAGCTTGCCCCTCGGGGGAATACCTGGCCCCCAAGGTGTAGGATCACTTCCAATCGCCACCCTCTGTCCAAACTACCCCATAGGAAGTCTGCCCCTTCCAGCTCTCTTGCTTCTTCCAGTCTCCCATCCAGAAGGTTGGGCTTCCTCTGGCTCTTCCTTAAACCACATGGTGCTCTATGGGCCTCACCACATGGCCTGGTGAAGCCAAGCCTCATGGCTGCTGCCTTGCTGCCCCTCTCAGACTTTTGCTGAGCCTGGCAGCTGGCCTGCCAAGACTAATTAGCAATCCACATGGCTTTTCCTTAAACTCTTCTTAACTTTCCTATTACTTTCTTTTGTGTTGTAAGTTCTTTTAATAAATCTCTATTTTCTTTCACACCTGCATTCCTCAGTCAAAAGAGTGATTCTTCATAGGCAGATAATCGAACAATCGGCAACAGGACTAGATTATGAAGGACTTTGAATGACAAATAGAGCACTGTGATCACTCCTGGAGACAATAGATTAGAGTTTATTAATTGGGGGAAGGAACAGTATTGTTTAAAAGAAGTTAAGCACAAGCTATTTTTGAACGGAGTACCTAGTAGCTGAGGGGACCAGGAAGTTTCATGTGATGGAACCACTTCTTGAAGGAAAAAGGAATTGTAGGAGAAGTGGGGGAGAAGAGAATGCCTTCTAGGCATGGAGAATGTCCAGTACAAAGACACAAAGATGGGAGATGGAGAGAGCCAAGTGTGAGAAGGCTGGTTTGGTGGGTCATTGAATGTAGGAGTAATGTCTGGAAAGTAATGTGTGGAAAGCTAGGCTAGAGACAGGTTGTGTAGGATTTTAAGAGTTTCGGGAGGAATTTATATTTGATGCTAGAGGCAATAGGAAGCCAGTGGAGCTTACTGAATAAGGGAGTGACATGGGGAGAACCACTCATAAGAAAATCACTCTGGCAGTGTAAAAGGATGGATTTGAAGCAGGAAACCCAATTAAGGAGGCTGCTGCAACAGCCCAGGTAAGAGAGGATAAGGGCCTGACCTAAAGTGAGAGCTGAATGACTAGAGAGAAGGAGGTGGAGCTGAAGGACATGGAGGGGAAAAAGTGGCAAGATTTGGCATCTGTTTGGGTATGTGAGGTGAAGGAGAGTGAAGAGTATTGGGTAATACCAAGATTATGAACTTGGGTTATTGAGCAAAAGAAGAAAGTCAGAAAATAGATTCAGAAAAGAATATTAAGTTATCTTTTGGATATGGTGATACTCTAGCCTCACTTCTTCAGAATGAGGCCAGCTACATTTGTTCCTTGGGGTCCTAGGGTGTACCCAAAAGAGTTGGAGGGGTATCTTTAATGTTTTCTGAATCAAACCCTCATTCTGCACTACTATTAACTGGCAGTAATTAGCACCCCAATTCCATTTAACCAATTGTCATCAATTAACTTTTATAAAAGGATATTTACTTCAAATATATACCAAGAATAGAAAGACAAACATTCCCCCCCCCCCAGTATCTTAGGAGTACACTCTGCCCTATAGCATTTCAGTCTTTGGGGAGAATAGATTGAGACTTAGCAAGGTTTCCATATAGTAGTGGTCCTGCCAATGCCTAGTTGCCTAAAGATAAGCTGGACACAACTTGATAGCATACTGAATGAGTACTGTAACTACACTCAGGAAGACCTTAGTTCAAATCTGAACTCAGATGCAAGCTTCAATCTAGCTACATAGTCAAACCTCTGAAACTCAGTTTCCTAAACTTGAAAATGTGGGAAACAATACCAACTATATTTCAGAGTCATTTTGAGGATGAGATGAGAATACTTGATGAGCCCTTATCTCATCTACACTACTTGTCTGGATCCCAAAAGCTCATCTTTATCCTCCTAGCACCAGGTGGCTATAAAGCAGATGGTGAACTAGTAGTCTCTTGGACTTTTTGAAAATCACAAGGGGAAGTAGAGAGAAGGGAATAAGAAGGGAATCAAGTATCTATTGAAGAAGTTAGGTGATACAGTGAAAAGAATGCCAGGTCTGAAGTCAAATTTAGCCTCAGACACTTAGAAATTTTAACCATGTTTGCCTCAGTTTCCTCATCTGTAAAATGAGCTTGAGAGAAAATGGCAAACCACTCCAGAAAGTTAGCCAAGAATAGCCTAAATGGGGTCACCACGAGTCAGATATGACTCAAAGGCAAGAAATATCTACTTTGTTCCATCCATTGAACTAAGAGCTTTTTTACCGATGTTATCTCATTTGATTCTCACAGCAACTCTGAGAAGTGGGTGCTATTATCATTCTCATTTTACAGTTGAGGAAACTGAGGCAAAAATTGACAACTACTACTTTGGCACAAAAGTTCAAAGCTGGATTTGTTCTCAGGTCTTCCTGGCTCTGGTAACTAACTACTGCATTGCTTAACTCATAGTCTCCTATCTCTTTGAATTAAAACAAAAGGATAAGTTCATGAATGGCAAATTGAGAGGACCTTGTTTCCTTTCAGAATTGTCTCTCTACTCTCTCCCAGAATACCATCAGGCAAGCAGTCCCCTGAAAAGGATAGTATTTTGGTCAACCAATGCCTTTTGAATGCACCCCCCCCCCAGATCCAGTCTTACTCATCATGTAATTAGCAGATAGGAATTAGATCCAGAATTTCTCTAAATCTCTCCAGTGCATCCATTACATGTCACTGCAGCTCTCTATTAAGCAGGATCCCTTGCCTCTTCCACCAGACTAACTGCATCAATTGAACAAACTGATGCCTGCTCATCAAGGATGGGCTCTCTGGCCAGCTCCCAGTTTTCCCTGAACTAGACTATGAGCACCTAGCGAGCTCAGTTGCATGTCAACCTTTTCTAACTCACCTGTATCACCCAGCACAATGAAAGCACACTGTAGACAGGCACAAGGTAGGCATTATATAAATGCCCTCAGCATCTCTGTTCTACCTGGTTGCCACCAGGGTTTTGTGCTATCCCTGCATCTTGGGAACACAGACCTCCCTTTGGTTTTTCCTCTTCACATTAAGTCATCAAAAGCAACACCCTTAGATCAAGTATGTATGTATGTAGAAGTATATCTGCATATATGTGTATGTATAATGTTGGTCTCTAATACAGGTTGGAAAGGAGGAAGGCAACAAAACTTAAAATTTAACAAAAAAGAAATTTAATAAATATTTTTTAAAATTTTAAACTGACTTTGAGATTACTTGCCTTAATATAATATAAATAGTGGAACATAGTCAAACCTGAGTTTAAATCCCAGCTCAATTGTCCAGTGATTTTCAGTGATTCATTTATCCTCTCTGGGCCTCAGTTTCTACTCTATAAAATGTAGATAATGATATTTGTTATACTTACCTTATAGAATTGTTTCAGTGGTTGAATGAGATTGTGGAATGCAAGTATTTTGTAGGTAGAAAAATGATGATTGGCATCCCCCAGGTAGGAGAGAAAGAAACTTCATGAGATGAATATTTTAATATCATCCCTGCAGGTAGATAGAGCTTTCTATTCACAGACACTAATTTGGTGATCCTGGACAGGTCACTTAGAAGTTCTCAGTCTCAGTTTCCTCATTTATACAATGAGGATAATAATAGCTCCTATCTCATAGGACTATGGTGAAGATTAGATGAGATGATATGTAAAGCACTTACAAGCCTCAAAGTGCTGTATAAATGCTAACTTAATAATAATGATAATGTTTTCCTATAAATCCTCAATAAAAGGTTCACCCAATGTTCCAGAAGCCTTTTTCTAGTTGTCTGGACAATTGTAAGGTTACAAGTGGAACCCACATGATGCATCAATTATCTCCTGTTTTCATTACATGATATCCCTACCTTCTTTTCCAATTATACATTGCTCTTTATTTTTTTACAATTCCAGTGTTGTTTTTCAGATATTATGACCCCATTTGTGGTTTGTTTGGTTTTTTGGCAGAGATACTGGAATAGTTTGCCTTTTCCTTTTCCAGCTTCTTTCACAGAAAAGGAAACTGAGTTAAACAAGGTAAGGTGACTTGCTAAAGTTTACATAGTCTATCTGAAGCCAAATTTGAACTCAGAATTGAACAAGGCAAAGAGGATGAAGTGACTTTCAGAGTCACATAGCTAATTAGTGTCTGAAGCTGCATTTGAATTCAGGAAGATGAGTTACCTTACAGAGTTATAACTAGGAGATTCTTTGTAAGTAATAAAATGCTATAACACTTCATTCATCATCATATCATTGTAATAGGGTAGCCCATAAAGCAATACTCCTATTGCTTTATAAATATAGCTTAAGGGGTAGTTAGGTGGTGCAGTGGATAGAGCACCAGCTGGAGTCAGGAGGACCTGAGTTCAAATCTAAACTCAGATACTTAATAATTGCCTTAGCTGTGTGACCTTGGGCAAGTCACTATTAACCACAGTGCCATAAATTAAAAATTAGTTTAAAAAATAAATAAATAAATATAGTTTGAGAAAAAACAAAAGATCAGTATTATCAAGGGAATTAATGTTAAATATTAAATGTTAAAAATGCAAAAGAAGATGATCTAACTATACCAGATCTCAAACTATATTATAAAGCAGTAATCATCCAAACTATCTGGTACTAGATAAGAAACAGAGTGGTGTATCAGTGGGATAGATTAATTACATAAGACATAGTAATAAATGACCATAGTAACCTAGTGTTTGATAAAACCAAAGATAACAATCTCTGGGATAAGAATTCACTGTCTGACAAAAATTGCTGGGAAAACTGGAAAACAATATGGTGGAAACTGAGTATAGACCAACAGCTTACATCATATGTCAAGATAAGACCAAAATGGGTACATGATTTAGACATAAAGAGTAATAAGCCAATCAGAAGAAGAAGGAATTGTCTACCTATCAGATCAATTGTGAAGGGAAGAATTTATACCCAAACAAGAGATGAAGCACATTACAAAATATAGAATAGAAAATTTTGACTATATTAAATTTAAAAGGTTTTATACAAATAAAACCAATGCCACCAAGATTAGAAAGAAAACAGAAATCTGTGAAACAAACTTTATAGAAAGGGTTTCTAATAAAGGCCTCATTTCTCAAATATATAGAGAAATGAGTCAAATTTATGAGAATGCAAGCCATTCTCCAACTGATTAAAAAGTCAAAAGACATAAACAGATGGATTTCATATGAAGAAATCAAAGTTATCTATAATCATATGAAGAAATGCTCTAAATCACTTCTGATTAGATAAATGCAAATTAAAATAATCTCACATCTATCAGATTGGTTAATATGACAGAAAACCAAAATGATAAATGTTGGAGAGGATGTGAGAAAATTGGGACACTGATAACTATTAGAGAAGTTATGAACTAATCCGACTGTTCTAGAGAGCAATTTAGATCAAGCTATGGTATATGACTAATAGAATACTATTGTAAAATAGGAAATGATAAACAGGCAAATTTCAGAAAAAATATCAAAAGACATCTATGCAAAGTGAAATGAACAGAACCAGGAGAACATTGTACACAGAAAAACAATGACATTGTGAGATGAGTTACTTAGCTCTTCTCAGCAATACAATGATACAGGACAATAACAGGATTCATAATGGAAAACGTTATCCACATTCAGAGAAAGAACTGATGGACTCTGAATGCATATTTTTACTTTATTTTTTTTTCATGATTTTCTTCCTTTTGGTCTCTTTCTTCTTTCACAAGTATGACTAATATGAAAATATATTTTATTTGATTGTACATATATAACCTATATCAAATTTTGTGCCATTTTAGGAAGAGAGGAGGAGATGAAGGGAGGGGGAAAATGGAACTCAAAATTTTATAAAAATAAATGCTAAAAATTGTCTACAAATAATTGGAAAAATACTATTAGAAATAAAATAAACATTGCTTGAGCTCCTTAGGAGTACAAGAGAAAGTTTTATTTATACATATGTATTTATACATATGTATAAATAAACAACATATAGAAGACTAGAGTCTTCCCCAGACTTGATGCCTGATAACTGTAGGCTAATAAGAATAAGAATAGCTGACACTTCAAGTTTTATGAAGTATTTCACAGTCTTTATCTCATTTGAGCCTCACAACATCCCCATTAGGAGAAGCATGAGATATGTGAGAGTTTTTGGTGCTCTTTGTCCTGGCTGAACACATCTAGAGCACCTTCTTCATTCTAGGAAGGACATTGATAAATGGTAGTGCTCCTAGACCATGCTATCTGATGCTATGTTGAAGGAACTTTATTGAAAGGAGAGAAAGGGATATAGTCTGGAAATTAAATTTTAAAATGGGCAGGGGGCAGCTGAGTTGCAAAGTAGACAGAGCACTGGACCTGGAGTCAGGAAGACCTAAGCTCAAAACCTTCCTCAAATATTTTCTAGTTGTGTGACCATGAGCAAGTCACTTAATCCTGTTTGCCTCAGTACTAGAAGAGACATTCAAAATATTTAGTTCATTCTCCTTTCATTTTACAGCTGAAGAAATATTGACTAAATTATCCAGGCAGATACAGTGGTAAAGTTAGAAAGAGAGCTCATGTTTCCTTACTTAATTGCTCTTCCTAACTCAAATTGTCCCAGGGAAAAGGAGCAGTCTTGTTTTGGAAGATAGAACTAGGAATGTTACATGGAAATTATAAAGGAATTGATTTCAGTTCAATGTAAGGAAAATTTCTTATCAGAAATGTCCTGAAATGGTTTGGGCCATCTCAATAATGAGTGAGCTCCTTGTCACTGGAAGTATTCAAGAAGAGATGACCATTTGTGGTGGACATTGCAGGAGAGATTGTTGGGCTACATGCTCTCTAGGCTCCCTTCCAATTCCAAAATCTCTATAAAATCATATCTAATTAATTAGTAAGTATTCTCTGAGACTGTAAATAAATAAGTAGCCATAGGGAAAATACTTTAGACTTTTTTAATTTAATTTTTAAATTAAATTTTATTTTTAGTTTACTTAGATTTTCATAGGGCCTTCTACAAAGTTTCATAGAAAACACTATTAAAATATTAGTCAGCATGGGATTTGAGGAAATGTTTTGTCAAGGAAAGAGAACAAGCCTCTAGAAAATGAAGGATGGGGATAAGTGGGCTCTTCTCTGGTGGAGAAGTTCTCACATTTTCCAGAAGATTCAAGCCTGCTACTGTGGTCAAAAATATAATGCTGTGCAACCTAGGAAGAACATTAGAAACAACAACAGAAAGAGAGGTTGTGTGAGGTTTCTCCTACCTTCCCACAAAGCCCGGTGAGGCAAAATGTGGGCCATTCTGTACAGTTCTATCTCAAGAAAGAAATAATAGAGCTGGATGGCTAGGGGGACGGCTGCTGTCTGAAGAGATTTTGAAAAGACTGGTTCTCTTCTGTCTGGGAAGACAGGCTGAGAGAGGATTGAAGTGTACAAAATGCATATGATTGAAGTCAAAAAATAATGAAGGGGATGAATGGAATAGGCAGGGACTTATTCACTGAATACTGAAATAACAGAATGAAGGACTTTTCAAGGGAAACTTGAAGGGATGTAATTTTAGGACAATCAATCAAGTAAGTTTTTATTAAGTACCTACTGTGTGCTAGCTGGGTGGTACAAGTACAAAGAATGAAACAAATCCTATTCTCAAGAAAATCATGCCAGATGACTGTCTCCCATGATTTGTTCCTTCAAGAATTCCCAGAATTTTATTTTTCATGGATGCAGGATGCCCTCCTTGGTGCAGATCAGAATGCCTCTTGTGCCTTAATTGATGAGTTCTGTGAAGAACTATAACCAAAAAATTCAATACCTGGCAGTCATCATGATAGTGATGAGCCCCTTGGCACTTAGAACAATTAGATACACTATGTTGCCAGGCCCTTACTCAAAGCTAGTCCAGATTGAAATTGGTCTTGAGTTGCTTCAGTCATGCTCAGCTCTCTGTGATCCCAGTTGGGGTTTTCTTGGCAAAGATACTGGAGTGGTTTGCCATTTCCAGCTCATTTTATAGGTGAGAACACTAAGGGAAACAGGGCTAAGTGACATGCCCAGGGTTGCACAACTAGTTTCTGAGACTGGATTTGAACTCAGATCCTCTTGACTCCAGGATTGGTCCTCTTATCTACCTAGCTGCCTTGAGTTTAGTTTGGTTAGACCTGCCTTAACTTGGCATAGCCTTCAAGAATACCTCCAAGGTCACCTCCAGGGATGCTGAAAATTCTGGTTAGAACAGGGAGTAAGGTGTAGGGGATGGGTAGAGTAAGGGGAGGAATGGCAGCAGGAAAGCTTTAACCTTATAGAAATTGATATATCAGGAGGTACCTTCACCTCCTGGGAGGAAATCATTAATAAGCCCAAAGAATGTTTAGATAAATCCCAAATGACAATTAATGATGTTAGTAATCTTCCTTAATTTGTGAGCTGTTGTCAAGGTCATTCTTGTCTTCCTGTACACCTGAATCTGAATCCCTGTCATAGAGAGTCCTCTGGGTTATTAAAATGAAGGGAGGTAGAAGGAGAAGGTGACAAATCAAGGAATTAATCCAGGGTGGGAATTTCTAGTTTTTATGAGACTAGACACATGATGGAAAATAGTGGTAGAACTGGTTGTTGAAAGAGGAACAGCTGTGAATAGATACTGAAGCCAGGAGGGATTCCAGGGAGATTTTGGACTCCTCAGATTATTCTAGGCCCCAAATAGGAGGAGTTGTAAAGGGGCAAGCTGGCATAGTGCTTCTGCCAATAGTGACTGGGACTAAGGAAGAAGGACTGCAGAACTGATGCTGTGGCTTCCATGGTTGCCATGGTGAAGGTGGAAAGGAGAAGGGGGGAGGGAATTCCCCCAGGGAGGGAGGGAGGGGGGAACCTTCGCTTATTGATTGAGCTCCAGTCAAATTCAATCGCAAGTGAAAATGGATTTTTTAATGCGACTATTAGCTGCTTTGGAGACGCAAATTGAGTTCAGTCAGATGGAGGAGGCCACCATCAAAAAACAATTTGCAGTCTGAGGCCCAAGGTGGGATATAGGGGTAGGAGGGAGTCCAGGGTATCCAAGTTCCTGGTTCTTAGACAGTCCAGAGCCAAGGCAACCCAGGGATCTAAACTGAAGTTGATTGGTAGGGCCCAGCTAGAGAGACAGAAGAAATCAGAGATGGGAGGAAAAGACTAGGGGACACTGAAAGAAAAAGAAGGAAGCTGGGGAGATACAAGGGAAAGGAAAGAGGGCAGAAAGGACAATGATCTAGAGGGAAGAGGCTGTTATGGAGATAGAACTCTAGGGGTCAGGGGATGAAATGGATAAGCTTATTAGGGAAAAGAGAAAGAAGAGGTGGGGAGAAGGTTATGAATGTGACCCAGGATTGAGGACTAGCAAGTCAGAAACAACAGAAAGACAAGAAATCAAATGTATGAAGAAGTATGTGCCCTATCAAACTGGTTACTTAGGGGGTCCTGCTGTGAAAGGAATGAAGTGAGGTCCTGAGCTGTTCCAGATCTCTCAGGAGAAATTTTTTCTTCAGGGTGTCCAGAAACTTCTCTCTAATACAGCTCATCATGATGCCTGAAATGCCACCATTCAAGGAATCATTTTAGAGTTCTCCTGTTGACAAGCAGAAGGACTAGGAAAGAAGAGCCATCAACCTGAACCTCCACCCATAATGTAAAATCCTCTTTCTGAGACCTGCCAATCACAGCCACTGAGAATAGAGGGAATAATAGGGTTCAGCTGAGGAGATGTGGGACAACAGGGAGAGAGCTGCAGAATAGGAAGCACTGCAGGAAAAGCAAGGAAGTTAGGGAGAATTTAGAAGGTTTGGATTGACACTGAGGGAGAAGACAATGTCTTAGACCCTAAAGTAATGGGACACTTTGTGAGGTAGCAGGACCAAGACTAGAATTGGGAGCTGTTGGAAAAGAAATTGATAAGGGGAGACGAGAAGCCAAAGACAAACCTGGGATGGTAGGATGGATTCCTCTTTAAAGGAAAGCAGGACATTGGATTAGGGTAGGGTGAGCTGGGGTGGCTAGGCTAGGGAAGGCAGAGGGCTGGAAGACTGAGAGGCTGAGTTGGGAAAAGCTAGGTGCTGGAATTGAGGAAGGAAGTCTAGTCAGGTGAGAATCCCAAAGAAAGACACTCAAATTTCCCAAACACAGCTAATGCTGGATAAGGGCTGTTGGCTGTCCTCTTAAGGTCTTATTGAAGCCCTGGTCTGGTGAATGAGAGAATGCAAGCTTCATTGAGAAGGCAGCAAGGGAGGAAAAGAGACTGGCAGGATTGGGAATGGCAAGGATGTGCACAGCAGCTGGGGAGTGCAGCTCCAGGAAGGGAGAGGGGTGTCAGGAGGAGTAGGTACGACAGTCGTTTCTTCTGAATTGTTCTTTATCACCAGCCTCTGCCAGACGCCCTCTTTGCATATGCAAATGAGCCCATCCTCCAGCAATTACACAGTAATCAGGGGCAAATTACATTCTTGCTGTTTACTTTCCATGTCCTTAATTAATCCGGTTATTAGACGATTAATGAAGCTTGTTTGGTAAGAAATTCATAGCAAGAATGGAGGGGAGTGTATGGGGGAGGGCAGCATAAGAGCATGTGCATCTGTTAGCCAGGGTAGGAGCTGGGGAGGGCTGGGTGTTGGTTGGAGGGAGCTTCACAGAGCAGGAGTCTCTGGGAGTGTGAATGTGTGAACACATCTGTGTCTGGGAGTCCAAAAACACCGGGATCCAAAAAGGGTGTGTAGGGGGAGAGGGGTGGCTGTGGGGGGGGGGGGAGGGAGTGGCTGTGACCATGGCCATGGCTTGTGAATGGTTCTTTGTATTTGTTACATTTGTTACCTGACTGTGTCTAAATATGTGCATGCTCCTCTATGGGTGTAGTAAATCTGAGTCGTCCTGTGTACACCTGTATCTGTCCATGTCTGTGTGTATCTCTATGGGTATGCCTGTGGGTGCCTACAGATAAGAGAATCACAGCTAACATTTACATAACATTTTTAAGATCTGCAAAGCTCCTTACAAATATTATCCTATTTTAATCTCACAGCAGCCTTGGAAATGGGTAGTATTTTTAATCCTTGTTTTAAAGATGAAGAAACTGAGATGGCCCCAGGATCACCCAGCTAGCTGTCAGAGATCAGGATCTGAACTCAGGGCTCCCTGGACTTCAAGTCCAGTATTTTATCCCTTCTATCTAGTAACTATTACCTATGATCTCTATATATGCCTATAGGATTTTCTACACATCCCTCTGTGTGTCCCATTTATTGTACCTCCCTATGTGTATGTTTGTGTGTCCCCATAACGTCTTTCTATGCATCACTACCTTCCTAAATACTTCAGAGCCTTCCAGGAAGTCTTCATCCTTCCTTTCTCACCGGACCACCTCCTTTCTACTCCCACCTCTGCCTCTCTAGCCCTCCTATCAAAAGCACCAAAGCTCACCACTGCCTAGCTCTCTGCCTCAGACTCCTTCCTTTAACCCCTCATACTGAATTTTCTCCTTCTCCTAGCCCTGAGCTTTCCTCATCCCACTCCTAACTAAGCCAGCTGCCATCCTATCATCCCAAGGACCAGACTGGCTCCAAGACTATGGTTTGGAAACCTAACTCATTGTACCATCCCACCAATTCCATCCAGGCAAGGGCTTCCCTTTCTCTACTCATACAGTAGCTGGAGATAATGGTATTCAGGCTCTACCCTACTTCCTACAACCATGGAAATGATTCCCATGGGACAAAGCCAGTGGAACAATGTGGTACCAAAGGGTGGGGAGGGGAATGCTGGGTTGACCATAAGCAAGTTACTCTTCTTCAGTTTCTTTACCCAATAAAATATGGGGGTTGAATTGGAGGAACTCTGAAGGTCCCTTCCAGCTTTAAATCTGTGAAATGACAAAACATCTGCTTAGAACTCTAGTCTCCTTTTTTCTCCAGTGACAGTTTTTAAGGGATTCTGAAAAACTGATTCCTGCTGAGGTGTTAATGGGTGTTTGATGGTTTCCTGTGTCACCCCCTCCCAGGTGACATATGTGCATTTTTAGCTGGGGCTTCCTAGGGACAATGAATGCCTTAACCTAAGGGAATTAATTAGTATGTCTGAAGTCCCTATTCCAGCTCAAAGCAGCTAATCACTGAAGGCTATGCAAAGAAGAAAGACTATATTGGTTGGAATTAAGATGTTTGGGAGTGGAGTCCAGTCCTTGAACCCCCTAAAACTCCTATTGCATATAGTGAGGCAGACTGCTCTGCTTATGAAAATGTCTTGTTATAGTTTCTCAATTCTTTGGTCAGTGATGGGTTCATCTGTACACAAGTGACTTGGCTGACCCATGACTAAACCCTCCACTAACTTCCATTCCTGGCTAGCCCACTGAATGATTTGATTTCTTGATGGACTGACAGGCTGACATTCTATCTGTTTGACTGACAGGCTGATTAATGTTCATTTTGAAGAAGGGACCCCTGCCAAAAGGTTTCTTACCAGTGAAGAGGATTTGCAGTCTCCACCTTTTATGGTCTTTCCCTTCTCCCCTCCTTCCTTTCTCCTCTCTGCTCTCTACTCCCTCCCTACCCTATATTTCTGCAGAATTTTCCTCTAATGTAAAACCCAGGAGCTTAGAAGAACAGAATCAGATGAGCTAAGGAAGCTAATTAAGGACCTCATTTACATATGCCAGCCCCTCCCCCTCGGCACACCCCTTATTGTGTGCTGACAGTTACCTTAGCAACCAGACCAGAAAGATTCTCAATTCCTCCAGGCTCCTCCCCTTTCTGCATTGCCAGAATGCTTCCATCCACTCCAGAATATCAGAGGAGGCAGAAAGCTTCCTGCTGTTCCAACATCCTCATTTTGAAGATGAAGAAACTGAGGACCAGCAAGAAGTGACTTGACATTTATGTAGCAAATATAAATACTTTGAGGCCTAACTCAAATGCTATCTCCTCCATGAAGCCTTCCATGATTCCTCCCAGTTGATGCTTTCTCAAGGATCTGACAACAGACTTTATTATGCCTCTCTGTAATGCATTTATCATATATCACTACTAATTAGAGTTATGTCTTTGTGCCTTTATCAACCAACTTTTGGTGGCCAAAGACGGGATACTTTGATCTGATATGTGGGGCTTTGGAGGAATACATTGACATACTCCCTCCAGGAACAATGTCAGAGTTGATTGGATTGTTGTACATGGTTTCAAACCTGGAGGGTAAGGAGGTTGTTGAGGAGATGATTGGAGAAAAGGGAGTGGGATGAAACATGGCTGGGACTTTCCTCAAAGTGACCTTTTTGTTTGTTTGCTTTTGGGTTGTTTTGTTTTATTTTTTTTTTTTTTTTGCAAGGCAATGGGTTTAAGTGACTTGCCCAAAGTAATTATTACATGTCTGAAGCAGGATTTTAATTCAGGTCCTCCTGACTCCAGGGCTAGTGCTCTATTCACTGCCCCACCTAGCTGCTTCTCCTCAAAATGTTTTGAGATAAGTGGTGACCAAGCAGAACAGAGACCCAGGTGTAAGTTTCTCCAGAATGTGGTCACTGCTATAAGAGCCGGGAAGTTGGTAAGGAGGTCTGAGAGAAAGGTTAGCATTTATATAGAACTTTAAGGTTGGCAAAGTATTTTACATATTTTATTTCATTTTATTCTTACAACACTCCTTTGAAGTAAATGTTATATTATCCTCATTTTACTGATGGAAAAACCTGAGGATCAGAGAAATTAAGTGATTTGTCCAACATGGAATACAACCAATAAGTATCTGGGGTAGGATTCTAACTCAGGTTTTCTCGACTTTATCCAGTTCTATGGACTATGCCACCCAGATAGCAGATGACTGGATTTGAAAGTAGAGGTCTGCTAGTGAATGTTTAACAATGAGCTCTCTAGGGGAGAAATGCAAACATTCTATTGAGTTTAATCTGCATTATTATTATTAACATATTCTTCATCACTTTCTTAGATCTAGACAATCAACAAACAATAAATCAAGCCCTAATTTACAGCATTTGTGGATTTCTGAGATACAAATGCTGACAAGTGAAAATTAAACAATTGGCTCTTAGAAAGCTGGTGGGAGTTGGCTCCAGCTCCTTTCTGAAAGAAACCTTAAATCTGTTCATTTTAAAGAGAAGAAAACTGAAACTCAGAGAGTTAAACTTATTCATCTCACAAAATTAATTGATAATTATCCAGAATATTAGAACAGAATACACAGGGGAGGATAGAGGGACTTTCCAAGCCCCATTTCTTATACATATATAGGGAGAGCCCCACTTCTCATAGAACTGTCCTATAGGGAGTATGTATACCCCAAGTAAGTTCTGACCCTTCACAAGTTGAAGATTGCATCAAGGACTTGCCAACTAGTATATGTCCCTATGTGATATGTTGTAGGTTCAGAATCTGTTTTGTGTATGATTTTTTAAAAAATCCAAATGGGATATATATACCCATTCCCCCAAAATTCAGCCCATGCTGAATCAGGGACAAGGTCTCTGAATTCAAATCTCTTCCCAAATCTTTTCCTGCATCCTTCATTGATCCCATAGAACAAGATTAGATGACTTCATTTCTTGTTTATAATTGTATATCATAATTCAAGTGGATGGGGCGGCTAGGTGGCACAGTGGATAGAGCACCAGTCCTGGAGTCAGGAGTACCTGAGTTCAAATCCAGCCTCAGACACTTAATAATTACCTAGCTGTGTGGCCTTAGGCAAGCCACTTAAACCCCATTGCCTTGCAAAAACCTAAAAAAATAATAATAATTCAAGTGGAAAAAAACCCAATCAGAAGGAAAGCAGCAGAAGCATGGACCACCTTTATCTATGGCTAAGGAGTCAGGTCTCTACCCCTCTCTTTGTTTGCTCCTTCCCAAACTGGGGTAGGAAGCAGAGGAACATCAATAGTGAATTTTCCATTTGTTCCAATTATCACTGTCCAGCAACAGCAGTCCACCAGGGTGTGAGGCAGAAGAGAAACATCAGCAGATGGGATGTACCTCTTTGCCCTGTTTCTCATACTTCTTCATGGCTTGCTCAGAATGGAAGCATTCTTTCCTCTTCCCCAAGTCCCAGAATGTCAAGTTCAAAAGATATCAGTAAGCAAATGAGTCTATCAGTCCTAAATTTAGGAACATTTGTGTGTGTGTGGGGGGGGGGGGAGTCTGTGTTACATTTATCAGTAGCATCCTAAGAACCAAAGGTTACATTTAGAAGTATTTCCTTATATCCTTCCTTAATCTAACTCATGGTAATTTTCACACATCTCTCCTACTTCTGCATTATGGGACCAAGGAGAATAAATTGAAGTCATCTTACAACATGGCAGTTTTTCAAATGATTGAAAATTGCTACCATGCTTCCCTTCAGTCTTTTCCTCTCCAGATTAAATGCATCTATGTCTTTCAATAAACTTTTGTGGGGCATGATTTCACTATCTTCTTTTGGACTTAAACAATTTTGTTAATGTCTTTTTTAAAATGTAGTGGCCACAACTGAACACAATACTCTAGACCAGGGAATAATAAAGCAAAATCATCATCTCCTTTTGGGACCAAGCCTCTATTGTTGCATTATTTCAGGCATGTCTGACTCTTTGTGACCCTATTTGGGGTTTTCTTGGCAGAGATACTGGAGTGGTTTGCCATTTGCCATTTTCTTCTCCTAGCTCGTTTTTACAGATGAGGAACTGAGGCAAACAGCTCTCTATTAATAAAGCCTAAGATTGCTTTTTGACTAGCATATTATATTAATGGATCATTTTGATATTTTCATCCAGTTATTCTTATCCTACCCTGAACTTTTATAGTTGATTTTTTAACCAAATAAAGGACTTAATATTTGTTTCTATTAACTTTCTTATTAGAGTCAGCCAAATATTCTAGTCCATCAAGTTTTCACTCTGTTATTCAACATTTTAGTTATTCCTTCCAATTTGTTTTCATTCCCAGTTGTATTAAGCATGCTGTCTATGTCCTCATCTAAGTCATGAATAAAAGAGTTGAACAAAGCAGGGCAAAAGACAGTCCTAGGGCACTCCTCTAGGGATAGTTCTCCTGGCTGACATCAATCCAGTGATCACTACTTTTTGAGTCTTATTATTCAAACAATTTTGAATCCCTCTAACTATCCCTTACTTAACCCACATCTCTCTACTCTGTTCACAAGGACTGCATGACAGTCCCTCAAATGCCTTTTTAAATAAAAAAGTAAATACCTTTACGTACCCTAAAGTCTGTGACATTAACGACCTAGTAATCAAGAAAGGAAGGAAGGAAGGAAGGAAGGAAGGAAGGATGAATGGATGAAAGAAAGACAAAAAGAAAGAAAGAAAAGGAAAATAGGAGAAAGAAGGAAAAAAGAAGAAAAGAAAGAGTGGGGGAGAGAGAGAAAAGAAGGAAGTGATGTTAGTCTAGTATGTTCTGTTTTTGATGAAACCATACTGGCTTTTAGTGATTACATTACTGCTTCCCTTCTTAAATGTCAATAAACCACCCCTTGGAGATTACATCCTAGAACGTTGCAGGTACTCAAAATCTCACAGGTTGCCCAGCAGCATATGAATTGCATGCAATTTAATAAAGGCAGGAGTGACAAAGAGAATGCTCTAGCTAATGACAGTTGAAAGCAAACACTACAATTTCCATGAAGGCAAATGCATGAGTTCCTCAGAATATGGGACTCTGGGAAAATTAAAAGGACAAGATTAATTAGTCTGAGGTTGGGCTTAAATCTCAAGTCTTCCTGTGTGGAAGTTGATTTTGACAAATTACATTCATTTTGACTAGCATGATCTCTTAGCACTAAACTTTGCAGCCCTGATGATCCAACCTTTTATATGGTCAGTCACAAGTCAGTTAGAGATTTTAGAGAAATCATAGATTTAGAGATGGAGAGATTTAGAAATGGAGGTCAACCTCATTTTATTGGTGAGAAAACAGAAGGCCAGGGAAACTCAACAAGTTATCCAAGATAATCCAGTTAACTAAATGAAATAATTACATGACCTGGTAAGTAGAAGGTCAGAGATTCAAATCTATATTTGCTAACTTAAAATTCAAATAGTTCTATTATGCCAAAGTGTGGAATGAATATTGATTATGAAGTTGGGAGACCTAGTTGAAATCATGCCTTATACAACCTATGTGACTTTGGGCAAGACCCTAATAGGGCTTCAATTTCCCTGTCTATATGTAGCACTGGCCTCCCTGGCCTCTATTACCTGGAGACCAGGTATGTTACCTTTCACCACAGCACTGCTCTAGAATTCTTTGGTACCCTTAAGGGTGTTTGAAAGCACCTCAGCAAATGACTTCAGTCATCAACAATAGTGATCCCCGAAGTATGGGGATATCCCCTGGACCCAGTTTTCATTTAGCTATTAACAGTTGAATTAACTTTTACAAATAAATATTTCAAAAGCTATAAACATAAATATATATATATATATATAACATAATTATATATTATTCCTTTTAATTCAGTCTTTGAAGAAGAGCAGTATATTAGGATCCTAGATAGTTTAGTTCTTTTAGAGCACAGCCCCAGTTCTAAATTCAATATTCCATTGGCGCTTGAGTCTCAAGCCACCCTGGCTTCTACAGGTTTCCTTGCCAGGCTGACTGCAACAACCTATCTGAAATTTCACCATGTTCACCATGGCTCAAATTTCTACATCTAGTAGGAATTTCTGCCTAGGACAAAAGTCACAAAACAGAAACAAATACTCCCCAATTCAATTTTAAGAGCTGAGTTAAAAGAAAGTGAACACAAGACAAGGACTCCTTTTTAACCTCATGACCAAGTGAACAGGAAAGAATTCTACCTTTAAAGATACAGCTTTTGGGGGCACCTAGAGCACTGTGGAAGTTGATTTTGACAGAAGGAGTCAGAAGGATTTGAGTTCAAATCTAACCTCAAGCACTTAATATTTACTTGACTGTGTGACCTTGGGCAAGTCACTTAACCCCTCTGCCTTGCAAAAATTAAAAAAAAATTATTGTTGTCTCCAAAGTTGCAGCCTCTTGTTGTTAGGCAGTTAATCAAAGAAGGAAGGAGGGTAGGACACACAGAGCATCTCCATGTTAAGCAATCTGGTCATATTCTAAAAGCCCCATTACATATAAAATAAAGGGATTGTATTAAGATATCCTCTAGGTTCCCACCCAGCAACCAGGAGGCACAATGAATAAAACTCAGAATCAGGAAGACTCATCCTGAGTTCAACTCAGACCTCAGATGCTTACTAGCTATGTGATCTTGGGCACCCTCACCCTCAGTTTCCTCATCTGTAAAATGAACTAGAGAAGGAAATGGCAAACCACTCCAGAATCTTTGCCAAAAAAAGCCCAACTGGGGTCATGAAGAGTCAGATACAACTGAAACAACTGAATAAAAACAACACAGGATTGTTGAAAGTATCAAATGAGATAATTATCTCAGTGCTTCTGAATTGATCTCCCAGTCTCTAGTCTCTCCTGCATTCTAATCCAAATTCCACTCAGTCACCAGACTGATGCTTCTAAAGGGTAGATCTGAACATGTTGCTCCCCTGCTCAGGAAACAACTCTGGCTTCCTTTGCTTCTAGGATAAAATGCAAAGTTCTGTGAATAAAGTGAGTAGGAAAGGGTGCTGCCTTTAAAGATGCACCCTCTTCTTATTTGTTCACCATCTCCAGTCCACCTTTCTAGACAGAGTTACAAAGTACTTTTCCCTTTATATGACCTTGTAAAACCCATTTCTGATTCTGTTCTGCAATCCTGGAATGCATTCCCTGCTTACCTCCAACTCAACAAGATCCTTAGTGTCTTTTTTTGGCAAGGTGATGAACTTATATGACTTTCCCAAGGTCACACAGCTAGGTAATTATTAAGTATCTGAGGTCAAATTTGAACTCAGGTCCTCCTGACTCCCAGGGCTGGTACTCTATCCACTGCATCACCTAGCTGCCCTTCTTAGTGTCTTTCAAGTGCCAGCTCACATGCTGATCCTACATGAATTTCTTTCTTCCTTCACCCTTAGCATAGTCTCCCTCATCAGATTCCCCATCATAACTTTGCATCAATCCCATCATTAATATATATTTTGCATTTACTCATCCATGGAGATCTTATTTCCCCTCAGTAGAATATAAGTGACTATTTTTTTGTTTGGACTTTGTATCTCCAGCAAAATAGGCATGTAGTAAAAGAATGTTTATTGAATGAATGAATGAATGAAATGAAATCTTCCAGTACTTTCAGTGTCCTATAAAATCCTTATGTCAGAATGTCTCACTTTGCTTTCCCCCAGAAAATCTAGATGGTCAACCCTCCCCTTTATAAACACATTGTTTCCAAAGCTCAGAGAAGGTAAAAAACATTTATAGTTTAAAGAAAACCATTAGGACTCTTCTCAGAGCTCACGAAAAAATATCAACCCTTCCCAAAGTTCAGCCCTTCCTCAGAAACCTGTTTGGCTTCAGTCACTTGCAAGCATGCTCTTGGTCCCCAGGCTCTCAGTGAAAGGTATATAAGGTGACTGTTCACACTTCCCAGCAGGGGACAGACACTTCCTATAGCTCCCAGCTGTAAATATCCATTGCCACTCCTTATACCTCCCGATATCATTCTCCTACTGTCCTCTACAGCTTCCAGCAGGTAGCATGGCTAGCCCTTTTCCCAGAGAAAAATTTTTTCAGGGGTTATCTTGGTAGACAGTTCAAAACTTTTTTGTTGTAATTCCAGACATTGAACCAAACCAAAGTGAATACTCTGAAGCCAGTCCCTAGATCTCTGACTCCACAAAATATGCACAGGGAGCAAAAAGATAGGCAGTCTCTTAAATCTCAGAAATAGTGTCTCACTGACACTAAGTTAAGTCAATCACAGTCTGATGTTCTCCTTACCCCAACTCCCAAGAAGTCTCCTGACCCTGTCAGCCCTTTCCTTAAGATCTAAAAGTTTAACCAAAAATTCTTCAAATTCTTTCCCCCAAATATTGGCTCTCCAAACTCAGGATGAACCCTTCCCTCTCCACTGACCCTCGTTTAAATGCTCTCCATCATGCCTTCCCTTTCTATTAATGGATCGTCTTATATAAATATATAAAATTCACTGCTGTACTAGGAAGAAGCAACAAATAGATTCTGTTGCTAGTAAATATGTAGCTTCCACATTTAGACTTTTTTCTTCTAAGAGGATATTGGAAAGAAGACTCACCTTGGTTTCCTAATTTCCACATAGCTCCTCTAGATTTTGCTAAGAAAAATGACTGAAACAGAGTTTAGGGACACAGGTTCATGATCAAAAAAAGTAAAAGGATTCATAAGGAATTTCTTAACCCTTAGTCAGAAAATTGTCTAGGACCATAGACCTCAATCAACAGAGGTTGAATTCAAACTCCCATCCTCCAAGGCCCGTGCTCTATCCACTGCGCCACCTAGCTACCCAAGGTAGATTACAGAAGAGAGATAGATGACAGCATTTATCATATGTTTATTATATGTTTGGTACCATACTAAGTGGTAGGGATACAAATACAAGTAAAGACGATAACCTTTGTCTTAAAGGAGCTTGCATTCTAACAGGAAAAAATAATATGTGAAATAGAGCTGGAAAGTGAGAAAGCAAGAGCTTCAGATTGTCTTGAAATAGAATCCAACATTTGGGGATTGTGGAGATATGGAATGAAGTTAATGACCAGAATGCTGATATCATGTTGTGGGAGATGGCAGAAAAGTAGCTGTCTTTTCTATTCCTTAGGTATTAGCTTATGTGCTACATAATGAAACATTTTTGTTTTGCAATAAATTACTAATACAATGAATACAGAAAAGCATGAAAGATTTCTATGAACTGATACAAAGTGAAATATGAAATGTAAGATGAAAACAATATACACAATAAACAACAATATAATTGGAAAAATAATGACAAAATAATCAAACTAGATGCTATAAAATTTTAAGAAACAAATTTAGTTCCAATGAAGACAAATGAGAAGATACCTCCTCCTATTTCCTTTGTAAAAATTGAGGTCTATTAGTTTGGAATATTGCAAATAATATTAGACTTTTAAGATATATATTAATTTTTAGCTGTTTTCTTTTAAAAATTCTTTATTACAACAGTTCTTTGAGAGGGAGGAGGAAGGATACATGGGAAATATAGATGATGATGTAAAAGCAAAATATATCAAAAAAATTAATTCTTTTAAAAGAGAATAGATAACCTCAGCACAGAGCATTCTAGTTGCTTTCCTTCATAGTTACCTGAGTGTTATAGTTCATAGTTATTTACTGTGAATTAAGAATCTTATCTCTCCCTAGAAGTTCTCCTGTCACAAGTCTCTGTATACATACATTCCCTGATCTAGAGTTGCAGTGGGTAGAGTACCAACTCTGAAGTCAGGAGGACCTGAGTTCAAATCCAGTATTAGACATCTACTAGCCATGTAACCTTGAACAAGTCACTTAGTGCTGATTGCCTCCCATCCAGGACCATCTCCGGTCATCCTTATCTATATCAGATGACTCTGGAGGAGAAAGAGAGGTTGGTGACTTAGCACAGAATCCCCTTACTCAAATTATATGCTTGTCATGGCATCACCTCCCTGATGTCATGATTTTCTTCAAGAACGAAGGACAGAAATCATCCTCAACCATTGCCATAATAATCCTTGAAGCCCCTATGTGTATGACAACTTTTCTTGTCATTTTATATGCCATGTTGTTTGATTAAGCATCTTTTAAAAAATTGAACTAAGATGTCTTCTACCTGATTGGTAAAAGTAAAACATATTGTGAGGACTCGAGCTATGGTTTTGAGTAGATGCTGCCTTATAGTGCCTGGAACCTGAGATAACTTTTGGGGGAATGAGGACAGATTTCTAGAGTATCCCAAGTGCTAAATTCTTAATATATAAGACCATTACCCTTTTAACTAATATGCACTTTTTGAAAAAGGTTTATTCTTGCATGGCCTCAGCCTTACTTCCCCATGCATTATACTCCTCCTAAATACAAATTGCTATTATTATAGATCTGTCAAGTAACAAACTGTGCTGCATGATGGAACATTTCTGTTTTGCAATAAATTACTAATATGATGAATACAGAAAAGTATGAAAGACTTCTATGAACTGATACAATGTGAAATATGAAATGTAAGATGAAAACAATATACACAATAAACAACAATATAATTGGCAAAATAATGACAAAATAATCAAAGGTTCAACCTGCAGGAGCAAGTCTTAAAGGTAGGGAGAGTCAAGGCCTCTGAATTATTATTAAAATGATTAAAATTGGTTTTTGAGCTTTCAAGAACTCTGTTGAAGCCTTCCTGAAGTTATCCTTCTTACTACCATAGTTCAGACCATGTAGTAGTTATCTTGGAGCACAGTTAAAGACTTTCACATGGAAGAAGGATTAAATTTGATTTTCCTGTTCTCAGAGAATAGAAATAGGAAGCATATTTAGATTCCACCTAAATTCATCAGCTTCAAAATTCAGTCAATTCTACCCCATGCAATTTCTGTCATGTCTGTCCTTTTCTCTCCATTCACATAACCACCAATCTAATTGAGATTTTCATAACCTTACTCAGACTACTAAAACTGAAACCAGACTTTCTGCCTCTAATCTGTCCCCTCTCCAATTCATCCTATGTCTAGTTGTCTGAGTGAGCTTCCTAATCCTAATCTTCTCAAAAAATTTCAGTGAGTACTCATTACTTCAGATTCAGGTAATCAAGCCCTTCTATAATCTGTTCCTATTTACATTTTCAAACTGATTTTATATAGCTTCCTTTCATGAAGGTTATGGCCTAACTGAATTTTCTCTCCTCAGTCTCATCTTTCCTTTTCCAGTTTCAATCTTTGTTCACACCAAACTTCTATAACTATAATGGGCATGCATGATGGAGGCAATAGATTCACTTGCCCATAATCCTGCATTTAAGATGGAGGAGATTGAAGGAAACAAGAAGTGAAGCCACATGATGGGATGGTTGGTACTTCCAAAGGACCAACTTTGGAACATTTGGTATTTTAAAATAAGGGCAATACTTTAAAATAAAGATAGGAAAGTTCTGAGTTAAACAAATGATGGGGGGCAACTAGAACCTAAAAATTGTGGAATGTGGAATGCTGGTCAAACCATGAAGATCTGAGTTCAATTCCTTTCTCTTACCCTTACTTGCCAAGTGACTTTTCAGTAAGATATTTAATCTCTCTTGATCTTAGTTACCCTATCATTAAAGTCAGGGGATTTAACTCAATGACCTCCATGTTCCTTTTCAATTCTAAATTCATGGTGGTTTTGACACTTTATTATGCTCTTCTCCCATCTACTTTCTCTTCTTTAGGTTTTCCAGATATTGTTTTCTCTTGGCTCCATGTCACCATTCCTTCATGGTCTCTTTGCTGAATCTTCCCTGATTTCTCTCAAAGCTCTGTCCTAAGCCCTCTTCTCCTCTTAATCCTCAGTACCTCAATCAGTCAGCTCCCATGTCTTCAATTTAGTAGCGCTGTGTAGATGATTCTCAGATCATTTACCTAATTCTGACCTCTCTCAATCTCTGGGTTCTTACACTCCCTTGAACTGGATGTCTTAAAGGCTTCTCAAATTCACTGTTTCCAAAATGAAGCTCATTCTCTTCCCTACTCCCTTTTGAGTTTCAGGCTCACAGTCTCAGTATCGTGACTTCTCACTCACCTTCACCCTATATATCCATTCTGGTGTCAAATCATGTCATTTCTCCCTTAAGAATATCCCTCATATATGCATATATACATACATACATATTTATGTATATCCATTTATCTACTCACCATGCTGGTGAAGAATATTATCAGCACCTACCTGGACTATTGCAATAAGACACTTGTTAGTTTTCCTCTCTCATCTCTTCCCACTCCAGCCTATCCTCCATTCAATTGCCAAAGTGATCTTCCAGAAGCATTGCTCTGACTCTGTTACCTCTTGATTCTTCTTAATTATTACCAATGACTCAGAATCAAATATAAAATACACTGTTTTCCTCTTCATATATTCTACAATCCAGTGGCATTGGTCGTTGTAGTTTTCCTTCCAAAAGACACTCCTTCTTTTGATTCCATCTGCACCTTTTCATTCATGCCTGAAATGTTCTCCCTTCTCACCTCCTCCTGGCTTCCAATGGTTTCTCGCAGGTCTTATCTTAAATTCTTAATAGCTTAAATTCAGCAAAAGTCCTTCCTCACCTCTGCCAGCTCCACAAATATCTTCCTTCTGAGGTCCCTTCCATTGCACTGCCTGAATCTTGTTCAAACATGATTGTTTGCATGATTAATGTGAATTCCTTGAGAATAGGGATCATGTTTTGCTTTGTTTTTCCCTTTCTTTGTATCTCCCAGGCTTAGCACAAGGCTTGGCCCTTAATGAATGCTAATTACCTGATCTAATGACTGATTTTCTAGGAAAACACAGGGTAGAGAATGGGAGAGAGGTCAAGGGAGAAGCAAAACTAAAGCTAATTCACATGCATGTGTTGCTGGTAACCAAGCCCCAACTTTACTGATACTACTGGGACTTTCCCCAATTGTATTGTGAGTTTATGCAGGGGTGGGCACCGATTCTGATGGGGATTGTAAAGGAAAATAGCACTACTCCCTTGGAGTCAACTAAGTGAATCCCATTTCTGTTCATTACATATTGTAATAAATATGCTTTATGTTCATATGTTTAATAGAGTCTTGCTGTTTGCAGGCAAGCTGACTTGAATACCCCTAAGGGAGAACCAGAAATTAGCTAAATTCAAATGTTACCAAATTTATCTGGGCTGAAGAATAACATGGAGAACATTAATTATTGTGAAACTGCTAAGATCAAAATACTTTTCCATGTCACTTTTGAATCAGAAATTTAGAGCTAGATGAATCTTAGAGGTCATCTAGTTTAACCCTTTTATTTTACAGATGAGAAAATTGAGGCACAGAGATTTGCTGATGTCTAAAGTAGGATTCAAATCCAGACTTTCCTTCTATGAATCTAGTTCTTTTTCTGCTAAACATTTGATTGGAAGTTTCTTGAAGGCAGAACTTTCCCCCTTTTTGGTATCCCCAACACTGGCACATGTTTATTAAATGTTTATTGAGTAAATTAATTGAACTAGAGTGGCTTCCTCATTTTCTGTCCTGGATCCTCTTTTCTTCTCCCTCTACTTCTACACTTGTTGATTCCATCAGCTCCCATAGATTTGTCATCCCTATGGTTGATGACTCTCAGATCCACCTATCTTGCTCCAATCTCTCTTCTGAGTTCCAATCTCAAATCTCTGTCATTCACATATCTTAAACTGGATGTCCAGTAGACATCTTAAAGTCAATATGTTCAATATGGAACTCATAATCTTTCCCCTTAAGCCCATTCCTACCTTCCCTATTATTGTAGAGGGCAACACCAAACTCCAAGTTCCTCAGACCCACAACCTAGGGGTCATCCTTAACTCCTCACTGTTTCTCATCCCCAAATCCAATATGCTGCCAGGGCCTGTTGATCACCTCTGCAACATTTCTCAACAATACTCCCTTCTCTCCTCTGACAATGCCGCCATTCTAATACAGATCTTCATCACCTCACACCTGAACTGTTGCAATAACTTCCTGATAAGACCGCCTCCCTCAGATGTCTCCCCATTCCAATTTATCCTCCATTCTGTAATTAAAATGTTTTTTCCCTAAAGTACAGGTCCAAGTATGTCAGCTCCCCACCCAATAAACTCCAATTGTTTTCCAGGAGCAAATACAAATGACATTCAAAACCCTTCATAGTCAGTCTCCCTAATACCTTTCCAGTCTTCTTCGTCCTTGCTCCCTGACATGTTTTCCTTAATGTAGTGACTATAGTCTCCTGGCTATTCCAAGAAAGATAGTCATCTCTCATTTCTGGACATTTTCTTCAGCTGTCCACCATGCCTGGGATGTTCTTCCCCCAACCCTCTTCAACTCTGCTAATAAGCTTCCCTGGCTTCAATTAAGCCCCAAGTAAAATTCCATGTTCTACAGAAAGCTTTTGCCAACCCCTCTTTTTTATTATATTTATTTTATTTTTGTACAAATGATTTTTTATACATTACTAAAATATTCTTGTTTAAGAGTAAACATAATACCCCCTCCCCCAAAAAATATAGACCCTTATGAGCAATAAAGAGGAAAAAATTAAAATTATTAATTAAATTTAAATTTAATTTAAATTTAAATTTAAATTAAATTAAATTAAAATTATTAATAATAATAATAATGACAGCTAGGTGGCACAGTGGATGGAGCACCAACCAACTCCAGAGTCAGGAGCGCCCAAGCTCAAATCTGGCCCCAGACACCCAACAATTACCCAGCTGTGTGACCCTGAGCAAGCCACCCCAACCCTATTGCCATACAAAAACCAAAAAAACCCCAAAATAATAATAATAATAATAATAATAATAATAATAATAATAAATGATGATAATAATAGGGGTAGCCAGGTGGCACAGTGGACAGAGCACTGGCCCTGGAGCCAGAAGCACCTGGGTTCAAATCCAGCCTCAGACACCCAACAATCACCTAGCTGTGTGGCCCTGGGCAAGACACCAAACCCCATTTGCCCCACAAACCCCCCAAAATAATAATACTACTACTAATAATAAATGTGCTTCAGTCTGTGTTCCAGCACCACCAACTCTGTCACAGGTGGATCACATTCTTTAGGATAAGTCCATCACAAAAGCTACTTTCATATTTTTCTACTGTTGCCATTGCTGATCACAGCTCCCTCCATTTGTACTTACCCACTACCATACACTATATTTTCTCTCTCCTTTCACTCTGTCCCTCTTCTAAAATATACTATAGGGTATCTGAGTGGCTCAGCAGACTGATCACTGGTCCTGAGGCCAAGAGGCCCTGAATCCACATACCATCCCTAAGGCCCAACAACCACCCAGCCCTGTGGTCCCAGACAGGCCACCTAATCCCAGCCCCTTGCAAGAAGTAAAAAAGAAAATGTGTTATATCTGACCACTCTCCCCCCATGGTCCACCCTCCTCCATCACTCACATCCCCCCCTTCCCCTGTCCCCCTTCTCTCCTTCTTACTCTAGATGTCTATATCCCATTGAGTATATATATGCTGTTTCCTCTCCAAGCCACCTCTGATGAGAGTGAAGGTTCCCTCATTCCCCCTTGCATTCCCCCCTTCCATATCATTGTAATAGCTCATTGTAATAAAAAAAAAACTCATTATATGAAATATCTTAACCTATTCCACCTCTCCTTTCTCTTACTCCCATTACATTTCCCTTTTAGCCATTGACTCCATTTGTACAATATATTATATCTTCAAATTCAGCTCTCTTCTGTGTTTCATATATAAAAGCTCCTTCTATCTGCTCTATTAAATGAGAAGTTTCTTATGAGTATTATCAGTATCATTTTTCTATACAGGAATACATGTAGTTCATCATCATTAAATCCCTCATATTTTACCCTTCTCCTTCCCTCTCTATGCTTCACCTGAGTCCTGCATTTGAAGATCAAACTTTCTGTTCAGATCTGTCCATTTTAACAGGAACATTTGAAATTCCCCTGGTTCATTGAAAGTCCATCTTTTTCCCTGGAAGAGGACATTCAGTTTTGCTGGGTAGTTGATTCTTGGTTGCATTCTGAGCTCTTTTGCCTTCCAGAATATTTATATTCCAAGCCCTACAAGCCTTTAATGTTGTTGCTGCTAAGTCCTGTGTGATCCTGACTGTAACTCCATGATATTTGAATTGTGTCCTTCTGGCTGCTTGTAATATTTTTCTCTTTGACTTGGGAGTTCTGTAACTTGGCTATAAAATTCCTGGGGGTTGTTTTTATTGCATCTCTTTCCAGAGGAGATTGGTGGATTTCTCTCAATTTCTATTTTGCCCTCTGCTTCTAGGCTATCTGGGCAATTTTCCTGTAGGAATTCTTTAAAAATGATGTCAAGGCTCTTTTCCTGATCACGACTTCCAGGTATCCCAATAATTTTTAAATTATCTTTCCTGAATCTTTTTTTCCAGATCAGTTGTCTTTTCAATGAGATATTTCACATTTTCTAAAATGTACTTTCACATTTTCTTCTAATTTTTCATTCTTATGGTTTTGAAGTATTGTGTCTTTACTTTTTCATAAAGTCAGCAGCTTCCTTTAGTTCCATTGTACATCTGAAGGATTTTTTTTCCCTCAGATAGCTTTCTTATCTCTTTTTCCATCTAGTCAATTCTGCTTTTTAAAGCATTCTTCTCCTCAATAACTTGTTTTATCCATTTGACCTATGCTGGTTTTTAACATGTTATTTTCTTCAGCATTTTTTTGAATCCCCTTGACTAAGCAGTTGACTTCTTTTTCATGTTTTTTCTGCATCTCTCTCATTTCTTTTCCCAGTTTTTCTTCTATCTCCTTCACTTGATTTTCAAAATCTTTTTTTTTAGATTTTTTTTTTGCATGGCAAATGGGGTTAAGTGGCTTGCCCAAAGCCACACAGCTAGGTAATTATTAAGTGTCTGAGACCAGATTTGAACCCAGGTACTCCTGACTCCAAAGCCGGTGCTTTATCCACTACACCACCTAGCCGCCCCTCAAAATCTTTTTTGAGCTCTGTCATAGCCTGAGCCCAATTTCCATTTTTCTTGCAGTCTTTAGATGCAGGAGTTTGTATTTCTTCATCTTCAGATTGAGTATTTTGATCCTTCTTGGGATCATAGACAATGTATATCTCAATGGTGTTCCTCTTTTTTCTCTGTTTACTCATTTCCCCAGCCTATGCCTGGTTTTGGGGTGCTTCCTGAGCTTTTGAGTATTGTTGGGATACACACCCCCACGAGGATCTCCATGTGTGAGGCTCTGTCTTCCCTCCTGGTCTGTGAATGACCACAAGCGCACTCCTCCGCCACGGGGCTGAGGTGGGGGGGTGGGGCTGTTCTATGGGGCGGGGCTAGACTGCGATGTGGATCTGAATGTGGTCAGAGCCCCAGAGTCCTGTTCCAGGTACAGAGGACAGACCTTGGAAGTCTCTCTCCACTCCCCTACCTTTGGTAGGCTGAACACTCAAGGCTCAGTTGCCTGGGGGCTCCTGTTTACCAGTTTTGCCTGCTTCTATTTCCTGGATCTGGGTGCTACTTGCTGAATGCCCTGAGGGCTGGGCTTCCCTCGCTCGCTCTGGCAGAGATTTCCCCCCTCCCCCCATCTTTCAAGTTGTGCCCAGTGCTCCCCCGGAGTGTAGGTCAGGAAACTACCCTGCTGCTGTGAGCTGCAGCACCCAGGTGCCCTGGGGCTGCCTTCAGGAGGCTGAAGTTCCTTCACTCTGGTAGGCCGCCCCTCTAACCCCATGGAGCAGAGCCTTTCCACTATTTTATAGGTTACTTTGGTCTGGAGAATTGCCTCAGTGGATCCCTCTGTGGGTTCTGTCACTTGAAAATTTAGTTAGAGTCATTATTTTATAAGTTTTGAAATATTATAGAGAGAGAGAGTACCTAAGAGAGGTTCTTCTCCTGTCACCATCTTGGCTCCTGCCAACCCCTCTTAATTCAGTTCCTTCCCCCTTTTTGGTTAATTATTTCCTTTTTGTCTTGTAATATAGTTTGCTTCATATACATATAATATAGATATAGATATAGATATACATTTATTTACATACATATGTATTTGTTGCCTCCCTCATTTAGACTACAAACTCCTGGAAAGTTGGAACTGATTTTTTGCTTCTTTTTGCATCTCTAATATTTATCACAATGCCAGGCTCATAGTGGGTGCTTAATAAATGTTCATTGATTGATTGATTGTCAAAGTTCTTTCCTTCCTTCAAAGCTCATGAGGGTACTATATTGTCCATAAAATCTTCCCTGAACCTTTTTCCTAGATGAAAAGATTTTTCCCTCCTCATATTTCTCTTAGAGCCTTGCATGAACTTCCCCTTTGCATTTAGCTTATTCTTCCTTTTATTTATTTATAAATATTATCTACATAATATTTATTTATAAATGTTTTACATATATTATTTATTTCTGTACTATCACTTTTTTCCACCAAACTGTAAATCTTTGAGGAAAGGGGCTTTGTTGTCTTCATACTCCTAACACTCAACATTTTGACTTGCAAAAATAAATGTTTAATAAACATTTATTGAATGGAATTGGGGAGGGGGGGAAATTTCAAAAACTCATCTAAAAATTACAACCATGGAGAATCACTTGATTTCCCCAAACTCAACTTTAGCTTTCCTGCCTCCATGGTAATTTGTCACATGGTTGCCTCTACAGGAATGACATCCCTCTCTTCTTGTTTGACCGCACATACAAGATGAAATCCTAATAAGTCCCATTTCTATACTATTAAATCAACCCTACAAAAGCAGTATTACCTTTATTTTATAGTCACAATTTTCCTTTCCCCACCCTCCTTATCTAATCAGTGACTAAAAATTATCAATTCTGTGTCCATCACACTTCATCCATTCATTCCGTTCTTTCTATTCACATAGCCATCATTCTACTTCAGATTCTTATGACTTTTGCAATAGCATCTTATTTGAATTCTGGGTTCTATTCCTCTACTGTCTACTGTTTGAAAAGCTACCAAAATAATCTTCCTATATCTCAAGTATGATTATATCACTTCCTTACTCAAGAAACTTTAGAGGCTTCTTATTGCCACTAGGATGAAATATAAATTCTTAACTAAGCAATTTAAATCCTTCACAGTGTAGTTCCATCCTACCTTACCAGTTGTTTTTTTTTAATATTACTCCCCTTCAAGCAATGAATCCACACCTTAAACACCTTCTATGTTTCAAGAACTATGCTAAGTGCTGGTGATGCTCACAACAGAAGTAAGGAAATTTGAAAGAAAGGTGAATTGAGAGGATAGAAGGAAGAGATGATGAGTTCAGTTTGGGACATGTTGCATTTGATATGACTCCAGAACATTCATTCAAAATATCCAGAATGCAATTGGTAATCCAGGACTTGAGTACAGAAAAAAAAAAGGTTAGGGCTGGAAATATAGATATGAGAATTGTCAATCTAGGGATAATTGGAGCTGAGGAGATCACCAAGAGAATATGGAGAGAGGGGGAAAAAAAGGTCCAGAACAAAACATTAGGACCCAATCTATTTGTAGAGAATTCACATGTGAATTAGAGCGGTGACTCCAGGTGCTACACTGATAATCAGATTTATCTCTGCAACTGCATCTTGCAAGGGTTATTGTATAATTAGCATATGCACAAAAGACCCTTTGTCAGAGGTGATCTTTTAAGGTTGAATTCCGTTTTAATCAGTGAAATTCCTTTTAGTAATCATTAAGCAATAATGCAACATAATCTTGTGTTTTCTATGCCTTTCAAGTAAATTGTGTATCAGTAGACATGTTCTGATGCAGAAAATCATTTGTGAAAATCTGATTGTTCCTTTCTCATATTTTCATCAAAGATGCCCTCAATAAATGTGTAGATCATTTTTATAAAAATATTGTGGAGATTAGAAAGAAACATATAGGTAGATAATTTCTTTTTTTTTTAAGTTTTTGCAAAGCAGTGGGGTTAAGTGGCTTGCCCAAGGCCACACGGCCAGGTAATTATTAAGTGTCTGAGGCCAGATTTGAACTCCTGACTGTACTCCAGATTGTACTCCTGACTCCAGGGCCAGTGCTACCTAGCCACCCCCTAGGTAGATAATTTCTAATGTCCTTTTCATTGCCTTAAAAGTGCCATCTGATTTATTTTAGACATTTGATATCTTCTCTTCTTTGAGATATCTTGAAAATCAATGTTCAATACTTTCAAAATTGCGTTGTCTTCAGGATGTACTTAGTATGGTTTAGCTTCTCTTGCTTCTCTTTCATCTTCTTTCGGATTATTTCTACTTCCTCATGTAGCACTGAGGTGTTAGAGCCCAAATGTGGTGATTCTGTTATCATTGATGATTAGCATAGATCACTATAGAAACGCTGACAAATGTTTCATTTTGTACTAATTTTTGTCCTCTTTTTAGTCTCATCCAAAAATGCTCTTGGGATAATTTGGATTAGTTGGGTTTTATACTAAGCTTTCTTTTATATATTTCCCTTTCCATGATTTTCCATGTTTTGTGAGGAAATATTGCTCATTTTCTACCATCTTTCAGTGTGATGTTTTGCAGATGTTTATACTCTTAATTGGTTGTCATGTCTTTTCATGAATGGAATGATTTGTGGATTCTTGGAGATGGTCTAGTTGTTTTTCATAAGTTAAACATATAGGAAATGATGATAATTAGAGTCAATGTCTATATCTTTGTCCATTTCCCATTTTTTAGTCATTCCTAGATTGTTTAAATAAATCAGGTTGGAACTACTTTTCATGTACTAATCTTGTCTTCTGGTTTACTGTATGGAAGCTATAATTAATTGGTAGTCTGATTGCATAGAGAACTGATACACAGAAATGACTTATTTCAGAAGTTGGGGAAATTCTTATTGTTAAAAAATATTTTACTATTTGTGATGTTATTTTGGGTTTGCCATGTGTAACAACTTTTGAATTTCTTAATGAAAGTCCATAGTAATTAGGGTCATATCATTTCTAAATATATGTTAGTCTCTTTCCTTCATGAATCTTAAATTTTATTTTCTAATAGATTTTTTTATATTCTTCCTATACCCACTATCTTTTTTGAATTTACAAACTGTAAGTATGTATATGGTGACTTGGTCTGGCGAATTTTGTTAAGGTTTTCATGCTTTTCTCAGAATCTCTCTCTAGCTTATTGTCCCAATCCTAAAGTAACTCTGGAGAAATCTCTGAAGTGAAGCTTAGATATGGCTCATATCCAGGAGCTTTCTGAAGAGTGGATAACAGGGTACCTTCCAGCAAAGGTACTCAATATAAAATATGGATATCAGGTAGAAGCGAGTTGTTTATTTTCTCCACCATGGAAAATGCTTAAATCACAAAAAACTCATAAACATGTACATATACAGAATCATAAAACAATAATCCATCACACATATTACACTTTACCAAAAGGCAAAAACAATTTTGTGGGACTGATGAAATAGATATTTCATATTCATCCCAGACCCACACTGACTAAGCATCTCACAACTCTTGGCCAGCCAAAGCATGGCCTTGCTTGGATTTTTTTAAGTTGTAGAATCCCCTCAGAAGTGGTACTGCTATAGCAATAAGCCCTCATTGGGCAATCAGCACCCAACTCTGGAACCCCTGACTTTTCAGACACAAAGTCACCACTAGATAAGGAAACAGAGGAAAAGACAGAGACAGAATGAGAGAGAAAATGAAAGAGGCAGAGAGAGATTGAGAGACAGAAAGAAACTGAGAGAGACAGAGAGAGACAGAGAGACAGAAAGACAAGGAGGAGGAGAGACATAGAGACAGAGATGGGGGGGGAGAGAGAGAGAGAGAGAGAGAGAGAGAGAGAGAGAGAGAGAGAGAGAGAGAGAGAGAGTACTTTTTGTCCTCTGTTCCTGTCAGAGTCCCCTAGGTGAGCAACTCTTCTTGGCCTTACACTCAGTCCTGTTAATGTAATCTATAGTGCCCATGCAGAAGGACAAATTATAAACTCCAAACAGAAGTGTTTATATTTGATCTTGAAGATGATAGGGAACTGTGGAGTTTACTGAGTAGGGGAGTGACATGGTCAGACCTCCACTTGAGGAACAACACTTTAACAACTGGGCAGAGGACAGTCTGGAGTAGAATATGGACTTGAGACAGCAAACCCAAGCCATAGGTTATTGCAACATTTCAGGAGTCAGGGGATGAAGGTCTGCCCCAAAGTGGTGGCTATATCAAAGGAGAGAAGAGAGCATCTTTGAGAGATGTTAGAAAGGTAAAGTCAAACAACTTGGCAACAAATTAGATATGGGGGATGAGAGATAGAGAAGAGGCTAGGCAGACATCTAGGTTGTGAACGTGGGTACCTGAGATGTTTAAATGTCACTGTTTCTAAGGTGTGATCTTAAGAAGGAGCGGACTATGGTCAAAAGTATAAGGAATGCATTGGTTACATTAGGCATAGCATTTTCACTAAAACTGTCACTCCTGGGACATTTCCCAGTTAAATTTTATGCCAGTAAAGTACAGACTAATTTGACAAGGGACAAAGATCAGCATAAGGAGGTGGAAGAAGACAGTGGAGAAAGAAATGTAGGTATTATAACAGAGTCACACTGTCCTCTTTCCCTTATCAATGTTAGATCTTTGACAGCCAGAAGTACTTCTTGCTGCATTATCCTGTGGGGTATTTAATCAACTCCTCCATTTAGTGCTGGGGTTTTAAGATGAATGAGCTAGACTGATAGATAGCAGTTTCTGGAACTGGAAACTATCAATCTCAGGATTTGGTGATCCTAATGTCTTGTTTGTCCATGAGGCTGCACCCACCAGAATTATCAAAAACTTCTTATAGCACTTTCTAGTCCCTATGTGGCCACTTCCTGTGAGTCAAACTTCCTGAGTCTTGTTCCCACTCTACTGGGAGGCAGGATATTTTTTTAAATTAGTTATTAAACATCCAGGTTGGCTTTCCCCATAGTTCAGGAGACTTGAGAAAGTAAAAACAGATTCCAACTTGTAAGGGAGATTGTTGCCTTGGGGATTGAAGTTGAGTTTTTATTTGATTTTACTAATCTAATTAAATTACTTGTTTAAAGATGTACTTGAGGTCTGGGTGAATGCTAAAAACATGGATTTACCCAGAGGGGGTTACTAGTAGGAGAGAAACCAACACAAGTCAATAATTGACTAATAAGCTTAGATATAGAAATGGAGTGAAACAGTCTGGTCTTCAAAAGTACCTTGAGTCAGTAGTAATTTTCTGTGTTCTCACCTGTGTTCTCATTCTGGCCTGGAATATTTGTGGGGCTATCCACAATAAATATAAATATAAATGAGAAATAGTAGGATGACTGGTACTGTAATGTAATACTTCTTGAGCAAATTAACTCCCTGAGTCTCAGTTTCCTCATCTGTTAATTGTGTATAATAATGTTTGCCCTATCTACCTCATAGGACTTTTGCAAGGACAGTGCCATATAAATGAGCTACTATGATTCTGCTCTGTCATGTTCATCTAGTTCATTTTTATTTCCTATTTTAAATCTGATTCTCTTAAGACTAATAGAAAAGTTCTTTTTACCCTCTTGTATCTCCAGTGAATTCAGGCAAACATTTTCAGGATTTTTTGTACCCAAGGAGACTCATGAAGAAATTGTCAGTCTATAGGACTGGCTTAGAAACTGTCTTATAGACTATCTTGGAAACCCCTGACTCTTGAAGAGAGAGGTCTGGGTTACTTCAGTCAAAAAAATAACTCAAAATAAGTAGATGAGTCTCTAAAGGTTTCTGGAGGTAATCTGTGGTATTTCCAAAAGAAATCAGGTATGGATCTTTTTATATTGCTATATAAGCTTCTGTGATCCCCCCCCCAAAAAAAATTATCCTTCAGTGACCAAATCTCCAGTTAAAAGCCTTTCTCAGCTTACTTAAATTGGACATGGAAAACAGAGATCTTCCGATTAGCCTTGTCCTGAAAGATGTTTCAATTTGATAGAATCCAAGCTTATACCTTCCAAAATTCAAGACCACCTCCATATCATTACCAATAAGACTTTAGTGGAAACAATATGATCCAAAATGCTTAAGGGGATATGGATAAGAACTGGACTTTTGATTTCAAAGGGAACTTTCACATGAGAATACCTCCTCTATCAATTCAGAGTAGCACCTTCTTTCTCTGCAACTGAGAGACACTCCCTCAAAGCAACAGCCAGTATCTTTCAGAAGCAGGACAATGTAATAAATACCAGTAGTGGACAAGTAAAAGACTTGATGCTTGAATCTCACTTTTCTGGACCAATGTTTCCTCCTCTAAGGAAGCAGCAGCTGTGGCTCATGTTTTCCAGAGGATTTGCAAAGCACTTTCTTCACAAGTGAGGTTAAAAGTGCAAGTAGTTGTGTTCCCATTTCACAGAGGAGGAAACCGGGGCTTAGATGGTTAAGTGATTAGTCTAAGATCATATGGCTAGTAAAGGCCAAACTAAAGATTTGAGCCCAGGGCCCTACTGATACCAAGTCAACTGTGCCAAATGAGGGCTAATTCTAGTAGATTTCTAAAGTCTATTCCAGTTCTAAATTTTATGATTTTAGCAGGTCTTGGCAGATGATCTTATAAATTACCATTAGCAAAAATCATTTCAGCACTTAGTGACCAGCCAGTGATGGACCTCTACCCATCTAATATTAATGCTGAAAAGCATATTAAGAATAATTCAGAATATAACAAAATAAGTTTCAAATGAGTACATAACACTACATAGGGAACCAATATTATCTGTCTGATCTATGGATAGGGAAAGAATTCATGACTGGGTTCATAGGAGGCAACATGGACAATTTTTAATTCATAAAATTAAAATATTTTTATGCAAACAAAATCAATGCAGCTAAAATTTAAAAGACTATGAATTGAGGGATCTTTGTAGCAAGTTTTTCCTGATAAAGATATAAATTCTAAGATATATAGGGAATTATATCAAATTTATAAAAATAAGAATTATTTGCAAATTGATAAAAAAAGTCAAATAATATAACAGTTTTCAGAAGAATTCAAGTTATCAATTATTATATGAAAAAATACCTAATGATTTGAGATATGCAAATTAACACAGCTCTGAGATATCACATCAGAACTATCAGTTTGACAAAGTTGACCAAAAAGGGAAATGACAAATGCCAGAGATCCTGTAGGGAGAAAAAAGGTATTTTAATGTGGATGAGTGAACTAGTCCAATCATACTGGATCAACAGTTTGGAATTATGCTCTCAAAACTATTAAATTATACATATCCTTTGACCTAGTGATGTTGCTTCTAGATCTATACTCCAAAGAAACCAAAGAAAGAAGAAAAGGACCCATGTTACAAAAATATTTTCATAGTGACAAAGAATTGGGGGAATGTCCATTAATTGGGGAATAACTGGACAAGTTATGGTCTATAAAGATGATGGAATATTATTGTGTGGTAAGAAAGGATGAAGGAGATGGTTTCAAAAGACCTGGGAAGACATATGAATTGTTGCAAAGTGAAGTCAGCAGAACCAGGAAATGTATGAAATTTATACAATAATAGTAATATATAGACAAACAACTTTGAAAGATTTAAGAATTCTGATCAACACAAGGACTAACCACAAATCCAAAGGACTCAGAATGAAACATATTGTTCACCTCCAGATAGAGAGCTAATGGATTCAGAGTATATATATTGAAGCATATTTTATTTTTCTTTAATTTTTTTGGCATGGCCAATATGGGAATTTGTGTTACTTGATTTTATATATATATATATATATATATATATATACATATATATGTAAAATTCAGATTATATATACTATATTTATAATTATATGATCTAGGCTTTATATTTATACAAGCATGTTTATATGATTTGTATTATTTTATATATATATATATGTGGTTTTGCTTTTCTTGCCTTCTCAATAGATGGAGGGATGGAGAGAGGTAGGAGGGAAAAATTCAAAATTGAACATTAAGATAAAATTTTAAAATAATCTAACTCCCTCTTTTTTTAGCTAAGGGAACTAAGGCCCAGAGAGAAGACTGTGATTCTATGAATGAACATATGTTTTGAGAGGAAGCTAAAAATGGAGACACCTAGAAGTCAGACTGTGATTTAACATCACTCCTAAGTCTAAATGGGGCCAATATCTGAGAGTAGAATCTTTGCTAGGAGTAAGTTTATTCATAAGGAAAAGGAGAGAGTTTGGATGGCTCAGGGGTTCTAAGTGTAAAGAACTGAGAAAAGGGCAGGTAATCTGAAATCAATCTTCTGTTTTTCATGGAACCTCAGAACTGGAAGAATCTTAGAATGAGAGATTTAGAAGGGACTGGAAAGGATTTCAGAGTCCCCTTAGGGTCATGGTTCAGGAAAAGTACTGCATTTTCAATTAGGGAACTGAGTTTTAAATCCTAGATTTGCCACATAGTACCTTTTTGATCCAGGGCAAATTATTTGTTCTCCCTTGACCTCAGTATCCTATCAGTAAAAATGAGAAATAGGATGCTTATAAGCACCCTGAGGTTCTTTCAGTTTTGCATATAATTTTACAGAGGAATAAATGGAGGCCCAGAGAAAGCAAATAAGTGCAGGATGACCCAGACTGGAAGCTGGAAGGTCAGTGATTCCCAAGCAAGCCAACTTTTCAGAACTTGATAAAGTTATTCAGACCATTGAGCAAGTGGGCTCCAATCCTTCCAACTGAACAGGATTGGGAGAGTCCATTCTAGGAATCCTCCCAGACTCGGTCCCTGGGGCTCAGTCTGTACTTCATCCCTCCCCCTCTTTGTTTTCATTCCTGCCTTTCCTTTTCCCCCTCACTCGCAATAAAAACAAAATTAGGGGCTGTTTTAAGAAAAAGCAAATTATAGTGACATACTTTAATTATCTCCGAGCAATGGCGGTGGGGCTAAATTACCCAGGCAGGGACTCGGAGGTTACCTAAAAATAAAGCAGAAGCCTCATTAGATGCTAATTGCAGCTTTTGCCGCCTAAGTGAGATTTTAACACAATCTGCCATTCACTGGCTTTGCCATATGTGGGGTGGCATGTGATGGGAGAGGGCCCTAGGATGGGGGTGGGTGCTGTGTGTGTGAGAGAGAAAGAATGTGTGTGGAGGGGGGAGCAAGGGGGAGAAGGAGAGGGAAGGTGGGAAGGGGAGGGGGGAGAGGGAGAGGGAGAAAAGGAGAGGAAAAAGAAGAAAAGGAGGGGAAAAGAGAGGAAGGAGAGAGCAGAGCAAATGAGGAAAGAAGAGGGAAGCAAGGTGAAATGAAGACAGAGAAAGGAGGGATAGAAAAAGGAGATAGGAAAAAGAGAGGGACCAAGAGAAAGAAGAGAGACCTGGCAAGAAACTACAGGGAGAAAGAGAAGAAACAAAAATAATGAGGAGAACAAAGGAAGAGAAGGGAAAGGGAAGGAATACAGAAGAAATAGAGAGGAAATGTAAAGGAAGAAGAAAGGTGAGGAAAGAAGAAAAAGGATTGGAGGAAGTGTGGAGAGAGAAAAGGGAGGAAAGTGGAAGGAGAGAGCAGAGGGATAATATTATTGAACTTCTGCCTAGTATATGCAAGCGAAGAGGGCTCCTAGGCAGATGGCACAGTTTTCTCTCTCCAGAGAAAAGGAAATAAGGGGCTCAAAGAATGAAGACAATGAACTCTCACTAGAGGTGGGAGTGGGAGTGGAGGTGGGTATGGGAGTGGGGAGAGGAGTTTGGGAATAGGGCTAGGGGTAGAATCTAAGCAGAAGGAACAGAGATGGTCACACTTTGTGTGATTTATTGTCCCTCCCTGGCACAAGGAGAGTTCCTTCATTCTTCACCATCTCCCTACAGTCTTTTTCTAATAGAAGAAAAGGTTTCCAGCCCCACTTCTTCTCCCCACCCACGTCTCCCCTTGAGGAAAGAGGCCTATTCCCTTCCAAGAAAGGGGCATTATATAGGAAGTCAGAGAATTGAGGGGATTGGACAATAAGTTGAGGGCTGGAAAGGAGAAAGGAAAAAGACTGGATGTATCAGTGGATAAGCACATAGGATTTGACCTGAATTCAAATCCTGCCTCAGACTATCTATATGATATTGGTCAAATTACTTAACCTCTCAGTCTCAATTTCCTCATCTATAAAATAAAGGTGATAACAGCATCTACCTCACAGGATTGTTATAAGGATGATAATGAGAAAATATTTGTAAAGTGTTTTGAAATCTATAAAGCACTATATTTATTATTAGATATAGTCAGGGTAGTTAGGAGACTACCTTGGAATAAGGATAACTAGGCTGGTTTGGAATTTAAGATTCTTTTTCTTTGTGCCTGATCATTTTGTTTCATCGCCCCCACAAAAAGATGCCCCTTAAGTGGCTAAGGCTGAAACTCTCTAGTTCATGGGGTAGGGTATGGCAGAGAATTATTCTTGACCCTCCTAGGAGATGGTCCTTACAAAAAGCAAGGGGTTGGAAATAGAGGGTTAGATCTGGGAGAGAGGAAGAGAAGACAATTTAGCAGAGGGTGTCCCATAGGGGCAAAATCTAGTCTAGAGAGGAAAAGCAGGTCACTTGATTCTTTAATCAGGATGTAAGAGGTAGAAACAATATAGTATAATTCCTTCCCCCAAAGCTCCCTCATCCTCTAAAGAAAAGTAAACATCTTGGAAGGGCCTGAACCCTCTTCAATGGTCTCTTACTCCCTCCCTCACATTCCTCATCCAACACTTCCTGAGGTTTGGCATTTGATGCAGGTGACCCTCTAATGGAGGAGCAGTACCCAGGTTTTCCCTACTTTCCCCCCCAACCTTGGGGTCCTGTGACTAGTCCTCCCTCTTAAAATAAAATCTTTTATGTGATTTTTAAAAAATGTATAAATTAATTTTTTTCCTTTTGAATCTTCTAAGAGAACTACAGCTGGATTTTTACCCTATGCAGATGTAGGATTTGGAAGATTCCACTGTGAATCCATATGAGTCTATTTAAATAAACCCTAACTCTTCCATCAGGGTTTCAAAATGGCCCAAATCCATCTTAATTCTCACCTCATACTTTCTCAACAGATACATGGTCTTAGCTAAATCAAGCTACTACCCACATGCTACCTGCATGGAAGTCCTTTAATTCCATCTCTGACCTTCCCTTCTGCCATTCTCCTCCCCTATGCCTGAATTCTCTTCTAAAAAAATTGCTCAAAATTCACTTTCTCCAAAATATCTCCCTTAATAAACTCCACTCAGTCACATTCTGTCATGATATGTTCCTTGTGCACTTACTGAGCTAATCTATTATCTGAGTCATATTAATCACTCTACTGTTTTATGAGAGCTCCACAGTCATTTTCATGTGTCCTGTCTCCATAAAACTTAGAACTCCTCAACAATAACTCTCTCCAAACAACATTATATGACTTTGGATGGGTCATTCAATGCTAATTGCCTCAGTTTCCTCACCTGTAAAATAAGAACAACAAGAATAATAATTGACTCAAACTTAGCATGTCCCAAACTGAAGAGATAGTATGATATGGTGCCTCTGGTACCAGAGAAACTGGGTTCAGATTCCACTCTGATGCTTACTATTCATGGGATCTAGAAGCATCTCCCTTCTCTTTCTTTATCAAAGAAAGTAGTTAAGACTAAATGGTCCTTTCTGAAGACCCTTTCAGCTCTGCATCTCTGTTCTCATCATCTTTCCTCCTTAATGTATCTCTTCTGCCCTTGGCATCACTATTCACCCAATGTCCAATATTCAAAACTTTGACATTACCTTTGACTCTCCCCTTAATTCTCATTTGGTCAGTTGTCAAAGCAGCTGCTTCTACCTTTATGTCTTTCTCACATCTGTCTCCTTCTCTCTATTATTCCCAGGGCCACCTACATAGACTATTTGTGATACATGACCAAGAGTTGCACAAGGGCAGGGAAGACAGGTCTTCCTGCTTCATCCCTCCCTTATACCCTTTCCAGTCAATCCTTCAAAACACTGCCTGAATTTTTCTTATGTATAGAGTCTGGTTATTGAAAACTTGTCAATATCTTCTCTATTACCAAACAAATAAAGTACAACTTGTTAATGCTAGCATTCAAGGCCTTTTGTAATGACCCTGCTACCCCTTCAGGTTTAGGGACAGGGATTGGACTTGTGATTGTATTGATCCAGGGAACCCCTGGATAAAGGAATTACCAAATTCAGATCTCTACCTTCTCTGAAACATATATAATTATGAAATGATTTGCCATTTTCTTCTTTCATGCATTAAGGCAAACCCTGGATGAAGCTAATAAGTGTCTGAAGGCAGATTTGAACTCTGGCCTCTCCTAACTCCAGGCCCAATGCTCTACCTACCGAGCCATCTAGTTGCTTCCTGGGCAACAGGGGTTAAGTGGCTTGTCCAGGGTCACCCAGCTAGTAAGAAGGAAGATTTGAGCTCAGGTCTTACTGACTCCAGATCCCATTCTCTATCTACTACATCACCTAACTGTCTAGCATCACCTATGCTTCTTTTCCAGTAGAGTTGAGTTGAACTACAAGTCATTCCAGGACATGTCCTGTGCTTTCCCAACTCTGTGCCTTGCTTGTGGTGTTCCTATTTTTTGAGATACCTTCCTCCTTCCTCTCTTCCTTTGTGGACCGCACATAATACACTCTGTTTTGTACTTGCCTATAGCACTTATTAAATAAAGTGTGCATTATTGATATACTATCCCTCTCCCTTGAGAACAAGAAACACATTATATATTAGAGGATCATAGAATTCAGTGCTGGAAGGGATTAAACTTGTCAGCTACTCCAACCTTATCACTTTGCAGAACAGAATACTAATACTAAGGGTCAGAGAAGTAAATTACTTGTTTGAAGGTCATACTGAAATTAAAGAGCAGAACCAGGTTTTGAACCCAGGTCTTTTAATCCATTTCCACTGCACCTCCAGACATCTTTTCCTATCTAAACTTTTTATTCCCAACTCGGACCCTCACCTTTCCCCTACTTTCCCCAACTCAGACCTGCACTTTACTTTGTGCACAGTAGGTGCTTAATGAATGTTTGTTGAATTGAATTAAATTGATATACTACTCTCCATACATGATCACCAGGTTCTTTCAATAGCATCTTGGGGCAGGTACCACAAGTCTCACCATCCCCCATTTTTATAGTTGCGAAAATTCATCTGTGTGACTTGGAGGTTTTCCTGCTCTTTCCATTGTACTTGTCAAAGATAGAGGGGTGAAATCCTAAGTTTATGCTAATAAAAGCTCTTTCTCTTTCATTCTCCCCCTCGTATTCCTCTCCTCTTTCCCCTGCCGTCCCTTTCCTTCCCCTCTTCTTTCTCTTCTTCCTCTCTATTCTTCTCTCCTCTGTTCTCTTCTCTCCTTATTCTTTCCCTGTCTTTTTTATCCCCTTATTCTCTTTTCTCATTCTTTTTCTCTTTCTTTCCTTTCTCCATCTCACAAATGGCCAGAAAGTTGATGTTCCACCCCCAACCAACTTTAATTCTCCCCCTCTCCCAACTAAGATTGTCTTTTTCATCCCTTCTCTCTAGACTCTCTACTGCTGGTCTTGTAAATTTTGTCACATATAGGTGACAAGGCAGAAGAGAGAAGTGGGGAGGGCAAGGAGTTTCCTTCCTGCCTCTAGTCACTTCTTGTGGCTTCTTTTATTGGAGAGAAGCTGCAATAATTTGTTCTCTGGTAATTCAGCTCCTTAGCCTTGGAACTATCCCCTCCAAGAAAATAACAGAGGGAATAACACTGAAGAGCTAGAGCAGGGAGGTGAAAATGGGCCATACATCCCATGTCAGACAAATAAGCAGGTGTAACACTTAGAAGAACAGACAACATATAGAGCCAGACAGATAACCCAGAATCAACAAATACATATATGGAAACACTTAGGAAAGTAACTGATAGATGGGGACGAGGGGAAGAAGAGAAAAAGGGAAAGAGGAAGGAAGGAAGGAAGGAAGGAAGGAAGGAAGGAAGGAAGGAAGGAAGGAAGGAAGGAAGGAAGGAATGAAGGAGGAAAGAAGGAAGGAAAGGAGAGAGGAAATGAGGAAAAGGGAAGAAAGGAAAGAAGGGGAAAGAAGGAAGGGAAGGAAGAAGGGAAAGAAAAAAGAAAGGAAGGGAAGGAGGAAGGAAAAGGAGGAGGGAGGGAAGAAAGAAAAGGGGAAGAAGGAAGAAAGAAAAGGAGGGAGGGAATGTGTAGATGTTGTCTCTTCCCATGAAATGTAAGCTCATGGAGAGCAAGAAGTGTCTCATTCTTGTCTCTGTACTCTCAGTACCCAGCATAGTTCCTGGTTATAGAAAGCATTTAACAAATACTTCAGTTTGATAGCTGGATTAAGCAGAGGCCTCGTTTTCCCAGTCTCTGACAGAGGACAACAGAGAGTCAGAGAAGAGTGAGTCTTGGCATCTAAATTTTCAGAGATCTGCAGTTTGGGGTAAGATGAGAAAGCAGAGTGTTTGAAGATCCCAAGCTTCAATACTTAGTAAAGTGACCTCTGTTTGGAATTTCAAGTCCCTCTTGATCTGGCTCCCCTTACCTTTCAGGGTAATTACACTTTAGTCCCTCTCATATGCTCCAGGTTCCAGTCTTTTGGGCTTCTATGTTGTTCTCCCTCCCACCATTCCATCTGCCTAGGGGAGAGGGATGACAGAGCCTTTGAATATTATCCCTCATCTCCTTCAAACTCAGTTCAAGGACCTCCAGGAGACCCTTTCTAATTCCTCCAGCCCTGAGTGTTCCCCAGTTCCCATCATTGTACATTTCTTTTGTCTATAGATCCTCCACCAACTCTTCCCCACCCCCTCAGGTGAATGTAAGTTCCTTAAATTCTGGAACTACTTGACTTTTATGTTTGTATTCCTTACATCTAGTACAATATCTGGCATACAGTAGGCACTTAATACTTGTTGACGATCCATTGGTCACTTCTTGTCTCAGCCTGGGTTTTATCTATAAATTAAGGGAGTTGAAGTCTAAGGACTCTTTAGTTATAAGATTCTATTTCTGTTCCTGGAAGTCATTCCTACTGGGAGTAGGGCTAGGAAAGCTAGAGATGGGGGGCTTTTGTGTCTTAGTGAAGGAGGTTGGTGAGCTTCCAGGGCTCGGGTGAGGAAGCACTTGGGAGTGGTCATTGGTAGGAAGCCATCTCAGCAAGTCACACTTAACCAAGAATCCTCTTCTACTATCCCCAGCGAGGGTTTATTCAGTCGTTAAGATCTTTGGTGAGGATTTTTGTTGACAGGACTGATTTCATTGGGCAGCTAAGTGGTGAAGTGGAGTCAGGAAGACTCGTCTCCCTGAGTTCAGCCCAGCCTTGGACACAATCCTGGGCAAAACACTTTACCCCATCTGCCTTCGTTTCCTCATCTAATAAAAGGAAGTAGAGAAGGAAATGGCAAACCTCTCCAGTATCTCTGCTGAGAAAACCCCAAAAGGAATCATAAACAGTTGGACATTACTGAAACATGACAGAACTGAAAATTATTTCACTGGTATAGGGAACTTCTGATAAAGACTTTCTTCCACCACTGCAAACCATAGTCTTAGAGAATTGTTTGGGACACTGAGAGGTTAAGGGACTTTGCTCAGGTTCACAAACATCAGGACCTGACCAGGTCTTCCTGGTTTACTCACTATACTATGATGCCCCTAAAAAAAATAGCATTGTTATAATGCTATTATACACACACACACACACACACACACACACACATAAAAATATATAAATGCTAACAATAGCACTTTCTTCACAACTTTCCTTAGAAGAACCCAGTGAAGTAGAGCAATTATCCAGGCCCATTTTACTGACTAGAAAACTGGCACTCAAATAATAATAATAAAATTGTAGTAATAATATTTATGCTTGTTATGTATCAAGCATTGTACTAAACACTTTATAATTTTTATCTTATTTGATCCCCACAATAATCCTGGGAGGTAGGTGCTATCATTATTCTGATTTCAGAGATGAGGAAACAAGGTGAATAAAGGTTGTGATTTGTCCTGTCACATATGTTTCAGAGGACAGCTTTGAACTCAGGTCTCCCTAACTTGTGCTCTCTCTCTTTCTCCTCCTCTCTCTCTCTCTCTCTCTCTCTCTCTCAACTTGGAGAAACTATCAGTAGATTTTCTTACACAAAGACAGATCATTACCTCTCTAAAACCTTCACCAGTTTGTTGCTCTGAATTCTGCCCTCTCAAGTCAACTCAAGTTCTCTTTCTTCCCCATGACAGCCCTTCAGATACTTGAAGGCAGTCATATTGTCCTTTTCCATCCCTCCAGGGCAAATATCCCAAGAAGGCGACAAGGCATAGCCTGGATACCCCTCACCAGTTAGCACAAAGACCATTGGACTCTGAGTCAGAAGATCTGGGTTGGAGACCCCAGTATACTAGCCATTGTTGAATCAATTCACATCTAGGTGAGTTGACTGTGATACCTGGATACCACACTCAGAGGATAATTCTTCCATTAATAAAATGGATTTTGAGTTCTGGCTTCCTGGTTATCAGAACCTGAACTTTCTACTTCTTAGGATGCTTGAGAATTTTATAAACTCTAAGTCAAGCTATAAAATCTCAAGCAAGTAGTTTCATTCCAGTCTCTTTCCCTGATCTGTAAAATGGGGGAAACCTTAAGTAGGGTGAAGATGATGGAAGTGTGAGTTATACTACTGTGAGTCAGTAGGGGAGTGGGCAACCTCCAAACCATACATTCCCAGATGGACAGAGTAGTTAGCTTTTCTTTGATGGTCCCCAGAGTTTCTCTAAACCCCTTATCCCTACTCCAAGTCTTTGACAGAGGACATTGACTGACACAGTGTCCTCTCTCCTCTCTCATTCCACTGTCCCCAGGTCCCTGGGCAGGTGAGAGAAGGGCAGTTTAGCCACAAGGCTGGGTACACTCTCAGTATCTGACCACCTTCCCTCCCAGTCACCCATTCCTTCCTTTCCTTTGAGTACCACCCTCCCTTTGCAGCCTCAGCACACAGTCCAACTATAGGGTCCTTAGGGCAAAGGAGGTGGGATGCAAAACCATGTGTTTTTTTTTTTTTATTAGAAATGTCCTTGGTATAAAAACAATCATGCTCTACACATTGTCATCAATAATCATAAACATCCAGGCACTGAACTCTGTGTTGTTGGTGGGTAGGCGGGCGACTGGTCAGGTGGGTGGGGTGGGCAAGACACACAGCAGACAAGCTTCAATCCGTGGGTTGGGTCACACAAATAGAGGCCACCAAGAGGACTCAGCACTTTGCAACACACTCAAAATTTGTTTTTGTTTTGGTTTTTTTTTTTGTTGTTTTTTTCCTTTTTCTTTTTTGCAACACATAAGATTTGTTAAATTGGCAGGGAAATGAAATAGGACAAAAATGAAGGAGGGAAGAAAGACAGGAAAGCAAAAATGCAAAAGGAAGAGAGACAGAGGGTCAGGAACAGTTGGAGAGAAATAATTGGAGGACAAAGTCAGAGAGAAAGAGGTAAAGGAGGCAGAGAAAAGAAAAATCAAGAGCCAAAGACAGGACAGAGAGAAGGAAGGTAGGGAAGACAGAGAAAGTAGAGAGACAATAAAGACAGAGAAGGGAAGACAGCCAGAAACACAAAAAGACAGATAGATACAAAGATATAAACTCGGAGACTCACAGACTGAATTGAACATTGAGTCCAAACCCCTCATTTTATGGAGGAGGAAACTGAGGCCCAGAGCAGGATAGTAATATCAATAGATAGGTAGAAAGACAAAAAGGCAAAGAGAAGACAGAAAAAAGACTGAAAAAGGATGAGAGAGGGGAGAGAGGGAGGAGAAAGAGGAAGGGAGAGAAAGAGAGATAGATGGGGAAAGAGAGAGAGAGAGAGAGAGAGAGAGAGAAAGAAAACATGAGAAGTCAATAGGTTTGACATAACTGAATATAACCTCCTATGGTTTTGGGCAGGAAAGGACAGTTGGTCAAAGACCCAGGGCCCAGGGTAGCAGAGTAGCAGCTTCCCCAGGCTTCCCCTCCCCTCCTGCTCCCTTGGCCTGGACTAGGGCCTGCACTGCTGCCGCCTCCTCCCCAGGCATTGGGGTTCTTGCTTTGTGAGCACCAAGCTTCCTCCCCAAGATCCCAGGGCAATCAGGGCAACTCCTGGGGTGCCTGGAAATTTCAAGAGATCACAACCCTGTCTGGACAGGAGACTCTACAAAGTTTCCATTCTCTCTTCCTCTTCTTCCTCCTCCTTCTCCTTGAACCCGGCAGCTTCCAGAAGCTCCAACTAAATTGCATGGTTGGTGTAGGTGACATAGGTCTGTTTTGTCGCCAGAGCTGTGAGGAGAAAGAAATGGAAGTTACAGGGTTGCCTCTCTCCCTCTGTTTTGTCACCAGAGCTGTGAGGGGGAAAAAAATGGAAGTTACAGGGTTGCCTCCCTCCCTCCCTCTTCCACTACCAGGCCTCCTCTGCCCCATTCTTGCTGCCAGTGATGGGGATGGACCATAGATTATCTAAAAAAGGCAGTGAGGTACAGTAACTAGAACCCTGAACTTGAGAGTCAAAAGTTTTGGGTTTGAAATTAGCCTTAGACACTGGAAAGTTGTGTGACTATGGACAAGAATTGAGGCAGCACTGTTGTAAGAAAATATAATGCCAATGTGAGTTATTACCATCCCATTCTGTAGATGAGAAGACTGAGCCTAGAGAGAAAAGTTGAAATGAAAATTCAGGTACTCTGATTCCAAATCTGTTGCTGTTTCTACCTTATTTACTGCCTCCTCCAAGGGGGGGGGGCATATTATTTGAGCAGGTATTCTAAATCTCTCTTGAGTCATGAGCCCTCCCCCCTTTGGAAAACCCTATAGATCCTTAATTATCTTGAAATCAGATTCTAAAACTTCAAGTTCATAGACCCTGGGAAAGAGCTACCTGGGCCTACCCCTAGGAAACTATGTTGAAAGAATGCCCAAGGACTTATGTCACTATTCTCCCCATCCCAAGACCAGATCTCTCTCTGTCCACTGCCACTACAAGGATAATATTAAATAAATATTCATCTCACTCAAGAATCTTTAAAGGTTCTCCAAAGCCTAGTATATCAAGTCTGAACACTACCTGCCCCCAATTCCTGGTTTTCAAGGTTTACCACCATCTGATCCTAACCAAATAATAATAATGACAGTAGTTTGTATTTTTATAGATCTCTAGGGTCTGTGAGGCACTCTGTGAGTGCAGGTATTATTAATTCCATTTTACAGGTAAGGAAACTAAGCATCAGGAAGTTGAAGAAACTTATTCAAGGTAATAGGTAATAAGCAATATTACCTCACCTTCCCCCCACTCCACACATACACATAAACAAGTCAAATACATACATATTCTACTGCTAACTAGGCAACACTCTTTCCAATCTTATTTCCCCATGACCTCTCAAGATGTCCCCTTTATTTCTAGTAGACCACTCCCCTTCTTCACTATCCCATGTTTTCTCCATCCTCTGTAAAATGGCTTTTGCCAACTTCTCCACCTTAACAAGTCACTGGCTTGCTAAAGGATAGGTTTACCAGTTTCCTTTTCAAAATGGGAACAGACCATGGTGAGGGGGTTGGGCCCATATTCTTTCAAGATTGGACTTTCCTAAGCACATGAGAATAAGGGTATTGAAATGGGGCAAAAAGGGAGGTAAGAATGGGCCAAAGGAAAAAATGATGCTTTCTTCACAATTTTTCCAAAGCCATGCCCTTCCTCTCTGAACTAACACAGCCATTCTCATTTACAAATCACTCACATGTGAGTGTGGTTACTGGAGAACCCAATCACCCCTGAGTGAACTGATAAAATTGAGTTTCTGAACCTGTAAAGTAGAGGGCCAGACCCTGGTGGACAGCACTAACAGTTAAACCTCAGGAGCAGCTGCAGCAAAATCTCTGTTGACAGGGATTGCAAAAGGATGACAGAACATTAAAAATATAACTAATAGGATTTTGAGACCTACAGAAGCAAGAACCACACTTCTACCTGGTACCTGGTCATCTTCAAATGCTTCCGGATAGTTGGGGGATTCTCAGAGGTACAGGAAAATCCAAGGCTTCTATCAGCTTTTGAGGACCCTATGCTATCACTTTTAAAAAATGAACAGAGTGAAAAATAAGTGTGTAGCCTGTTTCCTATTCAAAGTGAGAAACAAATGTAGATTTTTTTTAAATGTAAAAGAAAACCCTTTTCTAGTCTTTTTCTATAAATACATAGGAATGATTGAGGGAGAAGTTTAGCTCCCTCTGATATTAGCAAAGTATTTCATTGTCTGTAAAATGAAGGGATTAGACTTAGTTGACCTCTGGTCTCTTCCAGTTCAAAATCTATGATTCTCTGAACCACAGTTCAGTACAGCTTAAATGAGTTGAACTTTGAAACTGAACTTTGTCCCTCACAATGAGGAAATTCTGTGATCCTTTGATTCTGTGATTTTACGTTAACACTCTTGCCCCTTAGCTTGGCTGATCACAGATAAAGCTAGCATTGGATGGGACCTCAGGGCCATCTAATCCAAGGTGTGCTGAACCAGCTCTCACTACCTTCTGAGTCCAGTTGCTAAATTTCCAATGTGACAATGTACATCTGAGAAATAGGAAAATTCTACAAATCAGATCTTTTCTTCTTTTAATTATTTCCTATTTATCCTATATTTAAATTATTTTGTATATATTTGTTGTAAATTTTCTTTTCTGTTGAATAGCAAGCTCCTTGAGGGTAAGAAGCACCTAATAGTTGCAGAGGGTAAAGAAAGATTCATCTTCCTGAATTCAGGATATCCTCAGACTTAGTAGCTGTCTGGGCAAGTCACTTTACCCTGTCTGCTTCAGTTTCTTCATCTGTAAAATGAACTGGAAAAGGAAATGACAACACCACTCCAGTATCTTTGCCAAAAATAACTCCAAATGGGATCACAAAGAGTAGGATACAAATAAAAATAACAACTACAACAACTGAGGTCTAGAACTGTCTTGCTTCCTTTTGTATTCTCAATGCCTTAGCAAAATGCTTGGAACATAGTAGACAATAAATGTTTATTGATTGATCATGCTGTTGATTATATAGACTTAAGTTAGTTCAAATTAAACATTAAAAATGAGTCATGAGCACATTTTTTTTCCTCCTGGAGGGCTACTGATTTAACACTAACCAGCACATCTCTGTGTTTAATCCAATCCTCTCATTATACAGAAGAAAAAATACCATACTTGATATCAATTCTGTCAATGTCACTTTAGTAGCATGTGACAGGCAATATTTGAATTGGGGTCCTTGGACTCCAAAGCCAACAACCTCTCTAAAATTCCATATTTATGAAGCACCTACTCTGTCAAAGTGGAATGGTGAGAGTTGAATGAGCATTGAAGTTTTTGGTTTGAGAGACAATGGTATGGAATGAATACAGACCTTGAAGTCAGAAAACCTCCATTCAAGTTTGGTTCTAATACTAAAGTGAAGCAAAATGATTTTGTAGAAGTTGGGAGTCATAGACCTATTTTACAGATGAAAGAAGTGACTTGGATTAGACTTGTTATAATCCTTGTTCTATTACCAAAGACCTGTGAGATATCAAGTAAATAACTTATTCTACTAGATCTCCTTATTTCTGTTAAGTAAATGGGCTCAACTAGAGGATTTAAAGGGTCTAGTACTGAATATGATGATCCAATGGGGGGTATGGTGATTTGCCATGGTAAATCACTTAATCACTAAGTCTCAGTTTCCTCATCTATAATAAACTATCTCCCCTATCCACCTCAAATTTCCCACCTTGAAGGCCTGTTTGTGAGGAAAGCATTGTCGAAACCTCAAGCACAATTGAAATGTGACTAGTGATTATAGAACACTATGGGTTGCAGTCCAAGACCTTCTCCCTGCTTCTCTTCCCTAGCCTCCCTCTCTTCACCCAAACGGATTGATTCTGAGTGTGGTTATGAATCTACTAACAAAGTTAAATTGACACTCAGGACAAGCTCTTGAGCACTAAATTTCCTCTGGGGAATGAGGATAACAGGCACAAATAGGATGGTCCCAATTCTAATTAATCTCCTTCCTCAAGTTTCTCCCCACTTCAATCTTCCATTCTGCACTCTGCTACCTAAGTGATTTCCCCCAAACACAGATCTGACCACATCACCTCTCTGCCCCCCCCAGCCCCCAATAAGCTCTGTTGGCCCTCTATTGGCTCCAGGACCAAATATAAAATCCTACTTGACATTTAAAGCTCTTTGTAACCTGTCACCTTCCTAACTCTCCAGACTTCTTGTGCTCTCCCCATCTCCACATACTTGACAGTTCTCATACTGGCTTAATTGCTGTTCTTGAAACACTGCTCTGCTGTCTCCTGACTATGGTAGCAGCTGACATCCCACCATACCCCCCTTGCCCAGAGGGTTTTGCTCTCTCATTTCCACCTCTTCAAGGGTCCGCTCAAATGCCACCTTTTGGAGGAAACTTTTCTGGTTCTCCCCATCCCATACTGCTAATGCCTCCCCAGGGTGCCTCCTGTCTAACTGAATATACCTCTTGGATGTACCAAATTATTTATATGTTGTTTCCCCTTTTAATAATTGAGAGAAGAGAGTGTTTTTGCCTTTTCTTTGTAACCCTAGATTGGACACAGTGCCTGCTCCTTAGTAACACACAATAAATGGTTTTAATTGATTGGCCTCAAGCTAAAATGGGGAGTGCAGGTGGGCACCTCCCCACAGCCCACCTACAGAGACAGAAGTCCCTTCTTTGAGAAAACTTAGCTGAGGAGTTGTGGAGTGTGAAGGCTTCCTCCCTGTCTCTCCAAAGTTGAGAGTCCTTGGATGCTGAGACTGAACGTGTTGTGAAAGGGAGAAGATTAATGCTAGGTAGGGATTCCAACTAGTCCTCCTGGGGGATGCTCTGGACCCCTCTCAAGGGAGGAGGGGAGGGAAGAGAGAGACAGAGACACAGAGAGAGAGACAGAAGCACAGATAGAAAAAGAAACAGAATAGAGATAGGAAAGGGAAGAAAGATTAAAGAGGGAAAGAGGAAGGAAAGAAAAAGAGAAAAGAGGGGAGGGATGGAGGGAGGGGAGGAGAGGGGGGAGAGAGAGAGAGAGAGAGAGAGAGAGAGAGAGAATATGAATGAGAGATGGAAAAGGGGAATGAATCAGAAAGGGAAAGAGGGAACAAGAGCAATGTATCTATGTGTGTATGTGTGGGTGCTCCCAATCCTGACTGAGTTTTCCTGCTTCCTCATATGCCCACCATGTGCTCACACCCCACCCCGTGCTGACAAATGACCCTTTATTGCAGACTTCAGATGCTGTTACCCTCAGATAACAATTAGACGGGCCATACGAAATTAGAGCTGACAGCCTCTATTTGTTAGCCCCCATGTTTCCCTAGCCAATCTGCCGGCAATCAGGCCCTGTAAATTATTTATTCTGTTGTTTGTTTAAAGATACGTGGCCTGCCAGTGACAGAGTGAAAAATGTCCCTGCTCTCCAGGAGTGACAACTCTGCCATCCCCACCCTCCCCTATTCTCCCCCCACTCCCCCAACCTTTCCCAGAATTAATCACCTGCCTGCCAGTTTCAACATGAGGAGGGGGGTTCTTGTCTCAAAGCTGCAGACTGGTCTCTTGGGCCTCTAGCCTACCAATCTCTGCTGGCATGCAAGGGGAGGGAGAGATGGAACATGCCTGGTTCCCTTCTCTAGCCCCCCATTTAGATAGTAAATTACCTAAATCATAAAAGAATTAGGAACTTGAGAGTCCAAACTTCTAAGTCTATTCCTTCCTTCACCTCTTGCCTCAGTCTCCCAAACTGTAAAATTGATTCAGCCATGTTAAGATGAACTGGGTGAATCAGAAGAGGGGCAGAGGGGTGACTAAGATCACCCCCAGGGATCCTTTAGGGACCCAGCCAGAACTGGCCCTGTGGACACATACAACTTGTACAATTACATTAGAGGGAGGGATCACTGAGGAAGCTCTCCTTATCCCATAATATCTCATTCCATGTGTCTGCAACTTAACCTTGAGTCACTCTTTTGGAATAAGATTACTATCTATCTATCTATGATAGTAATGTCTTATTCCAAATCTATTGATCCAAATTCATCTATAGATATCTACATAAATAGTAATGTCTTATTTATATATGTCTTATTCATATACATTACTATATATTATACATATTATATATTACATATACTATATTATACATATATATATATTACTAATATATTATATATCACAATATGTTGGAGTTGTAAGGGACTTTAGAGATCATTTACTTTAAACCTCTCATTTTATTGCAGAGAAAACCAAGACCCAAAGAGAATATGATTTGCAAGACGTCACTAGAGAGTGACTAGAGAATCCTCAGATGCTAAGGACATCCAATAGAAGATGAGGCAACATAGATTAGGTAAGCTTTGATTTGAAGATTGGATAGTATAAGGAGGGTAGAGTAAGAGGGGAGATGGAAAGAGAGGTAACTGAGGAGGGCAGACCTGGAAAAGGGCTAGGGCTCTGGATAAGAAGTCTTTATATCATAGTATTTAGACCTTAAAGATATCTTAATCAAAGACAGAGAATTCGTAGATTCATAGATAGATCTAGAAATGACCTTAGAGGTCATCCAGTCTAACTCTTTTTTATAAATGGGGAAATTAAATACTCAAAAAGTTATTAATAATCGTATTGATGAGAATAACTTTAGAGAGAATACTTGATTTAATACATAGCACGGTATAAATATTATCCCATTTACTATTCACAACAATCCTGTAAGAGAGACATGACTGTTCTCCCTATTTTACAGATGAGGAAACCAAGGCAGTTTACATAAGTGGTTTACCTAGGATAAATACTAATAAGTAGGTTTTAAACAACAGATCTCCCTGACTCCAAGTCCATGCTTCCTTGCAACAGAGTTGGCCTAGGAGTCAAGAAGACCTGGGCTCAAGTGCCACCTCTGATGTCTCTGATACCTACTGGCTGTGGAACTTTGGACAAGTCCTTTAAGTCCTCAAAACCCCAGTTGCTTTGCCCACTGGGCTTTCTTTATTGGGAGTTGCATCCATTAATAAAATCACAGGTCTAAATTTCTTCCAAAAAAACCCCTAGAACTCTCATTTGTATAGAAGCCTTGTTACCAAATACTTCAAGCAAGAAACTTATCCTTTGGGGTCTCCAGCTTCCTCATCTGTTAAATGAGTGGGCTCAACCAGAGGATTTCTTTAAGGATGTCTTCTACTTCTCTTATATCCCCCTCAAGAAGTAAAGGTCTCTCAGGTAGTATCAGAGTGGCATTTGAAACTCTGATTTAATTAGAGAGATTGAAATGAGAACAAAAGATAAAATACCTCTTTGACAGTTATGTCTGGTGAGAAAGGAGTTTCCTTAGGAGTACCTCTGCTTGGAAAGGGAAGCCCCTCTAGGAAAAGGGAAGCAGACCAGTAATGACAATCTGGGAGGGCAGAGCAGGAAAAATGGAACTAGAGAGCTACTCTCATCAGTCCAACAGAGTTACTTAAAATCAGAAGGCAGGGGGACTTCCATGGGTCAGGTATATGTCTCTTGATAGCCAGGCAGGAATGCAAGATGAAAAGTAGAAAATTCAGTCACTGGATATAGGACAAAATTCATTTGGCTGGTCACCAGGAGACCGGGCTTCTAACAAAGGCTGTACCACTGACTGGCTACCAATATAATTTGGTACAATTTACTTCCTTGTCTGGGCTCAGTTTTTTCATCTGTAAAATGGGGGCCATGCCACTCCTGCCTGCTTTAAAGAGTTATGATATTGTTGACTGCTCACATAAGATGATGAATGGGAAAGTGGTCTGGAAATGATGAAGCCCCAGACAAAGTGGGTTGTTATACTTTCAGTGGGAAAGGAGCCAGTGTTGGAGGAAGAGATGAATTACCCAGAAAGCTGAAACTGGAAGGGCCTGGGAAAGTTAATCCTCCCACCCCCTGAGGCTTTCTCCAACTGAAATAAATTGGGGAGTGGGAAGGGGACATTCTGATTGTTTATATACAAACTCTAGGGAAATGAGACAACATGATATAGGACTAGGAATTGGGAGACCTGGGTTTGAGTCACAATTCCATGTGACCTTGGACAAGTTATATTCATTCTCTTGGTTTTCATTTCCTCCTCTGATCTTTTAGAGAGGTTGGACTAAAAATGTTTAAGGTGTCTTAGAGCTCTGTGATTCTTTATAGAGTCTCTGGATCAGTCAGATAGTCCTTGACCAAAGCTAGCTGGCCAAATCTACTCCTCCTGGTAGATTTTAATAGGAGTCTTTGGAAGACCATGGCTTCTAAGACCTTGGGATATTAGGACAATGAGAAATGTCAGATGTAGGACCAAGATGTTCCCCATAATCTACAAACCACCTGGCATGCACCAAGCCCTGCCCACTTTGCCCTGCCTATATTCTGCCCTTCATTAAGGCCTCAGACCACCTAGGATATGCCATGGGATTCTATCAAGTTCCCCTCCCTGGGATCTTGGTCCTGAGGGGGCCCAACTAAACTGCCATATGCCCAAGAAATTGGGGTTCCACCCCCACCAGCCCTGCCCCACATTCCGCTTCTGTCCTCAAGGTCTTTGAATGTCTTGGCCCAAGGCAAAGGTGAGTTCTTTGTGGACCCCAGGGCAAGGGAGCTCACCTTGGGCCTCCAGGTTGTCACAGAGCTCAGACCTGGCCTCCCCATTGGGTCGGAAGCTTCCCTTCTGTGTGAACTTGTTGGACATGGTAGCTGCCGTGACCACAGCCTTGAGGCTTCGTTTCCGCTTGGGCACGTTCTGCTCAGGATGGAAGAGGATAATATACACCTTGGGCATGTACAACATCCCCAGGGAGACAGAAGCGCTCAGGCTTACAGAGACCGTCAGCGTCGTAGTCTGGATGTATAGCTGAGGAAGAGGAAGGAGGAGGCACAGCATTAGAGGAGGCATCCACAGCCTCTGCCTATTTTCATTTACTCTTTGCTCAACCTCTTAGAAAATGCCTATCTTCACCCCTCCCCCCATTACTCAGTGTGCACTCCATCTGTTTGATTGACTTTTCTGTTCATATGGGCTCCCCTCTGTAGAGGTGAGCTTCTGGAGAATCAAGGCTATCTTGGGAGTGCTTTGTATCCTCTAGTGCCCACAATAGTCCTTGGTGGGTATTTGGTATTTATAAAATACTTGTTGAATGAAAGAATGTAGAGTGGCTGGAACATAGTAGGGACTCATTAACTTCCTGAGTAAAAAAAATTCAGCTGATTCCCAGTTCTAGCCTTCAGAAACTGATAGTCCACTAAATGAACAAGATACATCCACCAATTATAACACATGATATTTCAGGTTAACTCATTTAAAAAGCACAGAGAGAACACTTTATGAAGTATGAGAAGGAAAATCATTTCCAATGGGGGAAAAAGTTAAGATGAAGATGGAGGAAGGTGGAACATTCCAGATCCAGGGAACAGAACCATCAGGAGAGGACAGAGTATCTTTGAGTGGCAATGGACCAGTCTGGTTGGAGTGAGGAGGATATGGGGGAAGAGTTTAAGACTATGGAAGGCCATGAAAACCAGGAAACCATCGCTCCTTTTTACTACACTGGCAATGGAAACTCACCAAAATTGCCTGATCAGAGGAATAATATCTTGAAATCTAGACATAAATATTATTTTGACAGTGGTATAAAGAATGGATTGGCATACATAGGCAGCTATTAGGTGGTGGAGTGGATGAATGCTAGCTCTGAAGTTGGGAAGACTGGAGTTCAAATCTGACTTCAGCTACTATATGACCCTGGGCAAGTCACTTAACCTGTTTGCCTCAGTTTCTTCAACAGTGAAATGAAGATAACAATACTAACTTCCCAGAGTTGTGAGGATCAAATGAGGTATAGATCTATATGATAATAATAAATAGAATTCAATAGATAATTTATAATTTTGTAATATATATTGTATATATTATATATTGTTTTATGACATGTTATATAATAGTTCATATTCTATATTATAATTTCCACAATGCATTATTATATATTTTCATGATATAGTATGCATATATGCATGTATGATACAAATGTATCTGTTTGTGTGTATGTGTGTGTCTATATGCATGTATACGTATAAAATTTCATTGAATCCTCAAAATAACCCTGGGAAGTAGGTGCTATCATTGTCATAGAGAGATCTGGATAGCCATATCTATATCTATGTAATAAATTTGTCATATATTATACCATTATAAAATGTATAGTATCTGTTAGATTATATATAATAGTATCCCATGATATAATATACTAATACAATAGAGATATGTCTATCTTTATATCATATATAATCTTTATATCTATATATATTTAAATATAGATTAAAATATCTATAAATAGATACTTATATGTGTATATATAATCTACATAAATATCTATATCTACATAGAATCTGGCCAAGGGACTAGGGAAGGGCACATAGAGAGGATGGGAATCATGCCAATCTGAGGACAGGACATGGAAGGGGTCTTGGTAGTAGTGGGGGATAATAGTAAGTAGTGTAGGTAGAATTAATTCCAATTCATTTCAATGGGCATTAATTTATTGATCTCAAATAAGATAAAATTTATATTGTTTACCACAGAGTCTGGCTATATAAATGCTAATTCCCTTTTCTCCCCCCTGAAGTGAAAAGAGAGCCAAGGCAAGAAAGGCTATTGTAAGGGCAGAGCCCTGTAGTTGGGGTGGTAGTGGAGGAATAAAGAGGAGAAAAATGTGAGAAATGTTATGGAGGAAAAACCGTCCTTATAACTGATTGGATATAAGAGGTAAGAGGCAGGCAGATGGACCTGACCTCTGCTCTCCATTCCCCTTCCATTCCTACAGCCTGCCTCAGTCTCCTCTGGAAACCAAACAGGATCTTGGGGGAACCTAGGGGGAAGAGAGGGAATCTGCCCAGGGAATAGCACAAAGGGGAGTAGAATGAGAGATTCTTCGTTCTCCTTTTTATAAATGCACATATATATATATCAGGCCAGAAAATGCTGCTCTCTAGGGCTCATAGGTACATATTTGGTTAAAAGGCAAGTCCATCGAGGCAGGAAGGAGCTCAAAGCCTCATTCAGGCAAGCAATAATACACAAATGGGTCCCTCTGCCCAGCCTGAATCCCTCCACACCAGGCCAGCCTCCAGCTCAGCAACCCTCCTGATCCTTCTGTATGTCTGTCGCCTATCCTCTTCTTTGGAGGGACAACTGCCTTGAGAGGGCTTTGGTTAGGGGCAAACACAGGCTAGTGGCAAGGTCTCCCAGGCTGATTTTGATGAGGAATTAGACTTGGAGTATCAGGAGAAGATACTCTGAGGTTTGGGGAATCAATCTAGTTTAATTCAATTCAAGTATCTACTGAGGCAACTAATGTTGGACTTGGAGTCAGTAAGTCCTGAGTTCAAATCTCAGCTCCAACAACTAGATGTGTGCCACTCCTTCATAAAGCCTTCCCTGACCATCCGAGGCTCCTTCAACTTAGGGACTGTTTTATTTTGGGCATTTTGCCCCTAGCTTCAGGCATATATTAAGTCCTTAATAAATGCTAGTTCACTGGGATCAAGCCTCCTTATTAAGAGTTCTTGTGGACCTGACTAAGTGTACGTCTCATTGAGTTCTATCAACACTGTATTAACATGGGTTGTTAATTCTTTTCATGTTGCTTGTGTCTCGTTGATGAGCTCTTTCTTATAAACCCTTATACACCTCAACAATGTTACTAGTACCGTCACCACCACCACCAGTACCGCCAACAACACCGCTGAAGTATTCCTCCTCTTACTGCTATTACTTGCTACCACTTCTACTACTTTCTGCTGCTGCTCTTCCTCCTGCTGCTACAGCTACTATTCCTACTTCTACTACTACTATTACTACTACTACTACTACTACTACTTCTACTACTACTACTACTACTACTACTACTACTTCTACTACTACTTCTACTACTACTACTTCTGCTACTACTACTACTTCTATTACTATACTACTACCACTTCCACTACTTCTATTACTACTATTACCACTTCTAATACTACTACTTCTACCACTTCTACCCCTACTACTTCTACTATTTCTACTACTACTACTACTACTACTACTTCTAGGTTTTTTTTGTTTGTTTTTTAAGGCAAATGGGGTTAAGTGGCTTGCCCAAGGCCACACAGCTAGGTAATTATTAAGTGTCTGAGGCTGGATTTGAACCCAAGTACTCCTGACTCCAGGGCTGGTGCTTTGTCCACTATGCCACCTAGCCACCCCTTACTACTACTACTTCTACCACTATTACTTCTATTTCTGCTTCTATTACTACTACTACTACTACTACTACCACCACTTCTACTACTACTGCTACTACCACTACTACTACTACTACTACTACCACTACTACCACTACTACCACCACTACTATCACTACTACTACTAACACTTCTACTATTACTATCACTACTATACTGCTACTGCTACTACTTCTACTATTACTACTACTCCTTTTGTTGTTGTTGTTGTTATTCAATCATTTCAGACATGTCCAATCTTTTGTGACCCCCAATTGGGGTTTTCTTTTTGCCAAGACACTGGAATGGTTTGCCATTTCCTTCTCCAGTTCATTTTATACATGAGGAACTGAGGCAAATAGGGTAAAGTGACTTGCCCAGGGTCACACAACTAAGGTTACATTTGAACTCAGGTCTTCCTAACTCCAAGCCTTGCACTCTATCCACTACTCCATGTAGCTGTCCCACTCCCACTATCTTTTATATAGTGCTTTATAATTAAAGTGTTTTACAAATATTATCTCATTTGATCTTCACAACAACCCTTAAGTGACTTGCCTAAAGTCACACAGTTCATATATGCCAGAGTGTGAGACATAAAACTTGAACCCATCTCTTCCTGATCCAAGGTCAACTCTATCCACTATATCTTACAGCCTCTCTATTCTGTGTCAAAGAGGTTTAAAGGAGAAGTTCTGTGAGGTCTAATTCCACAGGTTAATTAGAATTAGGAATAATTAGATTCCTTTTTCAGCACCCACTGAAACAACTTTTCTAAATGTCATTGATGGTCATGTTCTTGCCACACAGAATGATGAGGAGTGAGAGAGAAATTAATATTGACATATGGTAGAAAACAATTGAGTACCATTAAATGGTAAGCTTCCTGAAGGCAAGGATTTTCTTTTGCCTCTTTTTTGTATCCCTTAATAAATGCTAATTGATTATTGATTAAGTACTAAAATGAGGGATGGGAAAACCAAGCAAGACAACAGGAGGAAAGGTAACAAAACTTCAATAGCTCTCCTTTCTCTACTAAATAAAATGTTAGCCCCTTACTCTAGCATTCTGACCCTCCAAGGTCTGACTCCAACCTATCTCACATGATATTCCCTTTTGTACAAACTTGGCTTCAGCATTTCTGGACTACTAACTAGATAGAACAGTGGATAGATACTAGCCTGAAATCAGGAAGACCTGTGTTCAAATCTAACCTCACACAATTACTGTGTGATCTTAAACAAGTCACCTGAACACTATTTGCCTCTGTTTCCTCTTCTGCAAAATGGGAATAATAATTGCCTCCCCCACCTCCCAGGGATGTTGTGGAGATCAAACAAGATAATATTTGTAAAACATTTTCCAAAATGTTAAAGCACTATTTAAATGCTAGCTACTATTATTACTACCCAAGTTCACTCTGTCCTTGCCCTTCTCAAGATCTTTGAGCATGCCATTCCCCCCATGCCTAGAATGATTTTCCATTCTGGCTCTGTCTTCTGATATTCTTAACTTCCTTCAAGTTCCAACTAGATGTCAGTTCCTCAGTCAGTAATGATCTCTCCCTCTTCAAATTTCCAACCATTCTCTTTGATCACAAGAGCACTTAATGGCATTCTAAATTATTTTATCAATATATCTCTCTTACTCCACTATTGAGTGTTCACACTTCTATAGGAGTTTTGAGATTTTACAAAGGCCTTTCTCCATTAAAAACCCTATGAGGTAGGAAGTGTTACTGCAATCATTGTCATTTTACAGATAAGATACAGTGAACAGAGAGATGGCCTGGAGACAGGAAGAACTGAATTCAAATCTGACTCCAACACTTACTAGCTATTGTCCCTAGGCAAGTTAATTCACTCTATTTGCTTCTATTTCCTCATCTGTAAAGATGAACTAAAGGAAAAAATGGCAACCATTACAGTATCTTTTACAAGAAAACTCCAAATGGAACCATGAAGAGTGATGAACAATGATTAAAAAACTGATCTTCAAAGAGCATAAATGATTTGCCTGCCCATGGTTACACAGCTTGGAAGTGTAAGAGACAGTATTCAAAGCCAGAGGGTGGCTAAGTGATTCAGTGGATAGTACGCCAGCCTGGAGCCAGAAAAACCTGAGTTCAAATCCTGCCTCAGATATTTAATAGTGTGTGACCTTTGGCAAATCATTTATTCCTAACTGCCTAAAAAATTTTTTTAAAAAGTCAGATCAGCTATCCTTAAATTTAGTGCTCTCTCTGCCATCCTATGAGATGGCAGGAACTGGGTTTTCAAGCCAGAAGAAACCTCTAAGGTCAACTGAGTGAAGTCCTTTTTATACCTAAGTTAACAGATCTTGGTCAAGGTCTCATGCAGGCATAATTTGAACTCCTGCTTTCTGACTTCAAATATGGGATGCTTTTCCCTGTACCAACTTGTTGGCTAATCAGAAACTGACCTGACTTTTCACTTTACCCACCCCCCACCCCCAAGTATCTTGAGCTTTTGGAATCATTTTAACAGAATGGATTGGATTGAATTGGATGGTTAAGATGACAGAAGAATGAGCCCCTTCTCTGAGATACCTGGCTGCCATAGGCCTTCTGTATTTAGTGGAGGGTGTAGGGGTGTGTGTGTGTGTGTGTGTGTGTGTTTGAAAGATGGAGAGACAAAGAACAAAGGAGCGAAAGACAAAAAAAAGAAGGAAAGGAGGAAAGAGAGACAGGTACAAAGAGGGCTGTGGGGCTGACTCCACAGTTTCTTCATCTATTCTTGATAAAAGAAAATCTATTCTCAGGGAGCTTTCCCTGGATAAACGTCAAGGGAAGGGCAGGAAGGGTGCAGGGGAAGGACAGTGAACTATAATAGGGAAAAACCCTTCAGTCAGAAGTCTAGAGACCTTGTGGGTTGTGGTCCTGTCTCTGTCACTCTGGTTCCCTGTGGGCTCCTCATTGTAGGCAGTCCCATCCCTAGTCCTGCTCTCAGGTCCCATCTCTATAAAATGAAACTGATAGCACTCCCAGGATTGCCATGAGGACCAGATGAGACAGTGATGAGAAAGTACTTTTTAATGGTGTAAAATGCTATCCTGAAGAGGAAACCTCCTTGTTGTGACTGAAGGAGAAGAATCAGGGGCTTGATCTCCTACGTCCTCTGAGTCACAGGCAACTCTTGAAGGTAATGAGTTCCTAGAAGTTCCAACCACATCCCAAGATTCTTACACAGGTGAAATCACAGATGTGAACTCTTATCATTCATTGTCTTCTTCTCTCCCGTGTCCCCACACACACACACTCAGAGAGAGAGAGCGAGAGAAACAATATAAAGAGATTAAGATTAAGATTCCTGAAAACCTAATTTCAAATCCCGCCTCTGATATACACAGGCTCTGTAAACCTCTAGGCAATCCATCTCTAGGACTCTCAGTTGTAGAGATGGCACTGAACTGCAATGGTGGAGAGAATGTCTTCATATAGGACTTCCCTATATCAATGAAATCACAGAACCAGTCTGTTATTATAATATTTCTTGGGACCCCAAACTCTTCTTACATTCCTGGAGACAATAAAGGCAAGAGGAGTCAGGTCCTCTTCCTCTATCCTTATTCACCCTCTCAATAGGTTAAAGCATCCCCATTACTTATCTTCCAAGAAGTCTTCTAGGACATAGTATATGATGTTAAGTTTACTGCTTAATTTTTCATTCTCCAATCAGAGGCAAAGATGGGTCCTTAATAACATCTCACATTCTTAACTTGCTCTATTGTGTAAAAAATACTTGAATCACAATTGTCCTCAAGGAGGGAACACAAGTATTTTTGCCCCTGCAAGGTAAAGGTAAAGAAACTGAGGTCCAAAAAGAAATGATTTACCAAAGGAATACCATTTATATTGGAACCAGGATTCAAACCCAAGACTCCTGGTTCAATGTCCAATGTTATTTAAATTATCCAAAAGTAGGTTCTCCTTTGATGATAGCCTTTGAGCAAAAGTTAAATAACTACATGTTTCTAGGTCACATGGGATCATGGATTTATTTAGAGCTATTCATTTCCCTCATTTCACAGATGGGGAAACTGAGGCAGACAGAGGTTAAATGAGTTGCCCAGAGGCACACAGGTAGTTAATATGTAAGACAAGATTTGAACTCAGTTCATCTTGGCTCCAAGACCAGGGTCTTTGTTGTAGTGGGGATTCTTGTTACAATTTGAACTAGATAATGGGCATTCTAATTCTCAAATTCCATTATTCTATAAGCACCGTATCTCCCACAGTACCAGGCACAGACATGGCTGGGTACATACTGGGTGAAGTGTTCCATAAAGAGAGGGATGGGGAATGGAATAAGCATTTATATAATACTTATATACTTTACAAATAAAAATGCCCACTGAAATGAACTGGAACCTCCTGCCATCTGCCACCACTGCCCAAATTCCTTCCATGCCCAGGAACTAAATCAGCTCTGCTCCTGGGCTCTCTCTCTGGTCTCCTGATCTACCCTCCTTTCCTGGTTTGACCATCAGGTTCAGGGGCCCTGGACCCCTGCCCTGGCATCTCGGGCCCAGCCAGTTGGCATGGAAGTCACATAGCCCACCAGGTCCACGCCTCTCCATAGTCAAAACTAATTTCATGCTCACTATCCAGGACTAACGGTGACAGATGTTTAGCAAAATGAAAGCCCATTAATCTGGGTGTCGGATAATCCATTTTTCAATAGTGGGGCCTTCCAGGCAGCGCTCGTCAATTCCATCCTGTCGTCCCACCTCCTTGTTCCTCCCTACCTTACTCTCCAGCAGGGATCCCCCATCTTTCCCTCCCTCTTTTCTTCTTAAGCTCTCTGGCGAGGCCTCCCCCTCCTCTCATCATTTACAGCATTGATGGCTTTCCCAGGTCAAGGCCAGTGCCAACTCAGAAAAATCAAGTGCCAGGACATTGGCTTTGATGCCCTGGGTTAAATTCAAAAATTCAATTCTATAAACATTTATTAAATAGCTACCATATGGGAGACATGGTACAATAGAGGACTGGTCTTGGACTCCGCAAGAACTGGGTTCAAATCCTGACTAAAGCTCTCAGTACTGCCAGGCAACCTAATTAAGTCATTAATTTACAACTAATTGCCCATCTGCATCAGTAGAGTGAGTTGGTACAGGGCTTTGGCATACACTAGGCTCTTAAATGGTAGACTTTTGTGTCTAACCTCCACCCCCACTCTTCCATTTTATAGATAAAAAGAACTGAAGCTCAGGAAGTTTTAGCAGTGACTTGTCCAGGGTCACACAAGTCATAAATATCTGAAAAGAGATTACTGTTAAGGGAAAATTAGAATTTCTCTGATGAAATCATGGGTCCAGACCAAAAAATAAGCAAAATATTGTGCTAAAATCTTGCTAATATATGGTATAGGCTTTGAGCCAGAAAGTCTAATTTGAATCCTACTTCCAAAAGGAAGAAGTAGAGATAGAGATGGAAAGAGAAAGATAAATAAAGTTCTGGACCCAGAATCAGAAAAATCTGAGTCCACATCTGACCTCAGGCACTTACTAGCTTTGTGACCTTGATGATTTAAATCACTGTATGCCTCAATTTTGTCATTTGTAAAATGGGGATAGTAATAAGATCCATCTCCCCGTGGGGGTTGCTGTGAGAATGAAATGAGATCATATTTGTATAGCCCTGAGCACATAATAGACATTATTTAAATGGTTTTTATTATTAAACAATGCTTATTGTTATTTATTATTAGATAAACAAAAAAGATGAAAAGAATATAATTCTTTACTTCAAAAAGCTTACACGCTAAGAATAAGGAATGATATATGCCACTTCTAATAGTGGACATCCTAGAAGATATCCTAGAAGAGGGAAGTAATAAACTCTCCCATCCCCACATATACACTGTCCAGATCTGGCTCTGCTTGAGAACTAGAGCCACTATTATGGAAGAAGGAAAAGGGGGTGGGGTAAAATGTGGTCCCTCCAAGTCAGTTGACCTCCTTGGGATCACCATTTCTTCATTTGTAAAAATGAGTTTGATGGACTCTGACCTGTGAGTGTCCTTCAAGCTTGGCCTGCATCTGTGATTCAGAGATTTGACTTCTAAACTGCTCATTTTTATAACTCAGGAGAATGAGGTCATGGCTTTGCCACTGATTTGTTATGTGATTTCATCTCTTCTCTGAGTTTGGTTTCCTCAGAGGATAGAGGCTCATTTCTGTGGTCCTCACAAGGCTGCCAGATCCCAAGTCAAAGGAGACAAGGGATGGCAGAACTAGACCATGGGATCATGGTTTGGAGGTCAGCCTCATGATTCCCTGGAGCCTGAAAGGGATGCTGCAGGAGTCAGGGAGGAGGGGACCTCAATGATCCAGGATGAAGGTGGATCACCAACTTGCCACTGAGGTGAAGATGAGGGGTCCAGCAGTATGCCCAAGGAGCCCCTAGGGCCTGGGATGTGTCCTCATCATGTGGAACAAATAATCTTAACTCCCCTATGGCTCATTAGCCAGAAATGGACAAGCCCATGGTTACAGAAACACAGGAAATCAGCTAATTGCTCATAGTGGAAGCCAAGTTAAGGAACCTGGCTACTAATTACAACCCAGGGGTAGGGATACAACTTGGTGGGAAAAAATGAGGCAGGGTTGAAGAAGCCAGGAGGATAGCAAGGGGCTTGTTTGGATAGAGAGGCATGTTGGCATGGGGAAAAGAACACTAGGCTGGCAGTCATAAGACTTGGTTCTGGTCCTGGGTCTACTACCACAAGAGACATGACCACAGAGAAACTCCTTTCTCTAAGCCTGTTATGAGAAAAGAACTGTCTAAAATGTAAAGGGTTATATTTGTGTGTATTTTTTATTAGAAAGAGGAGAAAAAGTAGGGGCGGCTAGGTGGCACAGTGGATAGAGTACCAGCCCTGGAGTCAGGAGTACCTGAGTTCAAATTCGGCCTCAGACATCAGACACTTAATAATTACCTGTGTGGCCTTGGGCAAGCTACTTAACCCCATTGCCTTGCAAAGGGAAAAAACCCTAATATATATATATATATATATATATATATATATATATATATATATATATACACATATATATTAAAGGGGAGAAAAGAAGGTTCATAGCATCATAGATTTCAAGTTGAATGGGATCTTCAAAATATTGAGTCCATTTCTCTCATTTTACAGGTAAAGAAAGTGAGACCCAGAGAAGTGACTTGCCCAGGGTCACACAGCAAGTCCCACAGAATTTAAACCCAAAGTTTTCCTGACTTCAAATTCAGTGCTCTACTCACTACAAGGGCTAAAATACTATATTTCTCAACCTGCTCCCCCTCATCCTGCATCTGGGTTGTTGATCTCTGGACTAAGTATGGTTGGTAGAGAAAAGGTCATACCCTCCTTGTCTTGTCTCTTGACTTCCAGATATTCTATCTAGTGCTTCCTTTTATCTCCCTCTGACAACCTCTACCCTACCTCATCACCAACATATCCCAACCTTTCTATTTCTCCATTTTCTCCTCATTCAACTCTTTCCTTCACCTTTTCTCTCAACCCATCTCCCTCAGAAACTCTACTTTCCAGTCAGATGGGTCTACTGGATGTTTATTTTTTGTGATATTCCATTTCCCATTCTATTCCCTGTCCTCCATCCTCAACTTCCCATAGCTCCACTTCTTAGATTACATTATCGCCCAACATTTATTCCATTTCTTCATCCTCCTTTGTATCCTAATCCTTTTCCTAATCTTTTCCATTCTAACTCTTATCCATTCAACTCTCTATCTCCCATTTACCCACCCAATTCCACTTCTCTGTCCTTACCCAAAAGGAATGGAGTTCATTTCCATCACTTCTCCTCTCTCCTCTAATGCTTTCCTTAGAAAATGATTAGGTTTTGATTATTTCCAAACCTAATCAGAAACCCTGGTCTGAGTCAACCTCATCTAATTCCCCTCATCCTATCACCACAACACTAGCCCACCACTTCCACATTCAATTTATCTCATTTATTTATTCACTATGTACTAATCACAAAGAATACAAATACAAAAATTAGAATGTCCCTGTCCTTAAGGACCATGTTTTCCTCTAAGGGTAAATAACTTGAACCCAAATTATTAATAACAAAATAACAAGTAATAAGTAATTTGTAATAATAACAAAATAATAAGTAATCTGTAATAAGTTACAAAATAAGTAAGAAAGATTGGGAGTCAGAGTAGGAGTGACTTTGTATAGGAGATAGCACTTGAGATAAGCCTTTTAAAAAGGTGAGAATTTCTAAGAGAACACATTTCCACTTTTTCCAAGGGGGGAAGAGTGTGTGCAAAGTCATAGAAGTGGGAAATGGAATATCATGAACAATGAACATCCAGTGGACCCATCTTTTGAGGGAGAGACATCAGTCAATGATCAGATTGTAAAGGGCTTTAAAAGCCAAAGAGAAGAGTTTGCATTTTATCTTGGAGGCCAAGTGGGTGCCACTGGATCTTCTTGAGTAAGGGAGTAACACAGACAGACCTATACTTTAGGAATATTGGTTTGGATCTGTGTGGAGGATGGATTGGAGAGAGAATACACTAGAGATAGGGAAGATTATTGGGGTTGTCCAAGAGAAACATAATGGAATGGAGAGAGTAAATAAATATATAAGATGTTGAAAAGATAAACTGTATGATATTTGACAAGGAAATCCTTGGCCACCACGTCGGAGAGAAGAGAGAAGTGGGGTTAGTGGTTAAATGGGAGATGGAACATTGGATGAATGAGAGGATGGAAAAGGTAGGTAAGATTTAACAGGAGTCATATCACCCTCTTCTGCCAATGTGCGCACACACACACACACACACACACACACACCAGAAGCAAAGCTTAGTTCAGCAAAGAAACTTTATTTGCTCGTTTCAGGAAAAAATCATAAACACTGCTCTATAATAGCATATGATACCATTCTTACCATACCATAATACAGACATACTCACATATACACACATGTTCAAATGTTTACTCCTCCCAATATAGCTTGGAAAGGGTCAGGAAAAATTCCCAGGCATATTACCCTACAAAAGGACCCACCAGATGAGATGATTATAGCATCAGCTCCTCCTGTCAAGCTATTATGGCAATTAATCCAACAGGCAAAGAAATGTTCTTTGAGAAATCTTATCAGGTGCCAGGAAAGATTACATTGGGTCTGTGGGCAAGGGGGCAGGAGGCATGAAGGGAAATGCAGGAGGCCACAGGGAGCCTCCAGAGCTTAGGGGACACCCTAGCAGAAAGTCTCATGAGATCTCGTAGGCAGGGAATTTTCAGAACCCCAGTCATACTCTTACTGGGCCTAGGGCACAGATGTTCTGTGACTAAAGCTTAGAGAGAATCAGAACCTGAATGGCCCTCCATAAATAAGCAAGAGATGGGGGAAAGCAGAACAGGGAAAGACTGATATTGAGGCTCACTATTGTCCAGTTTGCTTTTTTTTTCTCCTCTACAGCAAAGACTGTCTCCCCCATTTGGACTGGAGATTTCTGAGATCACCTCCCATCAGTGGGAGCTATCAGGGCAAGACTGAATCTCCTCCATCAGAGAGAGAAGTAGGAGATATATATACCTCAATAGACTGGTTGTTCCATGGGGAAGTGGCCATCTTCCCTATTAGATGAGTACCTCCTTAAGAGCAGTGACCCTGCCCCATCTGAGGAGCTCTCAGTCTGATGAGGAAGATAAGACATATTCCCAGGCTTACAATCTCTAGAAGCAGCCAATGGCACAATGGATAGAGCAATAGGAGAGTTGGGAAGACCTGAGTTCAAATCCATCCTCAGACACCAAGTAACTGTGTGACCCTAGACAAGTCACTTCACTTCCATTTGTCTCAGTTCCACATCTGTAAAATGGAAATAACCTATCTCCCTGGGTTGTTATGAGAATGCAATGAGATAATCACAAAGTCTGGAAAGTCTGTATAAATTAATATGGTACAGGCTGTGTATATACCAAGGGGTTCCATATTAAAAGGGGCCCTAATTCTGTGGGGTGAACTCATGGAAGATTAATATCAGAAAGAGATGGCATAAAATGGTGAGCAGGAGAAGAGAAGGGACCGTGGGAAGTCTGGCTGGCAGAGCTGGGAATGAGCAAGCCTCAGGAAAGAGATCCTGATCAATGAGCTGGAGACAGGAGTCCCTGTTGGGTGGTAGGAAGAAATGAGGTTGGCAGGGCCGTCAGCTTGAATTTTCTTTGCCAAGGACTTCTGCCTCTGGCTCACTGATTGCAGAAACATCCCAGCCACCTTCAGAGGTGGGACATCCTATACACACACACACACACACACACACACACACAGCACTATCTGTGTACATTGGGGTGAGATGGAAGTGCCTTCAACAATTGATTTAGAGACAGAAGAGATCTTAGGGGTCACTGAATCTTTCATTTTACAGATAAGGAACCTGAAGTCCAGACTCCCAAACTCACACAGGTAGGAAATGGCCAAGCTAGGATTCAAACTTCATTCCCAGGACTCCCAAGTTCATAGGATCATGGATTTAGAAAGGGAAGAGACGCTAGAGCAAAAGCATCACTAATTATGGAACCTCAGTCACATGTGGCCCACAACACTCCCAGTTGTGGCCTGAACCATATTAAAATATCTGACTTTAATTAAAGTAAGAGGAGAAATATTGGGCCTAGAGACATGAGTTTAAATCTGACCTCAAGCATTTATCAGTTCTGTGATCCTGGGCACATCATTTAACCTTGTTTGCCTCAATTTCCACATGTGTAAAATGAGCTGGAGAAGGAAATAACAAACCATAATGTATTTGCAAGAAAACCCCCATGGGGTCACGAAGAGTCAGATGTGACTGAATAAAAACAACCATTGTTCTAGAGGGCAAGGGAGGTATGGTGATTTGCCCAAAGCCACATAGATGATAAGTGTCTGAGGTCAAATTTGAACTCAGGTCTTCCTGCCTCCAAGTACAGTACTACACCAAATGGAATTTAGTGGAAAAGTATTTTTGTTTGTTTTTCCTCCATTGCTTAGAAATCCTGAAGATTTACACAGTCAACAGTCATCCTAAAGATCAATGAGAGGGGCAGCTAGGTGGCGCAATAGGGGTGGCTAGGTGGCGCAGTGGATAAAGCACTGGCCCTGGAGTCAGGAGTACCTGGGTTCAAATCCGGTCTCAGACACTTAATAATTATGTAGCTGTGTGGCCTTGGGCAAGCCTATTTGCCTTGTCAAAATTTAAAAAAAAAAAAAAGAACAATGAGAAGAAATTTCCCAGAAAAGAACATGGATAGGAAATAAGTCTTGAATTCTAGTTCTTACAGTGGCATTAGCTTACTATGGGAACAAGGGAAAATTAGTCTTTTTTAATTTCCTCATTTGCAGAATGATCAATAGAGAACCATTAAAATTCCAGAACAGATAGAGAATGAATGAAAAATCATTAATTAAGTGAATACTATGTACCAATGAATACTATTATAGGGGTACCAAAAGAGAAGCCAGTCAGTCCCTGCTCATATTTTATTTGGGGAGAAACTACATAGAGGGTTCATTTAAGGCAAACTCAAGAGTCTAGTGGTCTTAAAGGTACAGGTTTAGGGTAGATGGCCAGGCTGAGGTGTGCTTAGGGTGTTATCTATAGGTTATTGAGGTCATTGCCCAAGAGTATAGAGAGTATAGAAGTAGAGATGGTGATAAGGGTCAGTGGACCACTATCACACTGAAAAGAATGTACTTAGAGACTCCAGGCTTATTCAAACTGTATGAGTGGTCATGTTCACCCATAGAATGGAGAAGGGGATGGGACGAGTAGAGCTGGAGGAGATCCAGATCATAATAGTAGGGAATTGAGAAATGGGCTCTGGCTCTTGGGCTATTGATTGACAGCTTAACATCCACTATATTATATAAGGTCCAAGTGGTATGTATTGTCTAGTTCCTGGAAGGCAGAGTTTGTACCTTCTAATTCCATGTACTACACACATTCACGTTCAATGCCTAACCCAGAGCTGGGCACATTCTTTGATAGCTAGGTAGGGATGGATTGAGTGCCAAATAATCATAAAAGCTCACATTTCTAGAGACCTTTATTGTGAAAAGAGAGGTAATGACTGAGTGCTGTCTTCAAGCCAGAAGAATAGGGGTTCATATCCTGCTTCCAGAAAAGTTTATAAATTGCAGAAGTGCCCATCTGCATCAGCAAAACTTAGACCAATGTAAATACAGATCTTCTTTCTATCTCTTTTCTATTAACAATTAGCTTTCTTTAGTAACCCTCTCCATGATGTTGGTAGAACAAATTTTCTATTCTCATTTTCAAGATGAGAAAACTAGAGCCCCCCAAAAGTGCTCACTGTGATGTAATTATCTAATATCAGAATCCCGTTTCAAGAGTACAGAGGTTTTCAACTCCAGGATTGAGCCCTTCAGCAGTCAGGTAGCATTGGAGAGGGCAGAAGAAACCTTGGGAGAAAGATGCTGTGGATGGTTCTCAGACCAGGTTCCCTCAGAATATTACCATCTCTCCTGGGTTTAAGTGCCTGGGCATTTGATCTCATTTGATCAAAAATTACCCTATAGAGTTGTGCTTCCCTGGAAAAAAGGGGAGTAGCTAAGGGAAGGCCAGAGTAAATTGTTAAAACTTTACTTTCTAAGCCTTCTTTAGAATTCCAAAGAGAAGGCATTCTGCCTCCTAAGTGAAACAGCAATGGGGAAAGGAGAAAGGGCACTGGAAAACTCTAAGAGTCAGAGAGGGATTGGGTTGGGTCAGGAAGACTTCATCACTAGAAATACTGGATTTAAACCCTAAATCTGTCAAATATGACTCTCAAGATACACCTTACAAGGTATGGGTACTTCAAGGTTCGTGAATAAAATGTACAATTTTCTCTCAAAAAAAAAAAATAACAAATAAAAAATAAAATAAAATAAATGTATGACTCTCATAGGACCTTGGCTAAGTCATGTACCTTTCTTTTTTTTTTAGGTTTTTGCAAGGCAAATGGGGTTAAAAAATTATTTAAGGTAGTGGGGTTAAGTGGCTTGCCCAAGGCTACACAGCTAGGTAATTATTATGTGTCTGAGCCTGGATTTGAACCCAGGTACTCCTGACTCCAAGGCTGGTGCTTTATCCACTACACCACCTAGCCGCCCCAGTCATGTTCCTTGCTTGTAAAATGGAAAGGATAGACTAAATGGTCGTGCTGTCTTTGACACCAAGGGTTCTCAGACTCCTTTGGACTCAAAGTACTGTCTACAGGAGGTCCCTTTGAAATTAATCCATTTCCATCAACCCTGTTCAAACCTGTTTTAGCTGTCACTTAGTAGAGAGCAAATTCCCTGGGGTCATGGAACATAGGCCATAGTGTATTCTTAAGAATAGAGAGGGGAGGGGCAGCTAGGTGGCACAGGGGATAGATCACCAGCCCTAGAGTCAGGAGTACCTGGGTTCAAATCCGGTCTCAGACACTTAATAATTACCTAGCTGTGTGACCTTGGGCAAGTCACTTAACCCCACTACCTTAAATAATGTTTTTTTGTAAGGCAAATGGGGTTAAGTGGCTTGCCCAAGGTCACACAACTAGGTAATTATTAAGTGTCTGAGACCGGATTTGAACCCAGGTACTCCTGACTCCGGGGCCAGTGCTTTATCCACTGCACCACCTAGCCGCCCTTAAATAATTTTTTTAAAAGAAATTTAAAAAAGAATAGATAGGGCTTTCAGGTGTGATTTGACTGATTTAGGAAGATTCCTTTTAACCCAAACTGACTTGAAAACACCTAAAATGTCATTAGGAAAGCTTCATTCTTTTTGGCTTGGGTCAAATAAGTAATTTGTCCTCTTAATATCTCCCCCCTCAGGAGATTTAACACATTTAATCTTACCAGTCATTTCTTTATACCCAAGCACCAATGAGTTTGCCAGATGGTGAAGAAAGAGCACTGAATTTGGAGTCTGCCATAGTGGCTCTTAGTCTCAATTATCTTCCTTTATAAAATAAAGAGATCTCTAAGGGATCTCTGAGCAGCTAGTTAGCACAATGGATACAAGTGCTGGGCCTGGAGCCAGGAAGACCTGAGTTCAAATCTAGCCCCTGATACTAGCTGTGTGACCCTGGGTCAGTTACTTAACCTGCTTGCCTCAGTTGCCTCATCTGGAAAATGAACTAGGAAAGGAAATAGCAAACTGATTTAGGATATTTGCCAAAAAAAATCCCAAATGGGATCATGAAGAGTCATACAAGACTGAAAGAACTGAACCACACAACAAGTGGTCCATACCTTGTCAATTGAGCTGAAATGGGACTTTTTCTGAAAGTAGATTTTTCATAAGGAAATAGCCCCAATTGGAAGTGTTAAAGGGAAGCAAGAAAGGAGAGGCAGTTCTGTGCAGTTGAGTCAGAGAATCTGGGCTTGAAACCCATATTTGCTACTTATTGTCTGTATAACCTTAGACAAGTCACTTAACTTCTCTGGGCCTCTGTTTATTTATCCATAAAAAAATGGGATTGGAATAGAAGCCCTTGGAAGTCCCATAGATCTCTAAAGCAATGAACCTAAGGCTTTATAGTTAGTTCCTCTTTCATAATTTTGCCAGAAGATAGTCTTGGAAAGGACTGGACAAGCAAAACGCTGAGGAAGGGACCAACATTTAGGGAGAGTATACCTGTAGGCATTGTGTAGGGGTGGGGGGAAGAGTTGAAAAAGAGATAAACATGCTGAGGACAAACCCTTTCTTCACATTCTAGAACCCCAAACTCCCAGAACACCAGAGCCAGAAGACATCTAAGAGACCATCTGAGACAATCTGCATTTCATCTCATCTTTTAGAGGCAACAGCTAGACCCCAGAGAGAACTGGTGGCAGAAATGATCCAATTCTGCACTTTTTCCACTAAAATTCTCTCTACCCAGGCTTAGCACTGACCAGTCCTTGGGATAGCCCCTAGTGGTTGGGGATAGCCCCTAGTGGTTGGGTAAAGCCTCAGGAATAGTAAATACTATGGAAAATAAACCCTGTTAACCCCATGGCTGAACCCTAACCTCACAAAGTTGAGAAATCCTTGGCTCACTGTAATTCTGAAAGGTGGATTAAGCCCTGGAAATCCAGGCTAATACTGGGAAATCCATCCCACTCCTCGGGTGAGAAGGACCAGCTACTTACTTCTGATATAATACACCTGGTGCTGGAGTGAGAGGAATTCTATCTTTCTCTCCTCCCTCATTTCCTCTCTCCCTCACCACCCTCTGTCTCTCATCATCCCTTCTCTTCCCCCTTTCTTTCCCTCTCCTCCATTTCTGTCTCTTTCTCTGTCTCTCCTCTTCTGTCTGTCTCTGTCCTTCCCTCCCATATCTGTCTCTTACCCTCTCCTTCTTCCCCATCTGTTTGTCTCTCCTTCTTTTTCTCCCTCTCACCCATCTCCGTCTCTCATCATCCCACCTCTATCTCTTCCCCTCTCTTTTCCTCTCTTCCATTTCTGTCTCTTTGTCTTTCTCTTCCCCAATCTTATCTATCTCTCTGTCCTTCCCATTTCTCCTACTCTTTGTTTCTTCCCATTTCTCTGTTTCCTCTTTGTCTCTGTCTCTCTTCTTTGGACCACCCCATTTCTCTTTCTAACTCTGTCCCTGTATCTTTACTGGAAATTCAAAGATGCATCTTGAAGTTTGGTTCTCCTGGAAACTCAGAGAATTTAATTCTAAACATTTATTAGCCATCTACTGTTTGTGCACTGGATAGAGTCTCTGGGGAGGGAGGGGCAGTGTATTTATGAGAGGGTGTGGGCAAAGATGGATTTTTTTTGTGCCTTTCTTTGCATCCTCTGCACTAAGCCCAGTGCCTCGTGCACAGCATGTGTTTAATAAAAGTTTGTTGACTACTCCAATGACTGAATTTCAGTATGCACAGCTGAAGGGATCCTTACACTGAAGATGTCACCAACCTGACTCATCCACCACCTAATGGCTATTATATAGACTATACATTATAAAGTCTCATACTATATAATATACACTATATATATACTATATATATACACACTATATATAATATAGTCTCATACAATATATATTACTTATTATATGGAGATTATATAATTGCCCATTCCAATTGCATGTTCCAACCAAATGACCACTTGTTTCTAGTTCATGACTCCATCTCCCACCTTTGGATCTTTGTCCAGGCTGTTCCCCTTGCCTGGAAAGCTCTCCGCTTTCATCTCTTCTCTGATTCTTGAAATCCCCTGGGTTTTTCCTATGATTTAACTCAAATACCACCACCTACAAGTAACCTTTTCCATAAGTTGACTCTCATACCCCAAAAGATGGCACCGTGGATAGAACACCAGTACTGGAGTCAGGAAGACTTGAGTTCAAATCCAGCCATAGACACTTACTAGGATGTGGGGCAGGGTAAATCACTTCACCTCTGTTTGCCTCAATATCCCCATCTGTAAAATGGGGATCATAACAAACTTAATTTGTGAAGAGCTTAGCACAATGCCTGGTACATAATATTATATAGTAATATTAAATAGTAATAGAGGTGATAGTAATAGAAATGATAGTAGAAGTGACAGTAATAATAATGCTAGTTGTAGTGATAGTAGGGCAAGCCACTTAACCCCATTTGCCTTGCAAAAACCTAAAAAGAAAAAGACATGTAGTGATAGTAGTAGCAATGATAGTAGCAGTAGTAATAGTATTAATAATGATAATAGCAGTGGTAGTAATGTAATGTGAGAGGTTATAGTAACGATAGTAGAAAGTAGTAGTAGTTGTAATAATAATAGGAGTAGTAATGGTGGTAGTACTATTAGTAGTAATAATGATAGTAGTAGTAGTAATGATAACAGTAATAGTAGTAGTAATGGTCCTGGTGCTGGTAATAGTAAAATGGGAATCATAACAACTGCTACATCCCAGAGTTGCTAGGATCAAAATGATACTATTTGTGAAGTGCTTGGCACTTTATTTTATTTAGCACAGTCCTTGGCACATAGTAGGCACTATATAAATATTAACTAATAGTAGTAGTAGTAGTGCTGTATAAATGTTACCTCATTACCTCATTATTACTATTATTTTTATTATATAGTTCACATTTATCAGTTATTTCTTCCTAGTAGAGTGTCAGCTAATATGAGGGCAGGAGCTGCTCAGAAGTTACCACAGTATCTGTCACATAATAGGTACTTTGTAGTAATACTAATAACTAGTAATATATTTCATATATTTATATATATTTATACACATACATTATTTCATTTGTCACTCCTCGATACTGTGGAAAGAATACTGATTCTGAAGTCAGAGGACTTGAATTCAAATGACACAATCTGTATGACTTTAGGCAAGTCATTTCCTCTTCTGCAAAAAAAAGGCTAAATGGGGCAGCTAGGTGGCGTAGTGGATAAAGCACCGGCCTTGGAGTCAGGAGTACCTGGGTTCAAATCCGGTGTCAGACACTTAATAATTACCTAGCTGTGTGGCCTTGGGCAAGCCACTTAACCCCATTTGACTTGCAAAAAAAAAAAAAAAAGGTTAAACTAGTGACCTCAAGATTCCTTCCAGATCTGAGCCTCTGATCCTATGAATTATAGGGCCCTGTGTTAGATGCTGACCAGGACACTAATGGCATTGCTACTTCATGATGTAATCTTGCCAGAACTGAAAGGAAGCTTAAGAGATTTCTCGCTGAACCTCCCATTTTTCATGGGAAAAACTGAGGCTCAGAAAAGGTAAGGCACTCATCTAGGGTCAAACAATGTCCATGTAAGAACCAGGACTAAATTTCAGGCTTTCCCCACCAACTATGCTATCCCTGCTTCCTCCTCCTCCTCCTGATCCCCAGGCAGGTGCCCCACAAATAGGAGCTGGCCTTATTGGGCCAGCAGCTTCTAGGATTGTCAATTATTCTATTATCTCAGGTGACCTGAGAGCCACTGGGCTGAGCTGGTCCATATTATAATGAGATATGATTGATGACAATAGTAGTCAGAATAATAAAATTAATTCACTATCCATAGAACTTTATATTTTATAAAAAAACACTTTTCTCAAAAAAAAGCAACAAAGTATGTGACCTAAGTATGATTATCTCCACCTAGCAAATCAGTCAATCAACAAGCATTTATTAATTGCTTACTATGTCAGGAACCACACTGGGCCATGAGAATATAAAGCCCAAAAGCAAATCAGCCCCTGCCCTCAAGGAGCTTACTTTCTATTGAGAAATGGAACAAATTTATGTGAGCATGCCAAATAGAAGGACAAAGTGACTGGGGGTCAGAGAGACTGAGCAGGTGCTGCTGGCACCAATTGGAGTTTGAAGGAAACTACAGATTTGAAAACATAAAGGTAAGGAGTGTGTGGGGAGGAGAGGGAAGGAGAGAGGGAAGGAGAGAGAAAAGGAGAGGAGAAAGGGTGAGGGGAGAAAAAGAGAGGGAGGGAGGAAGGACAAAAGAGAGAGAGGGAGGGAGAGGGCAAGAGTTAGGGGAGGGAAGGAAGTCAGTTTGGCTGGACTATGGAAAGAAGCTGATGAAGAAATATTTTAAGTCAACCAGAAAAGTAGATTTTTGATTTCAGAGGGAATATAGAGCTACTGTTTCCTTCACTGTAAAATGGGGACAACAATAGCAACTACCTTAAATTCAAACAGTGGGTGCTTAATAAATGCTTCCCCCCCTTAGGTACTGTTATTTTAAATTTTTTATCACAATAGAGGGGAAAAGATTATAATAATTCATCTAAGGAGAAGAAAGAAGAATAAGTGACTTCTAGCTGTGAAGTGCAAAGTGCTCAAGACCTTCATTTTCCTATGGTCACCATTTACTCATCCAATTAGAATAGCTTCCTGACTAGTCTCCCAGTAGCTAGGCCTTCCCACCTCTAATCCATCCTTCACACAGCTGCCAGAATAATCTACAAATGTGATCTTGTTGTTTCCCTTCCCTCTGTTGCCTCACGAATAATGTCTAAACTCCTAATCCTGGTAACCAGGATCCTCCACCACCTGATGCCACCTCATCTCTGCTCTGTTCTGTCTCCTCCCTACCATACAACAGACCCAGACTCCAGGCAAACTGAATTCTCTGTTCTCTGATCTAAATCTCTTTACCTAAGCTGTTGCTCCCAAATGCCAGGATGTAAAGAAAGGTCTCTCTCTTTCCCACCTACCCCCACTATCCCCTCTACAAGGCCCAGCTAGATGGTAGAGTGCTGGCCCTGAAATCAGGAAGACCTGAGTTCAAAACTAGCCTAAGATACTTATAGCTGTGTGACCTTGGACAAGTCACTTAACTCTGACTGCCTCCTATCCAGGGCCATCTCCAGTCATCCTGATTCATATCTGGTCACTGGATCCAAATGGCTCTGGAGAAGAAAGTGAGGTGGGTAACTTAGCACAGCACCTCCTCACTCAAATCCAACTCACATGTCAAGGCATCACCCCCACCCCCGTTGTCATGGTCTTCCAGAATGAAGGCCCATCTCAAGAGCCACCACCTCTGTGCCACCTCTTGTTAAAGTGACCTCTGTCTCCTCTAATTTCTACCCTTTGAATTTAGCATATTCTACCTTGAGTACAAATAATTGCTTTAAATTGGAAGTCCCTTAAGAACAGGGGCTCTGTTGGTTTACATCTTTGAGTCTCTGATGCCAATCACAGGCAGCACCTGACACAACAAGCAGATGCATATATTCAAAGCTAGCAATATGAAGGATAAATAGGAAATAATTAACAGAGGGAAGACTTCCAGTAAAAGAAGGGATTTTAGTTGAGACTTAAAGGAAGCCAGAAAGCCAGGAAGCAGGAAAACTGGAGGAGGAAGAGCAGTCCAAGCATGAGGGGGGAGACAATCAGAGAATAGGCTGGGAGCCAGATATTTCAAAGGTTTCAGAGGAAAGACAGACTCATGGGTTAAAATTCCACAAAGAAAGTCAGTCCAAGAAGTGTGAGAAACTTTTGAGGAGGTAATTCTGAAAACATGAAGAAAAATGATTTCAATAAGGAAAAAAGGAGTTCTCAAGAGAAGGTGAATGCTCAGGATGTAAAGGTTACAAAACTGGGTCACATACCTAGAGGTGTGTGGCATCATTAATGTTAGCACTTCTAATGAATTGTGGAAAGCAAAAAAAAGCTAAAGACAACAAACAATGACAACAATGACAACAACAATAATTGTGTTTCATTTTTAACTACATTGGGGAAAAGAGGAGGACCAAAGAAGGTACTGAATCACTTCTCCTGGTGAATGAAACTGACAGCAAAAAGGAACAGAGATTTTTGTTAATATGATATCAGTCTTCCTAGGGGGTTATCAGAGGTATCAGACTTTTCCAATGGCCTCAGATCATCATCATAATAATGTTATTAATTGTATTAAATATATCTATCTTTATCTCTCTATCATCTATTTTTCTACCTATTCTTCAATAAATATATCTAGCTCTAGTTCTATTAATCAGCCTGCAATTTCTCTCTTTTCTCACTATAAATAATATAATATATAGACATATAGACAATAATAATAGTTATATAACAGCTGATCTCAAAAAAATATCAACACTCATGATTCTGGACCTGGAGTCAAAAAGATCTGAATTCAAATGTGACTTCAAACACTTACTAGCTGTATGACCCTAGACAAGTTATCCAACCCTATTTGCCTCGGTTTCTCTATCTGTAAAATGAACTGGAAAAGGAAATGGTAAACTACTTCAGTATCTTTGTCAAGAAAATCCCAAATGGGATTACAGAGAGTTGGACACACCAAAAAAAATGATTGAACAACAAACTTATCCCTTGTTTTCACCAGTCTGCACACTTGCTTAGGGTGAAGATCAATCTCCCTTAAAAATTACTTAGCAGATTTGACCATGATGACTTTCAATCACAGACATGAATATCAGCATATATAGGGCACCTTCTCTAAGGTGCTAGGGATCTAGTGATGTATTTGTCACTGGACACACACCAGGTCTGTGTCCTCAATAACTGATAGTCTAGTTGGAAAGAACAGGATGAAATGGAACCAGATGAATACATAAAAAGATACAAACAATAGAAGGCATGGTAGGATGAGCACCAAGTGAGTAGAAGAAAGAATAAATGGCAAAGGAAGTCAGTAGCTTCTCACTATCTATATGGCATTCAAGAACTTACCATAGACTGCTCCAGCATACCACTGTTTTGGAGAATGTCATCTAAAATTATGTCATAGAAGCTTTATCTCACAGAATAGAGAAACATTAAATATCAGAAATGCATTGTGCAATAGCAATAACAAAAAAGTAGATGCTTATTGATTGAAAAAAGCTAAAGAAACTGCGAGAATATAATAGAAAATGATGTGCTGTAAGAAATAACAAACATTCACAATTTCAAGAAGTAAGAAAGATTTATGACAACTGATGCAGAATAAAACAAGGAGAACTAGGAAACTAATACAAGTAACAAAAATATAAATGAAAAGAATAATAAAGAAGAAAAAAGTGAATAACATGTAACTAAAACATCCAAACTAAAACATCCAAATATCCAAATGTTCAGTAGTTTCAGTCATGTCCAGCTCTTTTGGCCCCCTGTGGGTTTCTTCTTGGCAAAGATACTGGAGTGTTTTACTCTCTCCATCTCCAGCTCATTTTACAGATGAGGAAACTAAGGCAAACAGTGTTAAGCGACTTGCCCAGGATCACACAGCTAGCAAATATCTGAGGCCAAATTTGAACTCAGGTCTTTCTGACTCCAGCTTCCTCATAATAACCAAGCTTGGCACCAAAGAGAGAATAGAATTCCTTACCTTCTTTGCAGGGGTTGAGAATTAGTCCTAATCCTTCATACAGAAAATTACTAATCTATAAACATATTAAACATAAATGTAGATGTACAATGATCACCAGACTATTTGCCCCGAGGGGAGGGGGGTTGGGAAGGGAGGGTAGAAGGAAATTATGTAACTTATAAATATGTATGTGCATATGGATGAATGTTGAAAAACTTTCATAACATGTAATTTAAAAATAAAATAAACTATCAATTAAAAAAGAATTGTGGGTACAGCAAAATACTATACTGTATATGTTAAATTGAAAATAGACCTTTGGCCTACCTACTCTGAGGTGTCCTATATGACACTTATAATGACCCAGCCTCTTCACTAATGAGATCCTTCTTCACAACCTTAGGATTGTCTGAGTAGAATCCAAGCTTTACATCCCTTTATTACCAACCAAGGGTACCCCCTCTGGTTGGCATCCACCTTTACCTTGGAAGAATTGAGTTAGCATCAAATTCTGACCATGAGAACCTTCTAAGGATTGGGGAAAAAAAAGAAATTACCCTGATGCTGTTTAGTCCATAAATGTTTCCCCTGAAGGGCCAAAGCTCCACCCTCTAGGGCAGTTATACCTACTTCCCAAGATTTAATTAGGGGTCATCAGAAACAAAGACTAGGAGTATGAACCCCCTGTCCCAAGAGGAGGAACTCTTATTTCCCTAACCAGTACATCCCAATATCTTTCAATTTCCTCTCACCTCCACCTCACAATAGTCATTAGGTATTAGTTAGTTTTGCTGAATGGCTTTCCTTTGTATTCTTTAGAACAATGGATGATTCTCTGGGTAGGAGAGGATGGAAGGATATATTTGGAAATGAAGAAAAACAATAAAAGATTTAAAAAAAAAAAGCCCTGAACCTGGAGTTAGAAAACCTAGAGTCAAATTTCATCTCTGTCCTTGAGCTGATTACTCAGACTCATAATCTAACACCAAAAAGAACCTCCCTCTAGTCATTTAATCTGACCCCTTCATTTTACAATAGAAAAAACCAGGAATAAAGAATGACCATTCCCAGGTCACAGAACCAGAAACAGGATTTCATCCCTGGTTCTCTGACTCTAAATTCTAGGGGCAGCTGGTGACCTGGAATAAAGAAGACTTTGAGTACAAATCCGGGCTTAGTAGCTGTATAACCCTGGGCAAGTCATTTCACCTGTTTGCCTCATCTGTAAAAATAAGAACAATAATGTTAGCTATTTCATAGGGTTTTGGAGAGGCTCAACAGTACTTGACCCATAGTAAATGCTATATGTTGTTATAATCTTCCTCTTCATTTTATTGTACTATACCTCCTCCCTATCCTGGAGCCATCAAACTCTCAGAAATCCATTCACCATAAAGTATATCTGGTTTAACTCCTTCAATTTGAAAATTTGGAAACTGAAACCCAGAGAGGTAGAAGGACTTGGCCAAGGTGACATGGTTAGTTAGTAGCAGGTTTAGGACTAGAACTTGCATTTCCCAATTCAAGTCCAGGGCTATTTTCTTTTTTTTTTTTTTAGGTTTTTGCAAGGCAAATGGGGTTAAGTGGCTTGCCCAAGGCCACAAGGCTAGGTAATTATTAAGTGTCTGAGACCAGATTTGAACCCAAGTACTTCTGACTCCAAGGCCGGTGCTTTATCCACTACGCCACCTAGCCGCCCCTCCAGGGCTATTTTCAGTACTGCTTTTTCTACTCCATTCTTCCCTTCCTGTATTTACTCATACCATTATTAACCAGCTGGGATGTCTATCCCATTGCTTGCAGTTCTCCAGATCCTATCATCCTTTATCAAGTTCACTCATGTCTAGGTTTTTTCCAGGAGCCCTAGGATATCTGGACCTCCCCTGAACCCTGGACCACATAATTTAAACTTTAATTAACATACTTTTTAAATGATTCTCTAGCTTCAACTCATTTTAGGAAGGACTGCTTTTAGCAAGATAAATTATTCTTATTTCCCTATATAGACAATAAGCTCCTTGAGGATGGGTTAGTGTCTTTGGATGTCCCACAGTCAAAATATAGGGTTAAGCACACAGTCATCACTAAAAAAAATACTCACTGTTTTTTTCCTTACTCTCAGTAGAGACAGGGAGAATGGAAAGGATTGTTTGAATAAGATGATGGAGTTAGTCTCCCTTGACTGGCAAATAAGAAAAATGAAAGTAAAATCTTGGGAGTATTCATTCAGAAAATTTAGAACTTGAGAGATTATCTAATCCAATTCCTTTCATTTTATAGAGAGACAAACTAAATCCAAGTGACTTGCCCAAAATCCAAGGTAAGTAGCAGTTAGGATTCCAATCCATACTCTTTGAATACAGAACGATTTCTACTATATAGATGGGGAGAGGACTCAGGCAAAGATCATTAAAAATAAGGTTCAGGGAATAGACTAGATCAAAGTACCAGACATGCGCTCTGGACTGCTTCATTACATAGATACCATTTCATCCACCTTCCTTATCTTTCTAATTTTGACAAAACAAGGCTCTGAAGAAGCACCTTTGCCCCTCCTCCCCCACATTTCTCTTCACACATTCCAGCTCCCAGTGCCAATCTCCTGAGGTAGGGCTGGCCTTGGAGTGAAAGAGTCACTTGGTATTTCACTGCAGGTCAGTGAGCTCTGGGCACCTAACAGAGTTGTTAAGCTCCACAGAAGTCTCTGGTTCTCCCAACATGGCAAAAGGCAAGGAGAGAGTCAGGGAGGGGAAGATAGGTCAGGATTTATCTCTGGTCCCAGTTTCAATGGATTCCCCTAGGAAATACAGAGAGGAGAAAACTATATTCCAATAGGAGTGTTACTAAAAATTAGTTCAAGTTATCTTTTCTATTAAAGGAAAAAGATGGATGGAAATAGAGGTAGGAAAAGAAGGAAGGAAGGAAGGAAGGAAGGAAGGAAGGAAGGAAGGAAGGGAGGGAGAAACAAAGAAACAAAGAAGCAGGCAGGAAGAAAGGGGAGAGAAGGAGGAGGACAGGAAGGAGGGAAGGAAATAGATAAGTGAGAAAATAAGAAGACATGGAGGGAGAGGAAGAGAGATGGACAAAGGAAGGCACCTAAGGAAGAAAAGAAGAAGGGGGGAGAGAGAGAGAGAGAGAGAGAGAGAGAGAGAGAGACAGACAGACAGACAGACAGACAGACAAAGGGGAAGAAATGAAAGGAAAGAAGAAAGCATAGGATAACTGAAGAGGTGAATAAATGAAAAGGGGAGTAGGAGAGAAAGAAAAAATAGGAAGTTGAAACTGAGGCTAAAAAAGAAGGGAAAAAGAATGAGAGGCAAATAGATACAAGCTAAGAATAAAAGAGATTTTTAAAAAAAAAGGAAGACAGAATGAAGAATAAGGGAAACTTGTAGTGAATAGGAAAGTTAAGTTAGGAGAAAGAGCAGGATGAAGAAGCTAAAAGATGGCTCCTTGAAACTAAAGGAGATCTGTCCTCTTCTTTCAAGTCCCCTCAGTTGCCTATGCCCACCCTACATAAGGGTCTCCAGCTCCCCCAGCTCCGCCCTGAGGACCACAACCACCTGGCTCACCTTATCAGCTGACTGCGAGGTCCCAAAGAAGATGGGGATAAAGGCAAGCCAGACGATGCATGTAGTGTACATGGTAAAGCCGATGGGCTTGGCTTCATTGAAGGTTTCAGGCACACCACGAGTCTTGATGGCATAGACAGTGCAGGTGACCATGAGCAGCATACTATAACCCAGTAGGCAGATGAGCGACAGGTCTGAGATGTCACACTTGAGGACCCCCCGGGCAAATCGAGGGTCCAGCGTCCGCTGGTCCTGGAAGTCAACCACCGAATGGGAAGGGTCCACCACGAACCAGACACAGATGCCCAGCAGCTGTAGAGATATGAGGCTAAAGGTGATGGCCAGCTGTGAGGCAGGGCTGATGAATCGAGGAGCACTCACTGACCGTTTGCCCTGTTCGAAGATACGGTAGATGCGATTGGTCTTGGTGAGCAGTGCTGCATAGCTAATACTCATACCCAGGCCCAGGAAGACCCGGCGTAGTGAGCAGGTGCCCAGGTCTGGCTCGGCAATCATGAGGAAGGTAGTAGCATAGCAAAGAAAGATGCCAGCCAACAGCACATAGCTCAGCTCACGACCTGATGCCTTGACAATGGGCGTGTCGTTGTAGCGCACAAAGGTCACCACCACAAAGAGCGTGGCTGCAATGCCCACCACAGCCAAGAAGAGAGGAAGCACAGCCCAGGGGGAGCCCCACTCCAGCTTGATGATGGGGATGGGCTGGCATCCCGTGCGGTTCTCCGTGGGGCGCATGTTATAGGGACAAGTCTTACAGGTGTAGCGGTCTTGCTGATACTGGTAGCCTGTACAGGGCTCACAATGCCAACAGCAGGGGATGCCCTTCACTGTCTTCTTCCGTTCACCTGGTTGGCAGGGGAGGCTGCAGATAGAGCTGGGGAGCTGCTGCCCCCCGCCTGGCCAATGAATGCGCTCCATCTGACAACAACAGGGATCAGAGAACCACAGAATCTTAGAACATAGAATCTTAGAACCCAAAGGAATCTGAGAACTCATCCACTCCCACTCCATAATTCTTAAAGATAGAAAAACTAAAATCCAGAGAAGGGAAAAGACTTATCAAGGCTTATTAAAATTAAAAAGTGGCAAAGTTAGGACCGGAACCCAGGTCTAAGTCCTAGATCAGTGTTCCTTCTACTGAAGAGTAGACCCCTTCTGCCAAAGGTCATTTGGATATTTATAATATCATTCATGGGCCATACAAAATTATCAATTTAAAAATTAACCTGTTGCATTTGGGTACAGATTTAATTAATTCAGCCCCAAAAGTTCCTAGATTTATTGAATTTTGAGTCTCACATGTATTTGTCTTGGCAGTGCCAGACCAAATGATTTCAAGGGCCTTGCACAGCCCAAGAGCTGGATGTTCCCTGCTCCTGTTCTACTACTTTGTGCTGTCACCCTATTTAAGCATAAAATAAGGAAGATCACTGAATTATGTGAAGCAAAATAAGCAACAATTGAAGTTTAGTTAGGAAGGCATCTGATTTGTACTTAGGTGTTTGCATTAGCTTGGGCCAGAGAATAGAGAACCAGCCAGGAAGACCTGCATTTTGGAAGACCTGCATTTAACTCCTGTCTGAATTATATACTATCTATGACCCTAAACAAGTCATTTAACTTCTCAGTGTCCCAGGCTTTTCTCTCAGACTATAAATTGTGAAGCAAGTACCAATTATTGACAAAGGATGTTTCGTCATCAGGAGTTCCCACCATCAATGAACTTCTAAGTGTAATCTAAAAATTTTAAAGAAATTTTTTTCTAAACCAACAGAACTCAAAGATTTTTGGAATCTAAAGCTGTATTTGCATTCATCCTTACCCTTACAAACTATATGATTCCTGTTCTCTTTAAGAGTTAGCACTAGACCTGGAGTCAGGAAGACCTGGATTCAAATCCAACCTCAGACAGTTATTAGTTGTGTGACCCTGGGTAAGTCACTTAACTTTTGTTTACTTCCATTTTCTCATCTGTAAAATGGAAATGGTAATACTTATTTACTTCCCAGGATTGTTATGAGAATCAAATGAGATGATATTTGTAAAGCCCTGAGCACAGTGAACACATAATAGGCTCTTTATAAATAATATTATTATGGTTATTATCATAACAATATTATAATATGGAACTTAGAAGCTTTGAGCTCTAAGGTCAAAGAATTAGGTTCTAAACCATGTGTTTCTCACAAATAGTTATCAAAAATTGTCAGCCGTTCTATGTATATATTTTCAAAATTCTGATGGATTTTTAGGGAGAAAACATGAATAATTAGATCTTGCACTATATCCCTACTCTCTCTCTCTCAGTTATCCACACCTGGAAATGTCATGGAGTTACACATCAAGACACCACTGTCATCATGTAATGATAACTAACTAATGTGACTAGAATATAGCTTCTTTGGGGCAGAGCTTGAAAATTCATCTATTTAAAAGGATAGAGAATGTTACAGTAATATTTGTAGTAACAGTGGTCCTGGAATCATAGACATCTAACGGGGCATCTCATCCCACCTCTAGTCTTCAGGCCAGGAAGTCATAATTATCTCATTTTTACATTATTATTATTCTTATAGATGAAGCAACTAAAACCCAACAATATGAAATAGTCACTGAGAAAGTTGGAACTAGAAACCAAGTTTCCTGGTTCCCAGTTGAGTTTTGAACTATTTTTCCCTCTCTAGGAAGAAAAAATATGGGAAACTTCCTGAAGTATCTAAGAACAGATCAAGGAAACAAGAAGAGGACAGTTGAATAATGCCAACAAATAGTGGGGAGGGGCTTTCCCATGCCTCTAGAGAGATGTCATACACTGGCCCTGCCCAGCTTACTAATATAGAACTGATAAATACCTATTCTCTCCAGGTCTAACCAAACTTCATTTCTTTTAAGAATGGTTTATCTTGACATGAGATCCAGGTCATCAGAGACTTAGAAAGAGAAGTTCCTTTTCCCAGAGAATTCAAAATACCTGGCAGATCCTATCTTGAATTTTGCTTCCTAGCTTCCATTTGTCAGAGAAAAGGAAACCCAGACAGTTGAAATGATCTGTCTGGACTTTTTAATGAGTCATAAGGAAAATAGAGAATAGAACCCAGGAATTCCAGCTATGAATCCTGGGTCCTGTCACCAATTATTCCATCTTTTCTTTATCTCTCTATGTTGCCATCAGCCCTGTTGGTTGACCCTATCCCTGATCCTCTTCCTGTCACAACCCTGGAAAAGGGATGACTGGTTATAAACACTGAAAAGTCCCCAAGTTACTTGATACCTGAAATCGTAAACTAAACTTCAATTGACCATCAGAACTTCATTTATGTGGCTTTAGACTTCATCCTCCTTTAAAATACAAAATCTTCCTGGAATGGGAGAAACAACACACTGAGCAGTTGCCAGTCATTTAAACTTCAGTGTGAATGAGTTTATCAGACTCTTTCCTGGGAAAAGAAGGCTCTACTAGAGAGTAGAGAGAGAGAGAGAGAGATTATAACATCATAGATTTAGAAGGTGACTTGCCCAAGGTCACAATCAAGTACTGACTCTAAAGCTAATTTGTTTTCCTCTGTACATTACATCTCCACCTGGATAATAATAACTATAAATAACTAGTATTTTTTTGTTCTTTAAGGTTTACAAAGCACTTTACAAATACTATCTCATTTTAATCTCCAAATGACCTTAGATCAAAAGTACTATTATTATTATTATTATCTCCATTACCTGGTTGATGAAACTTGAGGCAAATGTAGGTTAAGTGACCTGCCTAGAATCACCCAGTTAGTTATGAGGCCAGATTTAAACAGATCTTCCTGACTCTAAGTTCAGTCCAATCTGAATGTCCCATAGTGACCTCAAATTCACTGTGTTCAAAACTCATTATTTTCCTAACAAAACCCACCCTTCTTAATTTCTGTCAAAGGCAGCATCATCCTTCCAGGCACACAGATTCATAGAAGTCATCTCTATGCCTCTTAATTATCACTAACTCCTCTTATAAACCAGGTGACAAGTCCTGTTGATTCCCCCTCAGCACCTCTCCCAATCATCCTCTTCTCTCTATTCACCACTCTACCAAGTTACCATTTCTTATCATCTTGTTATCGTATCATCTCTTGGTTGAAATCCTGCAACATCCTCCTAACTGATGTTCCTTCACCCAGACTCTCCTCTCTTCTATTCATTCTCCATACAACTGCCAAAATTTATATTACTATAGAACAGGTCTGACAGCATCATTCCCCTGCTCAAGAAATGTCAGTATCTCCCTATTGGTTCTAAAATAAAATCCAAGTTGTTTATTTGGGATGCTAGCTCATCTTTCCAGGTTCATTACATTACTCACATTCCATGTCTGCCTAAATTAGCTTATTTGATTTTTTTCCCCAGATGAAGAAGATGACTGATAGGTTGAAGAGGCAGGGAAGATCAGGCAGAATTATTAAAGTGGAATTCTTAAGAAAAAAAAAGTTTGCTGTCTTCATAATTTTGCCAAGAGCTGGCCTTACAGATTAGACAAAACAAAGCAGGTGCCCAGGGTTGGGATGGTCGCAACAGAGCTGGGCCAAATAAGGGAACACCCTTGAGACTGTTGAAGCCTGATGAGGTAAGGGGAGTGGTGGGCACAGGACCTAAGTTGATTTCTCCACTTTCAATTCTTTCATTTCTTCCAGAACCCAGCCACCTTTAATAATCAACACTTGAACATAACCACTGATCAAAAAGGGTCAAAGAAAAGTGACAGGTTCCCACTCATCCCACTCTCAATCAGAACAGGATGGGGAAGAGAGGAAGGAAATTGGTTTAATGGGACTGATAACACCCTTTCCTAGGGTAGACAGAGCAGGTTAAAGAAATTAATAACTCCTTTTGAAATGGCTCATCAAAACACAGACCTTCTAGACCTGTGTAAGGATTAAATGAGATCATGTATGTAAAAAGACTTTGTAAAATTATATTGAGTATCCCTTAAAGTCTTACAGCAGATTTAAGCTTAAATCTGCAGTAAGACTTTTGGAGAGAATTATTATTATTATTATTATTATTGTCATCAGTTACTTATTTGCTCACTTGTCTGTTAAGCTTTAAGTTGTTGGATTTGTTTATTTGTTTTTCACTCCAAATCATGTTTCCATTAGACTGAGTGAAAGAGAGCTCTTCTTTCTCTTCTGACAGGAAGAGGAGTAGGGAGGCTGAGAAGGAGGAGGGACAGAGGATTTTGACACTCTCAGAGTAGAGGAAGGGATTGGTAACAGCTAAGACAAGGAAGATATTTCTCTAGCACATCATGGGTCTTTAGAGGTAGAAGAGATTTTAGCTAGGTGGCAAAGGGAATAGGATACCAGGCCTGGAATCAGGAAGACTCATCTTCCTAAGTTAAAAATCTAACCTCAGACACTTTATCACTATGTGACCCTGGGTAAGTCACTTCACCCTGTTTGCCTCAGTTTCTTCATCTGTAAAATGAGCTGGAAAAGAAAAAGGCAAACGATTATTTCAGTATGCTTGAAAGTCAAGAAAACTTCAGATGGAATTGCAAAGAGTCACATGACTGAAATGAATTTTACATAAAAGGAAACTGAGGCCTAGAAATGGGAAGTGACTTGCCCATGGTTATACAAGTCAATGGCAGAGCTGGAGACAAAACACAGCTTCCCCAGCAGATCTAGGAGTAAAAACATCATGAGAAAGAGTCTGGAATTCAGCTAAGTAAGCCTTCACTTTTCTCCTTTAACTAGATGATATAGGGATGCCTGTCCAATAGACCATCCTGTTATTCCTCCATGACCGTCCTAGAGTATCTGACTCCCTCCTTATCACCCGCCAGAGCCATCCCATATCTCTTACTTTGAGGTGCAGATGATCTGTCCAAGAGCCGATGACTCTATATTCAGGGGTTGCATTCCGGATTTGATATTGATAGATGTCATAGCGACCAGGGGCATCTCCATTCTCATTGAAAGTGACTGGGGTCCCAGCAATACCTGGGGAAGTGGAAGGGTATAGTTGGAGTCTGGGACAATGACATATAGGTTAAGACTGGGGGAAGGAGTATTGCATGGGTCCATATTTAGATTCTGGGCTAGAAGGGATGAGGATTCTATTGGTATACTGCTTCTTGAATTCTGAGGGCCTTAGAGTCATAAATCTAAACTTGAAAAGAAACCTTAGAGGTCATCAGTTCAGACCTCATTCTACAGATGGAGGAAATTGAGACTTGGAGAAGCGATTTGGTCACAAGGAGTTAATTCCCAAAGGTGGGATATGAACAATAGAACAAATCTATTATTGAAGCACTGCCCTCCAGTACTTCTCAAGAAACAGACCCTCGTACTTTCCACTAGAAAGGCCCAATCTGGAAGCCTCTCTAAACTCTAGGGCCCAACATATTATTGGGACCTTCATCAGGAGGTTCCAGGAAACAGGGAACATTGGGAAAGAGTTCTTCATTGAGGATTCCTCTTCCCGCCCCCCCTCCGAGCCCAGTTCAACCCAGCATGCACCTGGTCTAGAAGAAAGAGTTGAATGGCTGTCTCTAAGCTGCTCCAATCTTGTCTCACAGTTTATTGCATTTGATGGGCACCTGGAGTGATTGGCTTTGACACCTCCTGACATTCAATTGTGTGTGAAAGAGAAGGAGGGGAGGGAAAGAGGAGCTCAAGGAAGAAGGGGCTGGAGAGAGATAGATGTGCAGCGTTCCCGTTCTCAGCTTCACTCAGCAGGTAGGTCTCAGCTTCACTCAGCAGGTAGGTCTCAGCATCCTAGGAGCTGCCTTGGCTACCCTTTTCACCTGTGGTCCCACCTCCTGCCAGGTGTCTCCACCCCTCATCCAACCCCAAACCTGGCCCAGATGGGTCAGCCCCACCTGAGAAATTGACGTTGCGAATGTACTTCAGCAGCTCCACGCCATCCACGGGGTCCATGCGGGGGCAAAGCCCCACCCTACCAGGACACAGGTCATGATGCATGGCGTGCAGAGCATGGCCCATGGCATAGACTGCATCAATCACAAACTGCACCTTGCCTTCCTGCTCATAGGAGGAGTCCTGCCCAATGCGTTCTCGATCTGAAACACAGGATTTTAGTTGAGACTCCTGGGAGTCCCCAGTTCTCATCCCCCTACCGCCCCCCATGACCCTGTACTTAGAAGATTAGAACAGATTCTAGTCCGACTTGCTCTTTAAAAAAAAAAAAAAAAGGAAACTAAGGCAGAGAGAGAAAGAAATGGCTTGGTCATCTGGAAATTTTCTATGGAGATAAGAACTCCAGATCCCTGGCTCCCAGTTGAGGGTCCTCCTCCACCTCCCACTGGGTCTATCGAAAGGAGCAAGGAACAGAGCTGGTCCCCTGAATACCGGCTTCCAACCTTCTGACTCTTGGGAAAAATGAAACCAGTTGCCCAAGATCACACTTCAAACAATGAACTAGTGGCATAGTTTGGAGGATTGATTCTTATTCAGACGAGCCATTGCAGGATGATGTACAGGGGGAAAGCCCTACTAACTCCCATTCAGGAAAGATTGTACCCCATGAAAACTCATCATTTCAAGTCCTTTGCAAACTGCATACCCCACTATTCCTTCTTGTATACCTTGTATATCTCACATTTTCCTTACCTCTACTTCAGAGAATCCCTTGCTTCCTTCGATGCTCAGCTCAAACATTATCTCCCTTTCTTCCCCCACTTGAGTTACTAGGAAAATTACTTTATTTTTATTTAGAGAAGGCAAGATAGTATAGTGGTTAGCAGGCTGGACATCAGGAAAGCCTGAGTTTTAATCCTACCTTAGAGTCTTACTGGATGTATGACCCTGGGTAAGACATTAAATATTCTCAGCCTCAGTTTCCAACTTGACTGTCCTGATGAGTATGTGCCTTATGTAGCCTACAGTTTTATTCAGACTCCAGTCACATTTAATCCTATTCCCTAGATCTATGACCACCTTTTTTTCCAGTCATCTTGTCTTCAAAAATGTGCTCTCAACTCTCCTTACTCCCTTTTTCAGTTGGAAACCACGATTTCTCAACTCAGGCTCTGCTTCTGGTAAAGACATGTCAATCTATTATACTGGTTCATGTTCACCATTCCAATAATTTTCTGGACCAAAATATGCCATATCAGCTACCACTTCCTTTTTGTATATATTATCTCCCTTAACTAGAATGTAAGATCTTTGAAGGCAGGAACTGTTTTTGCTTAGGTATTCTTGTATCCCCAGCTGTAATCAGAATATTTGGCATATGATAAAAACTCAATAAATGCTTTTTCACTCATTCAGTTTCCACAACTGTAAAATGAGGATAACAAGAGCATTTATCTTATGAGATTGCTGTGAGATCAAATAAGAAAATAGTTATAAAGCACTGTGCAAACCTCAAAGTACTATATAAATGTTTCCTATTATTGTTACTTTTGAATATATTTTGTCCAGTAATTCTTCCAGGATCATTCACTCAACCTGGTCTTGAATTCACAAGATGGGGTTGAGACCCTAAAGAGAAGGCTACTACCTCAAGTTCTAAGGGTAATCCTGAGAGTCGCTACTCTTAGTACTGCAGCTCATGAGCTCCCACCTGTGTGTTTCCCATTAACAATTAACCAATAGATTCAACTAAGTGGTTACATTAGACATTTAATATAATGGAACAGAAAGAAATAAAACATTTCCCCAAAGAAACCTGAGCCACCCTCTCCCACAAAGACACACAGAGTCTTAGAGAAAAGTGAGAACTTGAATTTTAAGCACAATAATGGTTAAACAAACATAGAGGAAATATATGTGGTCGAGGCACTAGATATCTCTTAACAGCAGTGCTTCAATGTCCTTTTGGGGGTCTTATCTAGGGACAAAAATATGAAGGACAATCTAGACCCAATAGCAAATTCATTATCTTTGGTGGCCTTTTCATAAGAAGTTAATCTATTCAAGCCTTGGAATGTTTCTATTACACATCTGGAAACATTTCCCTTTTATATTTCACTCCTTTGTCTAATCTGACAACACCCCTACATTTGTGGATATATTGTCTCTCACCATTCCATAAAATGTTGTAAGGGAGGGGATTATTTAAATTTTGTCTTTGTAACCCCAGTGGCAAGTTACAAAGCCTGGTTCACAGTAAATCAGTAGGTTTATTGATTAATTGAATACAATCAGAGATATCTATCAATTAATAAGCATTTATCTAGTGCCTACTTGGGTCAGACACTGTACTTTCAAAAAGTACTTTGGAAGAAGTACTGGGCTGCAGAGAACTATAAAACCATACTGTCCCTTTGACCCAGAAGTGCCATGATGGAGTCTTTTTTCCAGAAGAGATGGAATACAAGAAGAAAAGACTATATTTATGGGGATATTTATAGCAGCTCTCATCTGGTGGCAGAGAATTGGAGATTAAGGGGATGCTCAGCAGTTGGGGAATGGCTAAACAAATGGGGTATGTGATTGAGATGAAATACTGTTCTACTATGGAAAATGATGAACAGGATACTCTCAATAAAAACTTACAAGAGTAGATGCAATGGGAAATGTAACCTTATACAAAGTAACAGCAATACTGTAGAATGATCACTTGCAAGTGAGCTACCTTTTCTCAGCAATTCTGTGACCCAAGAGAACTCTGAAGGATTTATGATAAAGAATTCTATCCATCCCAAAGACAGAGCTGATGGTGTCTGAATACAAATTGAAGCAGACTTTTTTTTTCACTTTATTTTTTTTGAGATTTCTCTTTTTGGGGGGGGGGCATGTTTACTTTTACAACATGACTATTGTAGTAATGTTCTTCATGGCTACACATTTTTAACCTACACCAAGTAACTTGATTGCTCAATGAGGGGGAGAGGGGTGGGAGGAAGAGATTGAATTTCAAACTCAGTATTTTGGAAGTAAACGTTGAAACTTTTTTTTTTTGCATGTAACTTGGGGGGGGGGGGTTAAAAATAAATAAGCTTAAAAAAGAATCCTGGACAGGAAGTCAGAAGATCTGGGTTCAAGTCTCAGCTTTGCAACTATTCAAGTCATGTTTACCCTCTGTGTCTCAATTTGCTCATCTGTCAAATGACAGGATCAGACCAGACAGTCCTAATATCCTGTTTAATCCTAAAGGTCTCTCTCTATTCTACATGCCCAGAAGAAGGTAGGAAATAGGGTCTCTTTACTCAAATATTTTTTCCATCCTCCTGCCCCCAAAATCCTTCTGTCCCTACCCTTTTCACCATAGCTGTGCTCCCCTTCACTACAGTTATATGCTCCTCCCCTGCCAGGCCTGGCAGAGGGACTGACTGGGCGTACACAGTAATTACTGGAGACAGCTGCCTGCCTCTCTCTGTCATAACCCCTCTTAATGGGTTCGGAAATATGTTAATCATTTAGCAAAAGACACCGATTAATGTAGCACACTGGTAATTAAGGTGGAGGCAAGGCCCCTGTGGCAGGCTCTATAGCTAGACTGTCAGGGCGCAGGCTCTGGGTCTCAAGGACAAAGATGAGGTCCCATGCTGAGATTCAGAGTGCCAGAGTCTCCTCCTCTGTGAGGGTTTGAAGGTTGATCACAGAAGAAACCTAGATTCTCTAGGGGTTCTAGGAAGAGACTACTAAAAGAAAAGACCAATGGTGAGAGATATCAGAAAAAAGAAGTGAGACTACAGGCGCTTCCACAGGCACTAAATCAAAAAAGTGAAATATGAAAAACACCTGGGGAGTTTAGGGACTTGAAAGCTCCATTAGTCTTCCCACTTTTAGTCAACAACATGACCTTTGTTGTTCAGTCTTGTTCAGTTCTGTCTGATTCTTTATGACCTCATTTGGGTTTTTTTTGGCAAAGATACTAGAATGGTTTGTAAAAATTTCCTTCTGCAGTTCATTTTCAAATGAGGAAACTGAGGTAAATAAGGTGAAGTGATTTGCCCAGAGCCACACATTTGGTAAGGTCTGAGGCCAGATTTGAACCCAAGAAGATGAGTTCCACTGAATCACTGAACCACCTGACTGCCCCAATTGAACACCTGACTTACCCCCAGTAGAACATAAGCTCCTTTAGCATCAAGTCTGACTTTTCTTTTTCTTTATATTTTATCCCTAGTACTAAGCACATTCTGGAATGCAATAATCACTTAATAAAGGATTCTTGGAAAACAAAGATTTGGGGAAGAAGAGGGTTGATAGTTGTTTTTTTCTTGATAGAATGCAAGCTCCCCAGGGGTGGCTGGGTGGCACAGTGGATAAAGCACCGGCCCTGGAGTCAGGAGTACCTGGGTTCAAATCCGGTCTCAGACATTTAATAATTACCTAGCTGTATGGCCTTGGGCAAGCCACTTAACCCCATTTGCCTTGCAAAAAAAAACTGAAAAAAAAATGCAAGCTCCCTGAGGGCAAGGATCCGTTCATTTTTATCTTTATATCCTCAGAGTCTTAGTGCTCAGCACTAAATAAATGTTTAAAAAAAGTTTGTTAACTAATAAATATTTTGTAATGGGGGCTTGGGGTATGATCGATCCTCAGCATCCTCTAAAACAGGGCTGTCCAAAATGCAGCCCAACTGTGGGTTTACTAAATGCTTTAGTAAACAAAGCTGAGTTACTGTAGAGCTCTCACTAAAATGGCAAATCAAAATATAATGTCTATTGTTTCAATAAAGACTTTTAAGAATAAGGTTGGACAGCCCTGCTCTGTAAGGTTAATGTCATCTTAGAGTGTCTTGGCATTCACCAAGTTCCCAGTGAACAACTGCCATATGAAAGAGTTTTCCTTAACATAGAAACCAGAGGTAGCTGAAAAAGACAATTTTTTGCTCCACATATGGAAAAACTTCCTAGGATCAATTTGTCTAAAAGTGAACAAACTGCCTTGAGAAAGAGACAATGAGTCTCCTGGAGTAGAAACTGAAGCTGAGAAATGTTAAACGATTTACCTAGGGTCATAGAACTAATAAGACTTCTTGGAGATCTTCTAGAGGAGGTTGGACATGTTCACTGTGACAAAAGAGCTGCCTCGGTTAAGCAAAAGTTAACCCAGGAGAAAATCTGAGGTCACTTCTGGCTTAAAGATTCTGTGATTCTAATTCAGAAACCTGGAATTCCTACCTATTCAAATTAGAAAATTTTACTAGAATTGGCCCTGGTTCCAACCTCCTCCTCCAGACTCCAAGCTGGTCTCCAGCTCCATCATCTTATGTTTCCTGTTCTTGTAGAAGAACAGCATTCCTGGAATTCACAGAGCACCACCTACTCCTATGGTGAACTTTAATACTAAATCATGTCAACAAATAATTATCATTAGGGGTCACAAAGAATCAGATACGACTGAAATGTCTCAAATTGTATTTATTTGATAAATTGGAGAAAAATCTTTTCCCATAACAAGTTGTTCTATTTTAATCTTTAAATCCAATGTTTTTTTTCCCATTTTGCCTTCATAGCATTCTATTTTCTCAATATATTTATTTTTTTAATTTATTTTATACTTATATGTGTGTATGTATAGAGCAAGGATCAAATCTTATTTACTTATACATTAAGTGGCTTTTATAGAACCTAAAAAGAGTCTTGTACATATATAAAGGATATATTATAAATGTTTGTTGAATTAATGCATCAAAACTAGAAGCCACTGCTATAACACTGGTTTGCAAATTATTCATCTCCATATTAAAAAGAATCTGAGACTGACATCTTCCTTCCCTCCCCCACCAAAAAAAATAATTATTATTATCAAGTGCTGACACCAATTAATGTAGCACACTGGTAATTAAGGTGGAGGCAAGGCTCCTGTGGCAGGCTCTATAGCTAGGCTGCCGGGGCACAGGCTCTGGGTCTCAAGGACACAAATAAATCACAAGTTGAGGTTCAGAGTGCCTTGGGCTCTCCTCCCCTGTGAGGGTTTGGAGGTCGATCACAGAAAAAGCCTAGATTCTCTATGGGTCCTAAGAAGAGGCTACTAAAAGAAAAGGCCAATGGTGATAGATAATAGAAAAAAAAAAAAAAGGTGAGATTGGTCTCCAGGTGCTTCCACAGGCACAAATCAAAGAAGTGAAATGTAAAAAACACCTGGGGAGTTTTAGTGACCTGAAAGATCCATCAGTCTTCCTGCCATTAGTCAAAGATATGAGCTTTGTTGTCCAGTCATTTTCAGTCATGCCTTTGTGACCCCATTTGGGGTTTTCTTGACAAAGATACTGGAGTGATTTTCTATTTCCTTGGGCAGTTCATTTTACATATGAGAAAACTGGGCAGACAGAGTTAAGTGACTTGTCCAGGGTCACATAGTAAATGTCTGAGACCAGATTTGAACTTAGGAAGCCACTGTGCCACCTAGCTACTCCAATATATGTTATTCTCTTACCCATTTAGAATATACCCCATACCATACTGAGCACTATGAATATAAAGAGATGGTGCTTGCCATACTCTGAAGAAATATACACTTTTGAAAAATGAAGACATGTACATAAATATCCAAGAAAGAGAAACAAGCAGGGAAAGAATTATGAGAAGATTATGAGAAAAGAAAAAGACTCCTTTCAACAGAAGGAACCAAGGAAAGATTTTTGGAAAAACTGGCACTTGAAGACCAACTATGCTCCATCTAAGGAAATTACTCAATTGTACATTTGTTTTTGTTGTTCAGTCATTTCAGAAGTGTCCAATTCTCTGTCACTCCATTTAGGGGTTTTCTTGTCAGAAGTCCTGAAGTGGTTAACCTTTCCTTCTCCAGTTCATTTGACAGATGAGGAAACAGAGGCAAACAAGGTTAAGTGACTTGCCCAGGGTCACACAGTTACTACATGTCTAAAACTAGATTTGAACTCAGGTCTTCCTGACTATAGACTTGGTGCTCTATCCACTGCACCATCTGCCCAGAGATTGCCACAGAGAACCATAAAACACAAATTAAAGCTTCCTGAGATCAGGGTCTATCTTCATTTTTGTTCTTTGTATCTCAAGTGCTTAGGACCATATGCACTTAATAAATTGTATAAAACTTTAAAAATGTTTATTGAAATAACAGCAGAGATTTCTGCAAGGCAATGGGGTTAAGTGACTTGCCCAAAGTCACACAAGCTAGGTAATTATTAAATGTCTGAGGCCAAATTTGAACTCAGGCCCTCCTAACTCCAGGGCTGGTGCTCTGTCCACTGTGCCACCTAGCTGCCCCTTTGAATTAATCATAAAATGAGAGCCCAAACTTTTTACTCTGCAGATTGGGCCCAAAGAGGTGAAACCTCTTACTACAGTTTTTGAACCAAGGTCTTCTTGACTTGAAGGTCTCCTGTTGTTGAATTGAATTGAATGATTCAAGGGTAGGAAATGGTACTTCTAATAAGGCACTCAGCAAACAGGGTTTAATTTAAAAAAAATGACTTGAGTAACAATGCAATTATATAAAAGTCTCCTTGGAAAAATCACTTTCCATTCCATGCCCTCAGTTTCCTTCTCTGTAAAATTAGGTGACTGAACTAGGTGGTCATTAAGGTTCCTGCCAGCTCTGACAATTTTTCATCAATGATTGACCTGTGTCTTCTAGGGGTAGGTATAAAATATAACTATTTCTCCCAAAGAACCTCAGGGAAGGAGACATACTCAGTGAATTTCAATAATATTCACTGTTCACTACTATACTTATAAAAAGAATGGAAAAAGCACTAAGCTTGGGCCCCTGGGGACCTCGGTTTAATCCCTGCTCTGTTTCATATTAGGTATATGACCCAAGACAAGTCATTTCATTTCTAAACCTGTTTCTTCTACAAAATGGGTATAATCAAGTTTGCCTATCTCAGAGAAGAGTAGTGAAGAAAAGGCTTTGAAACCTTTAGAATTGATATTATATCTAACCCACATTCAACTTGCTCCATTTAAGTTAGACTGAAAGTGTATAGCCCAGCCCAGAAAACAAGGCTTGGGAATTCCCTTCAGTCTGCCAAATCTTCAGAGAAGGAGATATTTTAGAATCCCCCAGCAATGTCTTATCTCAGTTTGAATATTGTAGGCAACCTGCCAGAGGCATCTGGGCAAGCACAGCCTACTTTGAATCTGATCTGGTCTTGGGGACAGAAAACACAAAGACTAGAGGACTGCTAGAAACCCAGTGGAACATGTACAGGTCTTAAAATCAGAAGGCCTGAGTTCAAATGTCAATGCTGCTATTATATAACGTGACCATTATAAAAAGTCATGATCTTCTTCCTAGCCTCTACTTCCTCCTCTGAAAAATGATGGAATGGGGCTAGAGAATGGTACCTAGAGTCCATAAACTTGTTTTTTTTTTAACTATTCTGATAGCCATATCCCAATGCAGCTTTAATTTCATTTGTAATTCCATGTATTTATTATATGCATTTAGAAACATTCTGGGAAAGGATCCATAGGTTTCATCAGACTGTCAAAGGGGTCCATGGCAGAAAACCATTAAGAACCCTACTTTAGACCCTGTCTAGTAATCGCTCTTTTCTGCTTTACACACAAGGGGTTCTTTTACCTTTACAAACCCCTTTGGCAGTCTGGTGAAACCTATATATGCCTTCTCAGAAAAATGTTGTTGCCTACATTCATAATTGAAGGAAATGCTAAATTTCAGTTAGATGTTAGTGCTAAGATATGCAAGAATCATCTTATGTCTATTACTTGAACCTTTGAGGACCTGTGGACCTCAAGTTCCCCAAATCAAGAATCCCTGGTCTAGAGGAGGGAGGGGAAGAACATTCATTCATTAAAGGTGGCTAGGTAGTGCAATGTATAGAATGCTGAGTTTGGAATAAGAAGACCTGAGTTTAAAATTGTGGTATATGAATGCAATAGCATACTATTGTGCAATATAGATTTCAGAAAAATCTGGAAAGATTTATATAATGATACAAAGTGAAATGAGAAGAACTAGGAAAACATTGTACATAGTAATAACAACATCTGATCAACTATGAATGACTTAACTTTTCTCAATAATACAGTGATCCAAGACAGCTCAGGATGGAAAATGCTATACATATTCAGAGAACGAATTTATAGACTCTGAATGCAGACTGAAACATATAATTTTCACTTTCTTATTTTTTTCATTACTTTTACCTTTTACTCTATTTCTTCTTTTACAACTGTGACCAATATGGAAACATGTTTTAAATGATTGCACATATATAACCTAAATCAAATTGCTTACCATTTTAAGAAGAGGGGGAGAGGATAGAGAAAAATTTGGAACTCAAAATTTTATAATAATGAATGCTAAAAAATGTCTTTTCATAAAGTTGGGGGGGGAACACTTTTTAAAAAAAGATTTGAGTTCAAATCCAACCTCAGACACTAGTAAGTTGTGTGACCCTGGGCAAGTCACTTAACCTTAGTTTGCCTCCATTTCCTCAACTGTAAAATAGGAATGAAAATGGTACCCACCTCGCAGAGTTGTGAAGATGAACTAATATTTTCAAAATGCTTAACACCACTCTGGCACATAGTAGGTGCTTTATAAATGTTTATCCCCTTCATTCAACAAACATTTCCTGAGCTCCAAACAGAACAGTAATTAGCACTCTAATGACCCAGCATCCCAGGACAAGCAGCAGGAAAGGCCCTCTCAAATCACTTTTTTTAAAGACAAAATGAAAGGGGAATAGGAGATCCATAAGTCACAAGGTCTGGGCATAGAGAGACACTGGTATTCTTCCCCATTGGAAGAAGAGGAGACTTTCTAGGCTGCTTCTGAGGAGGCTTTCGCTGAAAGGTAACTGGGAAGGACGGGTCAGAAAGAAATTCAACTGGAGTTGAGGAGGGGAAGGGACAGACAGAGGAGAAAGTCATCATCTATAGGTTTCTCATTTTGACTGCTTATTCTTGCTAACCAAGAAATGGTTTTTTTTCCCCTACCTATTGAGGGAATACAAGGACAATCAATCTGAGTGCCCTTTAAATTTTTATACCCTGGAGAAAAGATCCTCTCACCCTGCCCTAGTTATAGCTGTGGTACTTAGTATATATCCTTTTATAGCCAGGACTCTGGTAGGGCTTGAGAGAGATACAAAAATGAATGATTATAACAACTCTTATTTCTACAGTTGTTTCAGGTTGACAAAGCACTTTTCCCACAATAACCCTGTGAAGTAGGCAGTACAAATATTATTGCCTCCATTTTATAGATAAAAAAACCCTGAGAATCAAAGAGTTATGAGTATTGTGATTGTGGCCACACAATTAATAAACTCTGGAGCTCTAAGTTTCTTCCTTTCATATGCAGTATTCTTTTCACAATGCCACACTATGCTCACAGAGCTTACAGTCAAAACACACAGATCCATGTAACAGGAGATGCCAGGACTAGAAGGATGCTTAAAGACCAACCTTTCCATCTTACAGGTCAGGGGTCAGCAAACTACAGCCCCTGGGCCAAATTCATTTGCCCACCCTTGGGCAGTTTTGGTTTACTTGCTCTTATAACAGATTACCTGGCTAAATAACAGTTCTGGAACTAGGATCATAGCTCCAGTCTTAGACTTAGAAGAGATTATCTAGACCATTTTACAGATAAAGGAACTAGGCCCAGAGTAGCTAAGTGATTTGGCTAAAATGACACAGATGGTAAGCATCAGAAACAGGATTTGACCTGGGGGTCATCTGATTACAGAGTCTTTCCACTGAAGCATACTGTTTTCTAAACCTGAATCTCCTGCCTTCTCAGGGAAAGGCTCTTTTCCCCATTGCCTCTTTGGATGAATCTTTGTTCCTATATGACTCTTACTCCTAGAACTTAACCTGTACCACCCCAAAATCCTGCACAGTATCTTTTTTTAAAGAATTTATGAAATAAAACAAGCATTTCCATTACATAGTAAAATAAAAATATGGTTATACATGAAACTGCAAATCTACTATATATAAATTATTTCTTTTAAATATACTAAAAGTTATTATGTAAATTTCTTCCAACCCCCTACCACCCTAGGGATGATCACCATTAGATACACACACACACACACACACACACACACACACACACACTCACCAGACTTGAGGTTCCAAAGATAGATGGAAAATAACCTCTCAGAAAGGAATGGCATTGCAATGGACAACCAAAATGCAGAGAAAGAGGATTTTGGGAGAATCCCTACTCCAAAGAAGTGTCAACACAATTTTCTGAGAAAAGGAAACTGTTGGCAAAGAACTGGAAATTGAGGAGATGTCCATCAATTGGGGAATGGCTGAACAAACTGTGGTCTATGTACATTATGTAACACTATAGTTCTATTAGAAACCAGGAGGGATAGGAATTCAGGGAAGCCTAGAGGGATTTGCATGAACTGATGCTGAGCAAGATGAGCAGAACCAGAAGAACATTGTACACCCTAACAGCAACATGGGGGTGATGATCAACCTTAATGGACCTCCTCATTCCATCAGTACAATAATCAGGGACAATTCAGGACTATCTGTGATGCAGAATACCATCTTTATCCAGAGAAAGAACTGTGGAGTTTAAACAAAGACCAAAGACTATTACCTTCAATTTTAAAAAAAAAATTGTCTTATAGTCTACATAATTTTGCTATCTCTGATATCATATTTTTCTTCAAGGATATATTTTTTCTCTCAACACATTCAATTTTGATCAAGACAATGCATGAAAACAATGTAAAGATTATAGGACTGCCTTCAGTGGAGGGGAGAAGGGGGGAGGGAAGGGGAAAGAAATGTAAAATTCAAAACCTTATCAAAGGAAGGACAAAGGAAGGTGGTAGGGGAGGAGGGGAGCAGTGAGTTTCCTAGTCATTGATCCTCAAAGCTGGGAGGAATCTCTTCCCCACCTTCCTTATCATCCTCACTGTTCCTTACCCTTTATATATATGGTCTGTTAGAAAATCTTGCTATTTCTATCTCTACAACATTATTCACAATCTGATGGCTTCTCACCACTCACATATTCCCCCTCTCCCACATATACACTACTAACCCCACTTTAGTTCAGTCTTTACTCATTTCTTGACCAGATTTTTACAGTGGTCTCCCTGACTCAAAAATTGGAAATTTAGGGGATGCCCCTTGTTTGGGGAATGGCTGAACAAGCTGTGGTCTATGATTGTGATGAAATAGTATTGTGCTATTAGAAATTATGAGCAAATTGCTTTCAAAAAAACCTGGGAAGATTTACCCAAACTGATGCAAAGTGAAGTGATCAGCACCACAACAACATGATACACAGTAACAGCAATATAATAAGGATGGTCAACTGGGAAAACCTTAGCTACTATTTAGTGGGACATTAATCCAAGACTATTCCAAAAGATCCATGATAAACTATTACCTCCATAGAGAGATCTGATGAACTCTGCAGAGTAAAGCATAATATTTTTACTTTGTTTTTCTTGCTTTTTTTGCAACATAATTAATATGGAAATGTTTTACATTATTTCACACTTATAATTAGTATCATATTGCTTACTTTCTCAAAGTGGGGGTAGGAGAGAGGGAGAGAATTCAGAACTCAAAATCTTAAAACAGGAATGTTAAAAATAAATAATACTTTTTTAAAAAACGGTCTCTCTGCCTCAAGTCTCTTCCCACTCCAGTTCAACTTCTACTCAACTCTCAACTCCCAAAGCAATTCTCATAAAGAATAAGTCTGACTACATCATTCCTCTACTCAACAAATTCCAGAGGCTCTCTTTTCCCTCTAAGATAAAACATATGCTATTCTGTTTGACATCTAAAATATTTCCATTCTGATCCAACCTGACTTTTCTGCTTCATTATTCATCAATCCCCAACCCAAATGCTGTGATCTAGCCAAACTGTCCTTCTTGCTGTTCTTCTCTCATAATATTTCATATCCCATCACCTTCCCTTTGCACTCACTATCCCCTGGCTACCTCCTTATGTCCACCTCATAGAATCCCTTCCTTCCTTCAAAATTACTCTCAAACTCTACCTTTTCCACAAAGCCTTTCCTGATTCTCCCCAGTGGCTAGGGTCTAGGGTTTTACTTCCTCCTTATGACAGTCCTGAGGCTTAGGAAGGATTGTTGTAACTAGAGATTAATATACACTGAGTGGTCACTCAGTTATTCAGTTATGCACCATCTAGTCTCTAGTCAAGAATATTAATCTTCTTCTTCACCTCTTAATTTCTCCCCATGCTCCTGAATGGGACAGAAAGGACAATCCATCTAAGCTATGAGGCAGGTCAAGGTAATCCACTGGAAGGGTTGGGTATATTGCTCCTGAGTACCTTGGATATGAAGGCCATGATCTATAAAATGATGTTAGACAATAAGCACTTATTAAGTACTTATGTATGTACGCATGGTGGGAATGATCATACATGTACTAACACCTCATGGAATTTTAGTCAAGAAAGTGGCTTATAAACTACAGTGCATTATAAAAATGTAGATTGTAATTATTACTGTTTTTCAGCACCATCATTTGAGAGGCAGCTAGAAGCTTAATGAATAGAGCACTGAGATTGGAATCAAGAAGACTCTTTTTCATGTGTTTAAGGTTGGATAACCTTAGACACTTACTAGCTATGTGACCCTGAACCAGTCACTTAACCCTATTTGCCTCATCTATCAAATGGACTGGAGAAGAAAATGGCAATCCACTCCAATATTTCTGCCAAGAAAAACCCTAAAATGGCATCAAGAAGAGTCAAACACAACTGCAATAACCCAACAACAACAACATGGTGGATAGAGAGCCAGTCTCAAAGCCAAGAAGACTGAGGTTCAACCCTTCCTCTAATATACTACTGGCTGGGCAAGTCACTTAACCTCTAAGTTAGAGAGAAGATGACAGCCTGCACTGTTAAAAGGAGTTTAATAGACCAACAGTATTATAGGCTCAGTCTCTATCTGTATTTCTATCATTATCCAGTCAGTGACACAGTACACAAACAGTTCACCTTTGGGTGAAGGTAGGGGTCATTGTTGGGTGATAAAACCCAGCAATAGGGAAGCCCTCCCACTTTTTCCCGCTTTTTCCATTCAGTACACCCCATCTGAATGGAGAAGTACCACCCTAACTCCATACGAGTTGCCAGATTTCTCTACGTCCAAGTTCCTGGTCTTGTCCCCATGTCACCTAGGTTGTACAGGCAACCTCTCAATTGGAGTTCAGGGCTAGAGAAGAGTTAAAAGGTAATGGATTCCGTAATGATCTATCACCCTATTCTCTTCTCATCCCATGAACAGACTACCAGAACGGGGGGGGGGGGGGTGAGACCCTCTCCCCAGTATGTTGAGGGCTATTATTTGTGGTACCAGTCTGAGTTTATGGCTACTCAATTTGTAAAGGAAAAGGAGAGGGTAGAAGAAGTGAGGGAAAAGAGGACCACGAATGAATTGAATTGTAAAGTTAGACAACTCTAGAGAGAAACCAGAAAGAGTGAGGAAGAGCCAGTGACAGCAGTAATATCACATGGAAATTGGGGAGAGAGGGGGTTCAGAGAAGGGGACATCCTCTCTGAAAACCACACTAATTTTTAATGTAATAGAATTCCACATTTTACAAAACTGGATAGCATTCTGACTTCTGTGTTCTTATTTGAAAAATAAATATGAATTTGAAAAATAAAAATTGAATTTGAAAAATTTGAATTTGAATTTGAAAAATAAAAAACAAAAACAAAAAAGTTTTCCAATAGTCAAGGACCATCTCATGGAGATCTCCAGGAGGTAATAGCCAGAGAGGGGAGTAAGGGAAGAAAATGAGCATATCCAAGGATATGCTAAGGGCTTTTTACAGCTATATCTCAGTAGATCCTCACAACAACCCTGAAAGGTAGATGCTATTTTATTCTTCATATAGGCAAACAAAAGTTTAGTGACTTGTTCAGGGTCATGAAACTAATAGGTATCTGAGACAGGATATGAACCCAGGTCTTCCTGGACCAGTACCCACTTAGGTGGCACAATTGTGACCAGCCAATTTATAACAACTGGGTGTTATGGTGAATGGGGATCACTGGAGAATCAATGGAGCATAGATTTGGAGTGCTGACTTCAAGAAAGTCTAGTCCAGTGCTACCAAATTTAAATAAAAATGGATCCCTGCAGACCAGAATATTGACTTAGAAAACCTCAAATTAACATGATCTATGTTTTATTGTATTTTATTTATGTTGTTAAATATTAGCCAATTGGAGTTTGACTCCTCTGACCTGCTCTAACATCTTCACTTTATGGTTGTGGATACTGAGGTCCAGAAAGGGGGAGTGAAGATCAAATGGGTAGGAAGGAACAGAGACAGGATTTGAACCCAAGACCTTTGATCCTAGTTTTCCTTTCACTGAACCACTACTAGGTGGTGCAGTGGATAAGAGAACTAGGTCTGAACTCCTGAAGATCTGAGTTCAAGTTACCTAACTTCTGTCTGCCTCAGATTCCTCTACTATAAAATGGGGGATAATAAGAGCTCCAATAGCATGGTCATGAGGATATGAAATATTTGTAAAATTCCTCAATAAATACCAGTTCTCTTCTTCCCTCTCAGAGGTAATCTCTAACAGTTGCAGTCTCTGAGTTGATAGTATCTGAGTTAAGAATTCAGGAAGGTTGTCCCACTGTGAGTATCAGAGCAGGGGTGGGGTACAGAGAGACCGAATGGTCTAGTCATCCCATTAGTTCTGACCCTTCTTTTCCCTGACTCACATTGGGTTCCATGAAAATTTTGGATAATTAATCAATAACAATCATAAATTGGGCATCCAGGTGATACAGGGAATAGCTCACAAAGCCTGAAGTCAGGAAAACCCTAGTCTCAGATACTTAGAAACTGTGTGACCCTAGGCAAGTCACTTCACCTTGTTTGCTTCAGTTTCCTCTTCTGTAAAATGATCTGGAAAAGGAAATGGCAAACCATTCCATTATCTTTGTCAAGAAAACCCCACATGGAGTCACAAAGAGTTGGGCACAACTGAAATGACTAAATAACAACAGCTAATCATAAGTCACATTTCCTTGGTGCTTTAATATATTCAAAGGGCTTTCCTTACATCATGGAGATCCAGCTACTTAGCAGGGTGACCTTATATACACCATATTCCTATTGTATAGATAAGGAAACTGAGGATTCTAGAGATGAACAAGCTTATACATGGATAGTTAATGCATTCCACATCTCCTGATTCCAAGTCCTGTTCTCTTTCCACCATATCAGACTACAGATTATCCCATATCTTTCATCTTCTCCACATCCTCTCTCATCCCTGGCTCCTTCTTCTCCTCTACATCTTCAATTTCCCCCTCCCATGCATCTTTTCCAATCTTTTGAATCTCTCACTTCAACCCTGGTGAAATTCTGACTATAACTCCTTTCTTCAGCTCCAATTACAGCCCTTATTCCATACTGATGAGAGAGTGAATTATTAATGAGGCAGCCAGCAGCAGTAGCGGCATCATCACAGGACTGGCATCATCACAGGACTGACGAGGGAGAAGGGAGGTTTTCTCTCTGCTAGCCTAACTGAGTAATCAAGGTATTTCTAGAATGCTTTACAGAAAGCAAGGGGCTTTCCTCACAGCAATCTTCAGTTGGGGGAAGTTTAAATGATCATAGGATCAGAGCTGAAAGGGATCTCAGATGTCATTAAGTTTAGTCATTTAATTTAAGGATGAAGAACCTGGCTGAGAAAGGTTAGATAACTTGCCCAGTGTCACATAGCTGGTAAGGGTCAGAGGTAGGAAAGCCCAGGGTTTGTTGACTTTTCTGTAATCACTATCACTGCCTTTCCATTTTATAGAAGAGGAAACAAAGACTTAAAGACAGGTAAAATCACTCAGCCAGAGCCACAATAACTCTGGGTCTTTGGTGCTCTTTCTACTCCACCCCCCCTCCATGATACCATGGGGTAGCTAAGCAGCATAGTGGATAGAGTGCCAGTTCTGGAGTCAGGAAGACTCTTCTTGAGTTCAAATCCAGCCTTGGACACCTACTAAAACCATGTGACTCTGGGCAAGCCATTTCTCACTGTTTACCTCAGTTTCCTCATCTGTAAAATGAGCTGGAGAAAGAAATGGCAAACCACTCCAGTATCTTTGCCAAGAAAACCCCAATGGGGTCATAAAGAGTCAGACCTGACTGAAACAAACCAACAACATAATACCAAGGCAAGGGTCTGAGAATGGATTCCAAAGAAAGCATTGAGAAAGATATCAAAGCATAACTAATTGGTGATGAATCCAAAGCATCACCTGGGTCCAGGAAGCACATCACTTTGACCTCCTGCTAGCATTGGCTCTGAGATGGATTGGGAATTCTCAGGTTTTGGAGACTGATTTTGGCAGAGAAGTGGGTGATTGATAGTTGCAGAATGAACTAAGCATAGTTAGATATAACCCTTGTTTTGGTTAACTGTGTGTTGCTCTAAGAGAGAGTTTTCTTGGGTTGGAGAAAGGGCAATAACTGAAAAAAGATGGCTTATGGAAGAGAAAAATTGGAGTATCAATAAAATATTTTTAAAAGATTCTCAAGGGCAGCTAGGTGGCACAGTGGATAAAGCACCAGCCCTGGAGTCAGGAGTACCTGGGTTCAAATCCGGTCTCAGACACTTGATAACTACCTAGCTGTGTGACCTTGGGCAAGCCACTTAACCCCATTGCCTTGCAAAAAAAAAAAAAGATTCTCAAGCTTTTGTTTAGCAGTCCTGGAGGCTTTGCTTTCTTCAGAAAACTACAAGATGGCCATCAGTGAAGGACAGCGAAATGACAAAGTACTAGCTGCTAGAGTCGAGATACTCAAGGAAAAGATGATAGCTGAGCTCCTAAAGAGCAAATCAATGTAAATAATTATAAGGAGAATAGTTCAGATTTATATGGTATAGGTGGTTGTAAAGCTCAAGACAAAAATATCTCATTTGATCATCACATCAACTCTGTGAGTAAGGTAGTGTAATCCCCATTTATCAAATGAGGAAATAAGAGGCTTGGTCAGTTGACCATAGTCTTACAATAAGTAAGCAAAATAGCCAGAATCCAAATATTTCAACATCTAAGTTCAGTGTCCTTTATGAATTCCTTATTTTGAAAATTGTCACCCCTGGAGGAGATGTGGGAGTTCTTTGAAAAGGTAATGAGTAGATCACACTGCTAGGTAGCATAGTAGAATAGAGCACCAGCCCTGAGGTCAGGAGGATCTGAGTTCAAATCCAGACTCAGTCTCTTAATAATTACCTAGCTGTGTGATCTTGGGCAAGTCACTTAATCCCACTGCCTTGCAAAAACCAAGAAAGACAAGACAAGAAAGATAGAAAGACAGAAAGAAAGACAGACAGACAGAAAGAAAGACGACAGAAAGACAGAAAGAAAGACAGACAGAAAGACAGAAAGAAAGAAAGACAGAAAGACAGAAAGAAAGACAGACAGACAGACAGACAGACAGAAAGAGGTATGAGTAAACCCTGCTCTCCTCATTCACATCTAGAGCCTAACTTTTACTAGAAGGATCAGAGTCTGATCTCCCAACCAAGACCTACCTCCACCATCAATCCTACCCTTCCAAGATTCATGGATTTTCCTTTCATGTCCTCTGCATTGCTACTGCTCCTGCAAGTCAAGGAAACCAGACACCTCTATGGAATTTCCAATATATCTCACTATTAGATGGACTGTCAATGAAAAGCTCAAGGCTGATTCACCTGAAGTGTCAGAGCCCTCTAACTTCAAGGTTTCTGTGACCTCTGACCCAAGAAAAGAGGTAAAGACTCAGAAAGTATTGTGACTTAAGGTCATCATCACCCAGTCCTTGGTACTCTCTCATGGCCAAGACCTTGGGAAGTTTGAACACAAGACTTTTCCCAAGGACACCCACTACAAAGAGAATTCAAAACCCACCAAGACAACCTGACTCCCTAAATTCTCTTGCTTTATTAGGGAGATCTCTCTCCTCTGTGTGTGTCTGTCGGTCTCTCTCTGTGTGTCTGTCTCTTCTCTCTCTTTCTGATTGTCTCTGTCTCTATGTATTTATCTGTCTCTCTCTCCCCTTCCCTCCTTTCAAAACTGCAGTAAACTGAACCAGCCTATACTATATACACTAGCACAAAGTTCCTTACCTACTCCCTCATTTTAATTCTTGCCTATGGTCAACCTCATGATAGAAGAAGGGCTGAAGTCTTTATTAGGACTATTAGCAGTAGCTGCTACCTTACCATTGCCAAAGTCCAGCTGTCCTGCCTTCCCTAAGAGTGGCAACACTGGAGGTGGGGGCACACTCAACAAACTGGCCAACTCTAGGAAGAAGCTGTCAATGTTATCCCCACCCTTAGCTGAGAATGGCCCTTTCTTCCCACCTCTTCAGGGAGAGCAGCCCTTCTGTTCTCTTCTACCAAGTCCCCAACAACAGGCTCTGTTGCCTGGATAGGAAGGACAGCTCTGTTGTGGATTGATGGTGGGGAAAGCATTGAGGCCAGGCAGAGTGGATGGCAGAGTGGGGAAGCTAGGAAGAGGCTAATAAGGGGGCAGGGCCCACCCAGGCTGGAGGAGAAATCAATGCTTCAGGAGACAGCGAAAACACAAATCTCCCTTGGCTATTGGAAGAGATAAATCCAAGAAGCCCTGTGGTAGCGGGCAGCAGTGACAGCAACAACAGTGTGAAGATGTCCTAATTGTGTCCCGGGGCACAATGAGGTATCCCAGCAGGCCCGATCTGCCCCCGAAAGACAACCAGCCTGGGAACCATCCAGCAAAGAATTTTTCCCATCAAAAAATCCAGCAGCTGCAGTTACTACGGTGACTGCAGCCTTTGTCTGTGGGTTGTAAATTGTATTTGAAATGAGTTTTTCAAGGTTGAAATCATCAGGGTCTCTCCTCTCCTCCTCACTCTTGGCTCCCCATACCTCATCCCTCCCAACCTCAGCCCACAAACAGGGTTGTACACATAGTTGTGAACATACATACACACAAACATGCATATGCACACATGCACATACACATACCCATCACAATAAAAACATCAATGACAAAGGCAGAGCTCCAATTTCCAGATCATTTTGTGGTTTACAAAGGACTTTCCTCTCTAAACAGTCCTGGGAAACAGATAGTCCAGATGTTATAACCCTATACCCCTTTAACAGAGGAGAGAACACTGAGGTTCAGGGAGGTAAAGAAATTCGTCCATAACTACACTACTCCTTAATAAAGTGCATTCATTAAATTTTCTATGAAGGAACACTGTCTGTTCTAGCCTGGGAATACAAATACAAGCAAAATGAAATAGTCCTTGCCCATCTTACCAGAGAAAAACAACCCATTTAAAAGGGGTAGAAAGGTGCAATGGATAGAGCACTGACCCTGGAATTGGGAGGACCCGAGTTCAAATCCAGCCTCAGACACTTAATAACTGCCTAGCTGTGTGATTTTGGGGCAAGTCACTTAACCTCATTGCTTTAAATAAATAAAGGGGGGGTAGAAAAAAAGATAACTGGGTGGAAAAATATGGAAAAATAAATAATCCCACTATCTGAGGAAGAGGCATCCTCTTCTCTGGTTTCAAGTCTAGAGTTTTAAGTCTATCCTGGTGTCCACTTTTACAATTTTCAGTGTTTTTCATGCATAGTGTTCCCCATTAGACCCTTCTACAACCCAGAGAGGAAGGCAAGGCAATTATCATCTCCATTTTACAGATGAGAAACTTGGACCTGAAAATATGCAAAGTCACCCAAATGACCTATTGCCTCCACCCTACCTGACTTCTCACCCTGCCACCCTCTGACAGGGGCAGAAACAGAATCAAGAGAGGTCAAGTAACTTCTCAAAAGCTCTACTAATGATAAGTAACAGAGCTGGGATTTGAACCATGTCCTTTGAATCCTGAGCCATGACTCTGAGGGCTTTTTCTAAAGTTTCCTAATAAGGGTAATGTAAAATATAAATGTAAAAGCTACTGAACAATGGATAACGCCCCAGACCTAGAGTCAGGAAGACTTGAGATCAAATCCAGCCTCAGACACTTATTAGCTGTGTGAACCTGGACAGGTCACTTAACCCTGTTTGCTCCAATTTCCTCATCTGTAAAATAAGCCAGAGAAGGAAAAGGCAAACCACTCCCAGGATCTCTGCCAAGAAAACTCCACTTGGGGTCACAAAGAGTCAGATACAACTGAAACAACTAAACAGAAATTAATCCTGATTCTTTACCACCCCTGCTTTCCTAGACCAAGGCAGAGTTCATATCAAGTAATATTCCCCTCTAATTTTGGTTAAGATGTAAACATATGGCCTAGCTACATGAGCAACAGAAGGCTGAGCCCACAGGAGCAGACTTCAATACTATTCCGTAAAACACACACCAACGTGAATCCAGTACCTAGTAACAACATAACAGTTATGGTGCACATGGCAATTAGCCATAAATGAGAAGCTGTTCTCACCCATGGCTGTAATCAGGATTCCATTTACATCTGTCAGCCAACTTTGTGGTCTTCATCCTCTTTATTATCTAAAAACATCATCAATATTTTCATCACAAAATCTTAGTGTGAGATAGGACCACAGAAGCTGCCTAGTCTAATCTGAACGTAAATCAGAAAGAATTCCTTTAAAAATTTAACCAATAAACAGTCATTCAGTTTTAACATGGGAACCTCCTGGGAAGGAAACTATCTACACCTTCTAAGACATGGGGCCTCTCTAATTTTGGGACAGCTTTCATTGTTAGAAAATTGTCCTTGCCTCAACTGAATGTGCTTCTTTTCAATTTTCATTCATTGTCCAGCTTCTTCCTCAATAAAATAATGATAGTCTCTGTCATTTTGACTTTGTTAATGAAGGAAGCATCCTAAGGTTGTAGTCACTTTGTTGGCCTCTGTATTAGATTCATTCAATATTTATTGATTTATATTGAGCTTAAAGTTCACTATAACCTTCAGTTTTTTTCCAGATAAGTTTAATTATAAATAAATAAATTTTCTTCTATAGCATTGTTATGGAGGATGTTAATCAAATGTTAGAATTTTGCAGAGGAAGAATAATGATAGTACCTATCTCTCAGGATTAGTGTGGGAATCGATTGAGATATATTTATACAGCATTGTGCAAATCTTAAAGCCTTATTTAAACAGGAAAATGATGATATTGTATTAAGTATTTTTAAAAATACTATCTCATTTGATCTCCACAACAAGCCTGAGAGGTATCTGCTATTGCTATCCCTATTTTACAATTGAGGAAACTGAGGGAGACAGTTAACTATTTAGTTCAGAGTCATACAGCTAACAAGTGTGTGAGAATGTGAGTGTGTGCGACTCAGGTCTTCTTGAATCCAAGCTTAGTGTTCTATCTACTATACCATCTAGCTGCTTTATTATTGTAGTTGTGGTTACTATTGTCTTTATTGACTCTCTCACTATCCTGATTTGTGTTCCTCTAAATACCCTCCAGATTATCAAAGCACTTCCTAGGTAGCATTCTATCAGATATGATCTGACCTGGGAAGGATCCATTCATACAGTCACTTCCATAGTTCCTGACACTTTGATTCTCTTAATGCAGGATCTTAAAACTACATTCACTTTCTTGGCCACCATCTTGGATTCATTCAAGTCTATTCAATATTTTTTATTCCTACTGAGCTTAAAGTTCCCTAAAATTGGGCGGCTAGGTGGCACAGTGGATAGAGCACCAACCCTGGAGTCAGGAGTACCTGAGTTCAAATCTGACCTCAGACACTTAATAATTATCTGGCTGTGTGGCCTTGGGAAAGCCACTTAACCCCATTGCCTTGCAAAAACCTAAAAAAACAAACAAAAAAAAAGTTCCCTAAAATTCCCAGATCTTTTTTCAGAAATATTTCATCAAAAGTAATAAATTTTCTCTTGATGCCATTTATGGACTTAAATGATCCTTATCTCATACATGCATATATGATTCATTAAAAAAAATCCTAAGCCTGGTTACTCCAAATTCAAAACTTCCACTGCGATTTCTTCATTCTCCACTGCTGCCCCACTGTTTTAAAAAAAGACAAACTTTGATATTCAAGGTCCTCCAGAATTTTACCTTTACTCTATCTTTCCAGTGTATTTTCCTAGCATATCCTTTCCTATAAGTGATGCTCTAGCCAAGCTGGACTATTAGCCTTTTTGCTTATAGACTTGTGCCTCTGAACATAACCTTCAGTGGCTCCCTATTGCCACCAAAATAAAATACAAATTCCTCTGCATGACATCCTCCACAATCTGTCTCCTACATACCTTCTCAACTTCATGAACACTATGATCCATCTTCCACCTCTGAGCTTTCAAAGAAGTCATCCCCCTGTGCTCCTTCTTCAGTTTATCTTCCCAGACCCCTTATCTTCCCTCAAGACTACATCCCAAGGCTACCTCCTCAGAGACTTCCTCAGTTCCTTTATCTGAAATTTTACAAAAAAGAAGAAAAACCAATGGTTCCAGGGCCACCTCCTCCAAAGAGCCTTCCTCAGTTCCTTTATCTGAAATTTTACAAAAAGAAGAAAAAGCAATGATCCCACTTTTTTTTTAGATAATATCAAGCAATTATTAAGTGACTACTGGGTATCTGGCACTGAGTTAAACATTGAGGATACAAAGAAAGGCAAAAAAAAGGGTCCCTTCTCTCTGGAAACCTACATTCTAATGTCCTTAGGAACTGCAAGTAAGGGTTCAGAGAATCCTGGAAAGACACTGATACAGATTGAAGTGAAAGGAATCATAGAAAAGTTTATTCACAACAATATTATAAAGACAAATAACTCTGAAAGACAGGAATTCTAATCAACACAATCAGTCATCTCAGTTGTGAATGGACTCCACTTTGGGATTTTTTAGCAGAGATCCTGAAGCAGTTTGCCATTTCATTCTCCAGTTCATTTTACAGATGAGAAAACTAAGGTAAACAGAGTTAAGTGTCTTGACTAGAGTCATATGACTAAAAAGTATCAGATTTGAACTCAGGAAGATGAATTTCCTTAACTCCAAGTCCAGCATGCTACCCATTGTGCCACCTACTTGTCCCATAACCAACACAATGCCTAATCACTATTCTAAAGTATTGGTGTCAAACTCAAATGAAAACTAAATCGTTAAATTATAACATAGATCCCAGGAGGGCTACATGTAGACTTAGAAAAACATATATTAACATTATGTCTTATCATATTTTTATTTATTTTGTTAGATATTCTCAAATTACACTGCTCTAGATTCAGTTGTACTCAGCAATGTTTTGGACCACAATAGTGCTACTGGGCCACTTGTTAGATACTGCTAGAACAAGGATAGGGAACCTTTCTTCTGCCACTTGGATATTTATAACATCATTCACAGATCTTACAAAATTATCACCTTAACAATTAGCCTATTATATTTGGTAAAATATTTAATTAATTCACCCCTAAAAAGCTCCTAGATTTATTGAATTTTGAATCCCAGTTGCACCAACCCTGCTCTAGAATCTAGTGAATTCACAGTATAATAAGCTACCCAACTCTTGAAAGTAGCAGATGCTGACCACAGAATAAGACTTTTCAGACATGACCAGTGTGGGGATTTGTTTTGTTTGAATGTATAAGTTTGTTGTAGGGGTTTTGTTTTTCTCACTTTTTCAATAGGTAGATGAAGAGCTGGGAGGGAGAGAAGGTAGATCTCCGTGACAACAAAATAAAATTTATTTAAAAAAAAACAAATAAAATTCTAACATGTTAGAATCCTGTGAATATGTGCATAAGGTCTAAATTCTTCACTTATGCCTCATGTTGTTCAGGGAAGTCGACTTAATCTCTCCTATACACTTCATCATTAGGAGTTGTCCTGTGTACCTACAAGTATGTATACTCTTCAGAAGCAAGGTCTGTGCCCTTCCCCTACTTTTTCCACAGCACCTTACTCAGTAATTTCAACATTTGAGCTGTCAATGAACTCCATGAGGATAGGGACTGTGCCTTTTCTAATATTTAGATATCTTTCTTGATGCCTAGAACTGTGTAATGCATGCTTTAGACAATTCATAAATGTCTAATTAATGGATAAATAAGTGAATGAATCAATGGATGAACAAATGAATCAGGGCAACGTACTATCTACTGAGGCAGATTATAGAACCCTCCTTGCTTAGGAGGACTAGAGGTAGTTAAAAATCTTCTAACAGCCCCAACTAAGGTCTAGGTCTGGGCTCAAAATCAAAATCTTCACAGCTGGGCAGGTCCAGTCATAAACCTCCTAGATGTTTGTCCTTTGTTTCTGGAAGAAGACCATTACATCAGGATAGATGATGCCATGGCAAGCACATGAATTGGATTTGAGTGAGAGTTGCTATGCTAAGTCACCAGCCTCACTTTCTCCTCCAGATCCAATGGCTAGATATGAACTGGGATGACTGGAGAGGGTCCTGGATGTGAGGTAATCAAGGTTAAGTGACTTGCCCAAGGTCAACACAACTAGTGAGGCTGGATTCCAACTCCCATCCTCCTGTATCCAAGGTCAATGCTCTTTCCACTGTGCCATCAAAGTCACCACTAGATCACCATGAGGCCCTAAAGTGTGACATCAGAGGAAAACTTGTACATAGCAAGTGCTTCATAAATAGTTTTGGAATTGAGGCTGAAGAACCTCCCAACCCCCTCATTTTCTATATGAGGAAAATAAGACCTGGATCCTCAAAACAAGCTTATTGAAATCACTATCATCTCCATTTTCCAAATGAAATTGAAGCCCAGTGAGGATAAGTGAACTATCCATGGTCACACAGCTAGAAAGTATCTGAGACAGGATCTGACCCAGTTCTTCCTGACTCTAAGACAAGTACCTTATCTACTATACTTCACAAAATACGCTCTGGAGAACTCTGTAAACTCTAAAGCATTATGTAGGTATGAGCAGTTATTATTTGTATATATACCTTGCCCTAGTTTCCCTCCTCTCTAATTTCCAAATGTCTGTCCCAGTCTTGTTTTCTCATTACATTAGTATTCTTGAACCCTCACCAATATTTAAGAAGGTTCCTGGTTCTTGTCTTTGGGGAGATTGGTTCTCAGCACAGAAACTGGGTCAGATATTATTATCTCTGGTTTAGTTGGGACAACATGAGGACCAGAGAAGTGATATAACTTGTCTAAGAAAGACTTCTAAACACTCACAGTTCAAAACTTTTTTGACCACAGGAGACCCTGAATTCTAAGACCACACTTATCCCTTGGACCCAGCTGCCTTGGACAAGGAAAGAATCAGGGGACTGGAAAATGTCACCAGGGGCTACCTAGCACTAGAGTAGAAGCATTCCTAATTACCTGTCTAGGAATTCTCCACATTGGGAATTCTTTATAACAAATGTTTCATTCCTGGTGGTCTTTCTTCACTTTGGTCCCCTAAGCTGGCTTCAGTACCCTCAATTCCTTTCCTCATCCCTGCCATCAGTCAGAACTTGCTCAGTGAATACAAACTCTCTGTGATATGAACCTTCCTCCCAAGGAGGAATGGAAATGTGCTGCAGCACATCCTAAATGCATTTCCCAAGCTTCTAGTCCCAGGGATTTGGGGATCATCCATTGTGTTTGGATTAGCTGCATCACTACACCCATCCATCAGACTGGTATAAAGAATGGAGAGCCGGCTAGGTAACAGAGTGAGAGCACACACAGTGTTAGAAAGAAAAGCATAGAAGGACTCTGAGAGAATATTTTCTCCAAACTCCTCCCTTTAACAGATAAAGAAACTGAGGCCAAAAGAGACAAAGTAACTTGCCCAAGGTAATAATCTTTAAATAACTACACTTGGAACTAACTCCAAGAAGCATAGCTATTCTTTCTCAGTTAAGCTTTCTTTCCTCTTGGGGCTAGATCCACACTATAAAATCAGATTAAAAATACTAGTTCTCTGACTGTGTTCCTTTACATTATCCTAACCTCTCTGGGCTCTGGTCCCTCCAAAGCTTGTTTGGGGAAGACCAAATGATTTCTAACAATGTTGAGTCTGTGCATTTTGAACTCCCAAGAAAAAAGTTTCAAAAAGCTACCCCCACATTTCCTAAATAAACAGATCGGTAGAGAACAAATCCCTCCCCCACAATAATGCAGGGACTACTTAGAAAGAAACCTATATCAATTCTAGGACTCCTTTAGGATTAAAGAGGAACCAAGGATATATATATACCCCATTTTTCTATCCTACCCTCTGCATTGAAAATGACCCTGAAAAGCAGGAAGAAGGGAAGTTTTACTGCCCAGATTATTGAAATCTTATTCAAAGTCTCACAAGATCAAAGATTTAGAGTGGGAAAATAAGACCTAGAGGGTAAAAGTGACTTGTTTAAGGGAGAATAGTGAGTATTCTCATGGCTGAAAATTGAATCCAGGTCTTTTGACTTTAGATCCGTGTTCTGCCCACAATTATGACAAAAGTCAATTTATGAATTCTCTTTGAACAAAATCTACCTTATAGGCTATTGTGAGGATCAGTACTTTGAAAACCTAAAGGTTTTATCATTATTGTTATTATTATTATTAATATAATTATTGTTATTATTTATATCTTGCTTGTTACAAAATTTATCACATTCAGTCTTCTATTTTGGTATTTTGCAGTCCTGACTTCCAAACATCACCTCTATACAGATTGTAAGCTCCTTGAAGGACAAGGACCCCTTATAATTCTTCTTTGTGTCCCAACAATGCCTAGCACAGTCTAGGAATACAGTAAGCACTCCATGAATGATTGTTGAATTAATTAAATAGTTAGTAATTTCATTGTTAGATAGAGGAAACAGAGTCCCTAGAAGAGCTAAAGTCCTCTCTGGGAAAGCCCAAGTTTGGGCTGTAGAGTGTGGCCCAGGGGCTGCACAACAACACTCTTTCATGAAGGTCATATAATGTTAAAATGTAAATGGGAAATATTTAACAAAATAAATGTAACTACATAAAACACAGAAAATGGTTTCTAGGTCAATAAGCTGTACATTATGTACAGTTTAGTGGTCTCCATTTCTACTTGAGTTTGACACCCCAGCCTAGAGTTTAGTTCTCAAGAATTACACAATAGGGGGTTGATACACCAAGCCCCTAAATAGCACTGTGGTGACAAAGGGAATTCTGGTTTGGCATGTGCATGGTTAATTGGGAAGGGAGGCCCTCCCTCCTGCCCAAGCCCACTGTGTGTGTTTGTGTGTGTGTGTGTGTGTGTGTGTGTGTGTGTGTCTCCCCACCACCACCGACCTGTGTTCAGAGCGCTGGACATCATTCCCAACCCCCCAGGGAACAGACAGGCAGTAAATCTCTCCTATCTCTCCGTAAACATGTCACCTCTTCAAGCCTCCAACCATCACCTCGCTGGCAGGGCTGTCAACAAGACAGATGCCCCATTTCCCTTGTTTACTGCTCTTATCCATGCACTCACTGGCTGACAGAGAGGTGGGAGAGAAGCAAGCCCAGGGCTGGAAACCAAGGGAAGAGAGAAGCAGTATCCTCCCTGCAGTGCCCAACTACCCCCCAAAGAGCTATAGGAAATGCAGGAGGGTCAATATGAGTCATTTCAACAAATATTTATTGAACAACATTTGGGTACAAGATACTGTGAAAGAGACTTGAAATCTCATTCAGCAGGCATACTTCCCCCAAATCCCCAACCTGGTTTTCCTTTATACCTATCATTCCTTGTGTCTTTTATTGCCTGCCCAGCTAGGAGCTGGGAGAGATGAAAGAAAAGACTATATAGTCCCTGCCCTTAGGGAGCTCCTAGTTGGATGGGGGACAGAATTCAGTCTGATGGAGGGCACCTAGACTCTGTCTATATCTGATCTCTCAGTCTGGACTCTGGACAGAGCTGTACATATCTCTGTATCGTCCTCAGCATCTGACACAAAACCTGAGATGGCTAAGATGTTTAATATTTGTTGATTAGCAGAGACAGCATGATACAGTGGAACTTGGAATCACAGGACTTGAGTTCAAATGCTAATTCTACTTACTACTTTTATGACCTTGGAAAATCATTTAACCTCTGGGCTTCACTTTCCTCATCCATAAAATTAGGGTGTTGGATTAGATGAGATCCTTTCCCTAGGTAGTACAATGGATAGAGTGCCCAGTCTGGAGTCAGGAACACCTGAGTTGAAATCTGACTTGAGACATTTAGTAGTTGTAAGACCTTGGGCAAGTCACTGAGCCCTATGTGCCTCAGTTTCCTCATCTGTTAAATGAGCTGAAGAAGGAAATGGTAAAGCTCTCCAGTATCTTTGCCCAAAAAAAAAAAAACCCTAAATGGGGTCACATTGAGTCAGACATTACTGAAAAATGAATCAACAACAACAATAATAAATACAAGTCTTTTCACACTCTAAACTATGATCCTATGAATTTCAGGTGGAAGAATCAGGTACAAATCTTTCCCCCAAACATTTACTAGCTGATTCTAGGTCACATAAGCCTCTCTGGGACGAAGTTTCCTCACCTGCAAAATAAAGGGGTTGGCTTTAATGATCTCTAAAGTACCTTCCAATTCTAAATCATATGATTGGAACTGAACTGAACTATAAGTGTTGAAGTGGAACTGAATGATCTAAGAAGTAAGTCAGGTAGAATTGATTCAGGAAGCTTCCTGGAAGAGATGACCTTAAAAGTTTCAAAGTTGAGACTGGATGGTAGAATATAGTCATGGGCTGGGGATAAGGAGAGCTAGATTATAAATTCTGATCCTATTAATCACTAACTGTGTGACCTTGGGTGAGACCCTTCATTTTTAAGAGACTCAGTTTCCTTCTTTGAAAGATGGAGGTAGGGGCAGCTAGGTGGCGCAGTGGTTAGAGCACTGACCTTGGAGTCAGGAGTACCTGAGTTCAAATCCGACCTCAGACACTTAATAATTACCTAGCTGTGTGGCCTTGGGCAAGCCACTTAACCCCATTGCCTTGAAAAATCTAAAAAAAAAAAAAAAAAAAAAGATAGAGGTACCAATACTCCTACCACTTACTTTACTGAGCTGTTTTGAGGCTCAATTTAGAAAATGTATGCAAAGTACTTTATATGCCTTAAAGTGCTACATAAATGTCTGTTCTCATTATGAAAAAAGAGAGATGGAACAGAGGAAAAGAATGGAGAGAGCTGACAAAAGAAATAAAGATGTGGATGAGTGAGAATGGAAATAAAAATAGGGCATCAACTCTCCAGGCCTGGCAGAGATCCCTAATGGAGATAGATCCATCCAACCCCCTTGAGAGGAAGCATAATGTAGAGGTAGGTGAATATGTCAGAACCCAATAGCCCTGGGTCCAAATTCCCCTAGGCAAATAATTTAACTTCTCTCAGACTATGTCTTCATTTGTAAATGGATAGAGTTGAAGATTAGAAGGAAAGCAGAAAGCTAATGTTTCTAGTGATAAGTCTCATTTCTAAAATACAGAGAGAACTGAATCAAATTAATAAGAATATAAATCATTCTCCAACTGATAAATGGTCGAAGGATTTGAATATGTAGTTTTCAGATGAAGAAATTAATGCCATCTATAGTCATGTAAAAAAATGCTTTAAATCACTATTGATTAGAGAAATATAAATTGAGACAACTCTGAGGTACCATGTCATACATATGAGATTAGCTAATATGACAGAAAAAGAAAATAATGAATATTGGAGGGGTCTGGGAAAACTGGAAGACAAGTGAATTGTTGGTAGAATTGTGAAGTGATCCAACCATTTTAGAAAGCAATTTAGAACTATGCCCAAATTGCTATAAAATTACATATATATATATATATATATATATGTATATATATATATATGCCTTGTGATACAGCAAAACCACTACTAGGTCTAAATTCCAAAGAGATCATAAAAAAAAGCAAAAAGGACACACGTGTAAAAAAATATTAATGGCAACTTTGTGTGGTGGCAAAGAATTGGAAATTAAGGGGATGCCCATCAATTGGGGAATGACTAAATGAATTGTGGCATGTGAATGTAATGAAATATCTTTGTTCTATAAGAAATAATGAGCCAGATGCTCACAGAAAAAAACTTGGAAAGATTTACATGAACTGATGTTGAGCGAAGTGAACAGAACCAGGAGAACACTAGACACACTAACAGCAACACTCTGTGATGATCAACTGGGATAGACTTAGCTCTTCTTAGTAATACAGTGATCAAAGACAGTTCTAAAAGACTTGTGATGGAAAATGCCATCCAGAGAAAAAACTATGGAGTCTAAATGCAAATTAAAGCATATTATTTTCACTTTAAAATTTTTTTTCTTTCTTAATTGTTTTTCCCTTTTGTACTGATTCTTCTCCCAAAACATGACTACTATGGAAATTTGTTTAACATGATTATACATGTATAACCTATATCAGAATACTGGCTATCTTAAGGAGGAGGAGAAGAAAAATATGGAACTCAAAATTTTACAAAAATGAACATTGAAAATTATCTTTTCAAGGAATTATTAAAAATACTATTAAGATAAAAAAGAATGGAGTTGAACTCGATAATTCTACAATCTTTTCTAGCTCTAAATTTATGGTCCTACAAATCTCAAGAGCTGTTTTTCCCATCCACTCCCCCCAATCACTTATCTTCAATTTCTGGAGTACACAGGGTCTATTTGCAACAAATATCAATTAATTAAATACCTACAGTATGTGAAGCATTATTCAAGGTAAAGAAGTTCTTGTGGAGACAGCATTTGATCCTTGTCTGGGAGGAAGGCTTTAATCACAACTCTCCAGTCCTGGTCAACAGCTTAAAGTTCAATGATTTCTGCCCCAGAATTTCTAGTTGAAAAGAACCATATAATCCGCCTATTCCAGCCTCCTCCTTTTACAAAACAGACTTAGGAAAGCAATTTGCCCTGGGTCAGTGTCAGTGCCAGGACTAGTGAATGCCTCATACACCGCCCCCACCCCCCCATCCCAGTCTCCTGACTGCAATACTTTCTGGACTATTCCACTGCCCCTCCTTGACCTTCTGCTCAGAAGAGAATCTTTCATTTATATCAGCCCTGAGAGGCAAGAAGAAGAAGACTGAAAAAAAAAAGCAAAAAAAGAGTCCCTGCCCTAGAGGAACTCATAACTTGATGAGAGAGATAAATGTAAATAAATAAATACATATATAATTAGACCTGGAAAATAACTGGATGGTAATCTCAGGGGGAAGGGACTAGCAACTGGAAGAATCAGGAAAATCTTTCTTCAGAAGGAATCAGGTATTCTAAATGTTGTTGTTCAGTCATTTTTGTTGTATGCTATTCTTTGTGACTCCATTTGGAGATTTGTTGGCAGAGAAGCTAGAATGGTTTGCCATTTCCTTCTCTGACTCATTTTACAAATGAGAAAACTGAACAGGATGAAGTGACTTGCCCAGGATTAGACAACTATTAAGTGTCTGAGACTGGATTTGAACTAGAGGAGTCTGAAGCCAGACTTAGCATGCTATCCACTGTGCCACTTAAGTAAAGAGGGAGAGCATTTCAGGCATGGAGGACAGAAAAGGCTGTGGGAGACTTACTGTCATTTCTTGGAGTTGGGAGATAATTTATGGACACCTCTCTAGAAGTCAATTTCCTTCACTGTGAGAGACCCGTTGGGGACTGAGACCGGTCCTAACCAGAACTCAGGGGTCTAGGTAAGGACAAGGAGCTCTTTGGGCTTCAGCACTTTTCTGCGAGATTTGTCAGGAAAATCTGGATTCAAGTCCTGCTCTGCCACGTCTTGACTTTATGTCTCTGGACAAATCACTTCACCTCCAAAAGTCTCCAGACAATTCAATAAGATTCTCAGTTGCAAAGTTACTGAAATGATCAGGAAAAAAAAAGATTGCCTAGAGTGCCTCAAGATTTGCTAAGCATTTACAAGTGTGACCTCATTCGATCTCATTACAACTCTGGTCAGTAGGATGAAGAAACAGAGTAGGGAAAAAAGGAAAAGGATTTGCTTGGGTCAAACTACTGAGTGTCAGGGAAAGGATTTGAGCTCAGGTGTGTGTGACTCCACAGTATTCCAGATATTGTGACATCCAGCTGCTTCAAATGCATGAACCAAAAAATAAAATGTCAGTGTCAAACCAAAGGGCCAAGTTTTTGTATGGTGCCCTGGCCACTAGAGGGTGGCATTATCACACTGAGTTTCCTATAGAAATGACCAATAGACTATTCTCTATGACCTTGGTTTCCTTGCCTACACACACACACACACACACACACACACACACACACACACACACAAACACCCTTCCCTTCTCCTCCCTTCCCCCATTGTTGACATCACTTTTCCATTGCCCCTCACATATCCCTCAAAAGAGGATAGACAGAGTGGGGAACTTACTGAACAGGAATGAGTTTAAGGGTATCTATTCCACAAAGATTCATGATCTCAAGTTAGAAGGGAACTTAGAGATCAATCTTGTAATGGAAAGGAAGAAACTAGTCCCACAGAGAAGAAGTGTCTTGCCCAAGGTCATTCAAGTAATAAATGGAAGAACCAAGATAGGAATTGGGATTCTCTGACTCCAAATTTAGGGCTGTCTCCCAATGCTGTTAGGGTAAGGTGGCATTTCCAGAGCAGAAAGACTCTCCATTGTTAGATGCCCAGATGAACTGTATAGGTCCCTCCCCCCTAAAACACACACACACACACACACACACACACACACACACACACACACACAAAGGATAGAAGTCAAAAAGTTTGAATTATTGTAAGATACTCTCCAAAGAGAGAAAAAGAGAATATGAGAGAGATAAAAACTCACATATCCAGAATTTATTCATCCAGTAGTTTCTGAGAAGTCCTGCAGTCTCTGAGTGAAGCACTGATCCCAACCCACCTCCCACCCAAATCACACAATCTCTCCCCAAAGACACTCAGTAGGAAATCTAGAGCAGTGTTAGATGGAGTCATGATACCTAAGTGATAAGGTTTGATTGATACCAATACTCTCCTACCTCAAATTATTCTTCCTTCCACCCAAATACCAAAGTCAGAAATTCCATTCTCAAATCATAAACTCTCTTAGTGAGAAAGGGCCTCAGAGGTTAATCTGGACACAGACAAGAATCCTCTCTACAACAATGCTGACAAAAAGTTTTGGTCTACCCTGGAAGTCTTCTAGTGATGTGGAAGACCTCATTACTTCACTATCCCATTTTTAAACAATTCATATTTAAAAAGTATCTTTTTCTATTCAGCTTGACTAATCTCTCTTCATCTTCCACTCAGGTGCTCTTAGTCTTCCCTCTGGGGCCAAGCAAAGTAAGTCTAACTCTTTTTTCCAAGTAATAGACCCATAAATACTTTAAGATTGCTATCCTGAGCAGCCAGAAGGACACAATTCAAATATCGTGGGGCTGCAGTCAGGATCACACAAGACTTAGCAACAACTACATTAAAAGCTCGTAGGGCTTGGAATATATACCGGCAGGCAAAAGTGCTTAGAATGCAATTGAGAATCAACTACCCAGCAAAACTGAATGTCCTCTTCCAGGGAAAAAGATGGACTTTCAATGAACCAGGGGAATTTCAAATGTTCTTGTTGGAATGGCCAGAGCTGAACAGAAGGTTTGATCTTCAGATACAGGACTCAGGTGAAGCATAGAGATTGGAGAAGGGGGAAAATATAAGGGACTTAATGATGATGAACTGCATGTATTCCTGCATAGAAAAATGACACTGATAATACTCATATGAACCCTCTCAGTTAATAGAGTAAGTAGAAGGAGCTTTTATGGATGAAGCACAGGAGAAAGCTGAATTTGAAGATAAAATATGGTATGGAAATGGAGTCAATAGAAAAAAAGGGAAATGTAATGGGAGAAAGAAAAAGGAGAGGGGGAATAGGCTAAGATATTTCATATAATAAGATTTTTCTTTATTACAATGAGCTATTGCAATGATATGGAAGGGGGAAGGCAAGGGGGGAATGAGGGAGTCTGCTCTCATCAGAGGTGACTAGGAGAGGAAACAGCATGTATACTCAATGGGGTATAGACATCTGGAGTAAGAAGGGGGGACAGGGGGAAGGGGGGGTGATGTGAGTGATGGAGGAGAGGATGGACCATGGGGGGAGAGTGGTCAGATATAACACATTTTCTTTTTTACTTCTTGCAAGGGGCTGGGATTGGATGGCCTGTCCAGGACCATAGGGCCAGGTGGATGCTGGGCTAAGCAGTGTTATGGGGGCTCGAGGCCTCTTGGCCCCAGGACCAGGGATCTGTCTGCTGTGCCACTCAGCTACCCTACAGCAGAGTCAGAGTGAAAGGAGAGAGAAAATATAGTACATGGTAGTGAAGAAATATGAAAGGAGGGAGTTACAATCAGCAACGGTGGAAAAATATGGAAGTAACTTTTGTGATGGACTTATCATAAAGAATGTGATCCACCTGTGACAGAGTTGTTGGTGCTGGAACAAAGACTGAAGCATATTTTTTATTATTATTATTTTGGGGGAGTGCAGGGCAAATGGGGCTGGGTGGCCTGCCTGGGGCTACATAGCAGGGTGATCGTTGGGTGTCTGGGGCCAGATTTGGACCCAGGTGCTCCTGGCTCAAGGGCCAATGCTCCGTCTGCCAACCAGCCACCCCCTACTATTATTACTATTTTATTTTATTTTGGGTCTTTTCTTTTTTTTTTTTTTTTTTTGGTTTTTGCAGGGCAGTAGGGTTGGGGTGGCTTGCATGTCACACGGCTGGGTGATTGTTGGGTGTATGGGGCCGGATATGGGCTCTGATGCTCCTGGCTCCAGGGCTGGTGCTCTGTCCATTGCGCCACCTGGCCATACCTACAATTATTACTATTATTTTTTTAATTTTAATTTTTTCTCTCCCCTTTACTTTATCACTCAAGCGAGTCTATATTTTGGGGGGAAGGGGGTATTTTGTTTACTCTTAAACAAGAATATTTTATTAATGTATAAAAAACATTATTTGTAAAAAAAAAAAATGTGCATACTCTTTGATCCAGCATACCACTCCTCAGTCTATACCCTGAAGAGATGATGAAAAAGGGTAAAAACATCACTTGTACAAAAATATTCCTAGCAGCCCTGTTTGTGGTGGCAAAGAATTGGAAATCCAGTAAATGTCCTTCAATTGGGGAATGGCTTAGCAAACTGTGGTATATGTTATGCCATGGAACACTATTGTTCTATTAGAAACCAGGAGGGATGGGAATTCAGGTAAACCTGGAGGGATTTGCATGAACTGATGCTGAGTGAGATGAGCAGAACCAGAAAAACACTGTACACCCAAACAGCAACATGGGGGTGATGATCAACTTTGATGGACTCGATCATTCCATCAGTGCAACAATCAGGGACAATTTGGGGCTGTCTGCAATGGAGAACACCATCTGTATCCAGAGAAAGAACTGTGGAGTCTGAACAAAGACCAGGGACTATTACCTTAAATTTAGATAAAAAAAAAACCCTGATATCTTATTGTCTGATCTTGCTATCTCTTATACTTTATGTTTCTTCCTTAAGGATATCATTTCTCTCTCATCACACTCAATTTGGATCAATGTTTACCATGGAAACAATATAAAGACTGACAAACTGCTTTCTGTGGGGGTGGGGGGAGGGAAGTAAGATTAGGGGAAAAATTGTAAAACTCAAAATAAATAAAATCTTTAACAAAAAAAAGAAACAAAAAAAGATTGCTATCCTGTCCTCTTTATGTCTTTTATAAAAATGTATTGAAACCTTCTGTTTTTATATCACCTTCAATTCCAAATATATCCTTCCCTTCCATATCCAGAGTTATTTCTTATAACAAAAAATAAAGAGGAAAGGGGGGTGGGAATTCATCAAAATTAATCAACACATGAACCAAGCCAGACAATATATCCAATGCTCTATACCCATAACACCTAAGGAAAGTGGGCTTTCTCATCTCTTCTTTGGGACATTCTCCCTAAGTCTTCTTTTACCAAGCAAAATATCATCATTATCCTGAGCTGACCCTTATATAATGTGACTTGAAGTGCCACCATTGCCACCATTTTACCTGCTCTCTGACAAGCTCCTATTTGTCAATGTCCTTCCTAAAATGGGGCACCCGGAATGAAACCCTGTATTCCTAATATTTTCTGGCTGTCGCTGGATTATCACTTCCATCACTCTGGATATTGGCTTCTGTGAATATAGCTTAAACTCTCATGAGTTTTCTTGATTGTCCTATCATGCTGCTGACTCATATGTAGTTTGCTGCCTCCAGAAACCTCCAGGGTTTGGATTTTTTTTTTCAGATAAACTGCTGTCTTGTCCTGTCTTCCCTCCATGCTGTACTTGTATAGTTGTGCCAGACTTAACATGTATCTTTATTAAATTTCATTCAGCACATCATTTCTAGCCTGTCAAGAGCCTTGTGGATCCTGATTCTACTACCAAGCATGTTAGCTATCTCTTTCAGTTTTATGTCTTCCAAAAATGTGATAGGCATGTCATCTCTCTTTGCCTTTACCCAAGTAATTGATAAAAATATTGAATAATCTACACTGTGGACAGATACCTGAGATACACTGCTAGAGACCTCCCTCCATGATGACACTGATCCATCAACTACACTTTTTGTGTAGTTATGAATTCATAGGATTGCAGAAACACCTTCCAGTCCCTCAAACTCCATCCTTTACACATATCCTTGATCTCTGCCCCAAAATTCCTAGGTCATTTAGACCCCAAAGTCTTATGCCACCATTGCCCCTTCTTACAGTCCCACTCTGTCTTCTAACCTAAAGTGTCCTAGAACTGACCAGCAGTTACAAATATGAGAAACCTAATAAGAATAGATGAGGTAGAGTTGGCTTAAACTCAGATAGATCAGATATCTCCCCTTTTTGTTCCTTCCCTTAGGCAGAACTCTAGGGTAGGAGATCCAGAGTGGATCCAAGGAGTACAGAATTTCAGAGTTTTATGAGATCCCAGAGACTGTCTATCCCAATTCATATTTGAATAAGAAATCCCTTTGACAAAGCCCCTGACAAGCCCAGCCTTTGCCTACATCCTTCCAGGGAAAGGGAGCACCACTACCTCTGAAGACAATTTGTTCCACCTTAAGACAACTCAAATTGTTTGAAGATATTTCCTTATGGGCAGCTAGGTGGTGCAGTGGATAGAGGGCCGGCCCTGTAGTCAGTAAAACCTGAGTTCAAATCCAGTCTCAGACACTTAATAATTACCTAGCTGTGAGGCCTTGGGCAAGACACTTAACCCCACTGCCTTGCAAAAACCTTTAAAAAAAAAGAAGATATCTCCTTACATCAATACATCAAACCTAAATCTACTTCTCTGTAACCTCCATCCATTGTCCTCCAGGGCCAGATGAACAAATCTAATCTCTCTTCCCCATGATAGCTTTCACAATACTTAAAAATAGTTATCATGTCTCCCCTAAGTCTTCTTTTTTCCAAGTCAGACATTCTCAGTTCCTTCAATTGAGCCTCATGTGACATGGTTTCCAGTTAATTTATGGCTTCCAGTTTTATACCATCTCATCCACCCTACCATAGAAGAAGATAAATCTCTCCAGTTACTGCCAATACCATCTAGTAGCCACCATCCTGCTGCTATCATTGGGATTTCATTCATTCAGTAAATAATTCTTGAGTGCACACTATCATTAAAGCACTGGGAGATTAAGACTTTCCTTTGCTTCTACTCCATCTCTTCCTGTTAATTTCCCATATCCAAGATTCCTTTTCCCTCTGTAATTTCTTTTTGATGGCTTTATTTCAGTCCCTTCTCAATATTCTCATGTCCCCTTGCCTCTCAGCTTCTAGTTTTGTGGCTTTTACTTTTAGTATTCTGCCTCCTGATCCCCCATTAGTCTCCTCCCTCTCCACTATTACCCAATCCCAGCCTCCAACCTCAATCCCAGTCCCAGTCCCAGTCTCAGCCCCAGCCCAGATCGCAATCCTCACTAGTGCATTTTTTGATGTGACTACCCTTCTTCAGGGCATGCCGGCTCAGTTTACAATGGAAGTTGTCCTCCCAGAACTCTGCAAACCAGATATTTCGCCGATTGTTGTCCAGGGTCCGGCTGGAGAAGTAACGGTCAAAACCTGTTCCCCCCATTGAGGGGGGGTGAGAGGGAAAGAGAAGAGAGAGCTGTCAATCTGACCTTTTCCAAAGTTCTTTTCTTTTTCATCCCACCTCATAGCCACTACACTGGTAGGGAAGGAATCATGACTTAGTGGAAGGAGTAAGAGATTACAAGTCTGGAGACCTGAGTTCAAATTCTGATTCTAACTGTATGACCTTAGGTAAGTTGCATCTCTTCAGTATTCCTCTATCTTCTCATCTTTCCCCAAACCCTCACCATATGGTCAATATATTATGTAAACAATAGTTACACTACCCTTTGGTGAGGGTCAAATAGAATTCTGAAACAATAAGGGGAGAGGAAGCCTTAAAGATCATTCAGAACCTATACCTCATTTTAAGTTGAAGTCCCAAAAGGGGGAAATGACTTGGTAAACTAATGGTAATGACATGGTAAACTAATATAATCATATAACATCAGGTATGGAAGAGACCCCAGAGGTCATCTAATCAAGTAATTCCCAGTGTTTTGTGATTGTCAAAACTCTACCATCAACAACAAAACAATCCCTAGGATAATTTTATATACTCCTCATAATTGTCTTTATGTATTTAATTAAGCAATAAATAATTGTCAAAAAGAGTAAAGGTGCCATTGAAAGTATTTTCAAGGCAAATCCTTGGACTATTACTGTAAACTCCTCCCCCAGGGGTTTATGAACCACTAAATGGGAACCATTTATTCAATTTTCCTGAAGTATAAACCCCCCTTATTTCCCTCCTTTCTCCCCTTCTCCCTCCTCTCTCCCTTTCTCCTTTCTTTCCTCCTTTCCTCCCTTTCTTCTTTCTTTCCTTCCTTTTTCCCTCTAACTATAATGAAGTATGCAATTGATTCTCCTGCCTACCAATCTAGAGTTCTTGCCACAGCATCAGGCTGCCTCTCTCCTTAGGGTTCTCAACAGAACCCACTGTCTCTGTTTGGGAGACAGAAAGAGAAAGAAGGGTACCTGATAAAAGGTTTGGGTTTATAACTAACCATCTCCTTCCCCAATTAGATGAGGGATCTTGATTAAATCCCTTCCCTTTCAAGAGTCTCCATTTCCCCATCTGGATTGAGTTAAATAATTGCCAAGTTGACTTCTATTTCTAAATTTATGATATAATCTATGATTCTAAGTATGTTTTAATTTTGTCTCTTTTTTTGCTACAAATAGTCATTTTATGGACTTTTGTTTTTGTGGCCTGGTTCTGTGATATCATTGCTATAAGGAATTCCCAGGGGGAGAGTGCAGATCAACAACTATTCTGCCACTTCTAATCTATCCAAGGAGCATTGAGAGGTTTAGGTGATTTACTCTGGGTAACAGAGTCAGAAGGTGTAGTAGGCAGAACCTGAACCTGGGACTTTCTGATTCAATAAAAGTCATCAAATCTAACCCCTTCCAGAGAACAAACTGAGGATCACAGAAGTGACAAAGTCACACAGGTAACTAAGTGTGAGGGGTAAGATTCATTGCAGGTTCTTTGACTCCAAATCCAGCGCCTTTCTCTTCCCTTTCACTGCTCTGCTTCCCCTACTCACTAGGCTAACCATCCTCTCATCCCATGGAATCTTGCCTAACTGCAGGTACCTGGAAATGTCTCCTAGTGGAAACAGAGGTTGCCCATAAGGAGACAAAACAATTAAGACAAATAAGTAGGAGGGAGTTCCCCATCATTGTAAGTGTACAAACAGAAGCAAGATACCCATCTGCCAAAAATATTATAAAAGGAAGAAAGTGATTCTCCATGGAGTGGAAGGTTGGCTGACCTCAGAAGACTTTTCTAACTCTGACTGAAATATCAAAGGATCTGGGTTCCAGTGTTGATTCTGTCACTTACTAGTCATGTGTTCTTGAGTCACTTCCCCTCAAGGGACCTTAGTTTTCTCATCCATAATATGAGAATGTTCAGATTTCATGAATTTCTATCCCTAAAACTCTTCCTATGACTCCCTTGGTTTGTTTCCTTATCTGTAAAATAAGGGACTAGACTTGACTCAGTGGTCTCAAAGTTCCTTCCAACTCTAAATATGTGATCACATGATTTTAATTAGATCACACCATGGTACTGTGGATGGCTAATAAATGTGCTATCTTCTGGATGGCCAGAGTATAGATCCCTGAAACACAGCCCCACATGGAAGAAAAGAGCTCTAGAGTGGCAATGAGGAGAGGCAAGGTCTTCCTTGCCCAAGTCACATTTCATCTCTGCTTTGAGCTTCCTAACCTGTAAAATGAAGAAATTGAACTCAGTGATCCTGATGGTCCCTATCAGTAGATAATAGATACTGAGGCACTTGGAAAGAGGAAGATGTTGCAGGAGTGTGAAGGGGTCTTGTTACCACTAGAGAAATATTAGAGTCTGAGGAAATGGATTGATCAAGGTGGAAGTTGGGGGGGGGGGTTGGTAAGAGGAGAGGAGAGGAGAGGAGATGGGAGGGAGTGGGATACAGGAGGAGCAAGAAGAACTTGCCCTCCCCCTATAAGCATAGCATGCTACCCAATTAAGGCTATTACCACACTTTGCTCGCCAAACCAGTTCCGCCAGATCGATTTGTTCCGCCCCAGGGTGACTCTCAGGGACCCATCACCTACAAAGTGCTCACCAGTCTCTCATTTGGGAGGTAGGGATGTCAATAGCTCATGATCTCCTCTTCCCCTTTCCGTAGCCCAGGGAAGAGAATCTGGTCTCTTCAAAGAGCCTCAAAAGGAGGTAGGAGTGGAAGGCAGCAGGGGAGATGGGCAGGGATTGCCTCCCCCTGACACAATATAGGGTTTTATTTGCATTTATTTTGTGTATGTTTTAGATTTCTTTTTCAATGTTTTCCACCATTTTACATGTGTACAAGTTATCTTCCCTGAGAGAATGTAAGCATCCAGGGGTCATTTTTATCTTTGAATTGTCAGAATCTGAAACAGTTTCTGGCAAATTATAAAATAGTTGATTCTAGAGCTTGAAGGGATCTCAAAGATCATCAGCACAGCTCTTTTATTTTACAGAGATGGAAACTGAGGCCCAGAGTGACTTATTCAGATCATATAGTGAGAGAAAACTAGAGGAGATCCACATTTAAAATCACGTTTCATAGTTCCCTTGTGTTTTCCACCAGAATGAGGACAGGACAAAAGAAGAAGGGGAAAAAAATCCACCCTCGAGTTCTATACAAAGATCTACACCTTAAAAGGGTTTCCATGAAGACAAGGGGAAGGGTGTAAGCAACACTATCCCAGAATACCTCAGTGGCCCAGGTCTGCATCTTGGCCTAGGAATGAAGAAAGAAAAAGAAGGGCAACAGTATCCTACCTACCTCTCACAGACATTCTCTTGGGGAGGATGGTGACAGCGCCTTCAGCCACCTCTTCCAAGTGCAGCACCGGGGAAATCTTGGAGCCCCAGCTGTCTGAACCCATCCAGATGAAGTGGCCTGTCTGATTGGCCTTCCTGGCTGCCTCCAACACTCGCCTGTGGAGGGCAGACAACAAATGAACCCCTCTCCCTCCATGACATATCTACCCCTTTGGTCCCCATCACCAGGTCTACATGCAGGTCCTTTACCTCCTATGGCCTATAGTTAAGTCTCCAAGTTCTAGACATCTATTCTTACTCCCACCACTCAGCCCTCACCACCAGTCCCTAGATCTGCAGGTTCCTATATCTGCCCACATCTCCCAATTCCACATCTAACATCCTCCCCTACCCACCACAAAAAAAAAAATGTTTTAGGAGCAAGCCTACATTGGTGGGTCCCTGACTCACAGCCACATTCGCAGTCATAGGTCTATCCTTCCCACATACCCAGCCACTAGCAACAGGTTCACATCTACAGATGACAATTAATACAGAAGCCCCAGTGGCATACCTCCCTCTCCTCAGTACCAGTCCTCCATCTTCAGGTCCCAGTCTCAGATTTGTCCCACCATCCCCAAATCACAACTATATCTACAATCCCCCTGTATTACCATAGTGTCAACTTTGATCATGCATCCATAAACTCGAATCTTGAACCTGGAAGTCCTATGTTCACACCTGCTCACTCAGAACTGTCTCTACTTAGCATCTCTTGGAAGGACTGAGATAAGAGCCCATTTGAAGAAGCAACTTCCCTGACTCACCCCAAAGTATCTTCCTTGTCTTGGAGTTTCTGGTCAGTGCCCTTCTCTGTATTAGAATGTCCTCCTCAGTTCTCATCCTCCATCCCACCTCCTCTCTGAAGCCTTGACTGATTTCCTACTCCCTTCTCTGAGCCTAGGACTCCAGACTTCTATCATGCTCACTGAAGAGACAACCTTTGTGCTGGGAGTTCTTTCCAAAAGAACAAGTCTCATCCTTATAATGGGTTGGGTTTTTTTAATTAAATAGGTTGCTTAATAAAACATATACAACCATTGGAACAAACTCTGGTCTTGGATTCTAGAGATATGTTAGTGCAAATCCTAGTTTTGACACTTACCAGCTGCACAACTTCGGGCAAATCAATTATCATTCTGAGTTTCAGCTTCCTGAGAAGTGGGCATAATATTTCCTGTAGCAACTAACTCAAAGGCTGCTATGAGGATCAAATGAGATCATGTTTATCTTAAGAGTTCTATATAGATGTCACCTATTATTACTAACTTTGAATCTGAATTAGAATCTATTAAGTTCCGCAGGGCAAGTCTGTCATATATCTGACTCTCTCCCAGCTGGAAACTGGGAAGATCATGGATCCAGAGTTGAAAGAAACTTTAGCAAGCACCATTTTGCTTATTTAGTAGATGAATTAATGAAAATCACTCTGGGAAGAGAAGGAGGTGTGGAGAGGAGGAAAGGCAGGCATGAGTCTCTCCTGACAAATGGAGAAATGGGGGCACAGGGAGGTTGACTTGTCTAAGGTCACATAGGGAATGATGGCAGAACTTCTCAGCAGGAGTCTACCTCAACCAGGGATGAAGCCTTCAAGCTGAGCAGTGGGGTGGGACTCAGGACTCTCCCCACAAATTATATACAAAACCACTTGTCTGCCTGCCTGTGCTTCATCCCCAACCTGTATATTCAGGCAATATCAGGCCACAGCAAGTGCAAACAAGGGCAGTCTTGAAAAGAAAAAATAGTTCCCAAGATGCAGCCTGAGGGAATGAGTAAGAAGAGGTTAGAGGGGGAGCTGCTGTGTAAAGTGGGGCATTTATAGACTGATAAACTTGGATTTTTTGTCCAAACCTGTTGAAGAAATTCTTGTCTCCTCCCTTAGAACATCTATCTATTCTACTCATTCCTTCCTCCTATTGTTTTCTTCCCACAATCCCCTCACCTGCCAGGTGGCTCCCAGGTCATCTCTAATAGTAGGGATGGGTAGTTTTCTCAGAACCCAAACCCACATACCTATTATTACCTTCCCTGCATCCGGCCCTTGTCCCCAGACTCCAGACCTACACCATTTCCACAAAGTCACCCACATTTATTTTTATTCCATCTGCCTCTCTGAGAATTCACGTGGATTTCCAAAAGTGATATAAGTCTGATGCCTAGCTTCCTGCTTCCCGTATCTGAGGACAAAATAAACACCTCTCAACTCATGCCCCAACCTCCCCCTCTCCCATTTTTCTTCTCTCTAGAATAAATGACCCCACTGCCTCCGTTTGTTCCTCCAAAGATTGGGTTCTCATTACATCTGCACTAGGATTGTGTGATCTTGCCCAGGTCATAGAAGCAGGTATCCTCTTTTGCAAAATGCAAGGACTAGCCTAGATGAGCTCTAATGCTCTGTAAATCCATGATTTTGAACTTCCTTTACAAAATCTTCCACGCCCATCATCTTGTTTTATCCTCCCAACAGTCCACTAAGTTTAGGGAGATCAGATGCTACTGTGTCTGTTTGATTAGTGAACCCCAGAGAGTTTAAGTAATATGCCTAAAGGTCACTCAGCTGTGAATGGGACAGAGGACACAGAGGACGAAGATTCCTTGACTCTAGACTCCCCAATCTAGCCACTGAATCTTGCCAAATAGTTAACACCCTGCTCTCTACGTTCCTCTGATGTCCTTTGTTGGTGATGGGGGACAAACAAAGCAAAGAGAGACACACTCCTTGATTTCAGTGAGTCTTCAGTGATGAAGGTAGACAGTTCCTGACTTTAGGAGCTCCAGGTATGATGGGGAAATATTTCTTCTGCAAAAAGAGTGCTGAATTTGAGATCAGATAGACTGGATTCAAATCCTACTTGTGATAGCAATTATTTGTGTGACTTTAAGCAGGTCCCTTAACCTCTCAGTTAAGTGATTCAGTTTCTTCATCTTTAAATAAGTGGACTGGATGACATGATACGCATTTTCCCAGGCTGTCCCCAATATCTAAAATGCTCCCCCACCTCATCTTCCTTTCTGATTTCCTTCAAGCCTCAAGTAAAGCCCCACTTTCTATGAAAGATCTTTCCAAGTTCTCCTTATCCTTACTCTTTGAGACTATCCCTAATTTATCCATCCCCATATTTATTTGAATGTTGTCTACCCCATTAGTCTGTGAGCTGTTGGGGAGCAGGGACTGTCTTTTGCCTTTCTTTGCACCTCCAGAGTCTGTGGGGACTTAATAATTGCTAGTTGACTGCTGACTTCAAGAACCCTTCCAGCTTTAGATGCAGAATTTTTTAAGTCACAAGAGACTCCCAGGTTGATAAGAAAGTCATAATTCCTGTCCTCAGGGAACTTTCAGCTTTTTAGAAGAAACATAGTCCTGCTCCCAAAGAGTCTGCCCTCCACAGACAAGTGATGGAGGCAGCCAGGAAGGGACACAGGAAAAAGGGACACATAAGCTGGGGCACATCAATCTAGAATAGCTTGAGTTCCTCCGAATCAGAACCATATCCAGTCATCCTGATTCATAGCTGGCCACTGGACCCAGATGGCTGAAAAGGAGAAAGTGAGGCTGGTGATTTAGCACGGCACCCCCTCACTCAAATCCAATTCACATCCTTGTCATGGCATCACCTCCCTGATATCATGGTCCTCTTCAAGAATGAAGGGCAAACATCATCATTGTGAGAAGGAGCAAAGTTGAAAAGTAAACAGAATTAGGGCTAATCAGGGAAAATTTCCTGGATGGGGGCATTTTTGAGTAAGATGTTCAAGTTAGGGGAGGGAGATGAATTGATACCCATAGAGGGAATGACTTTATAAAAAAAAAAAAAAGACAAAAACCTGAGAGTATACACAGTTGAGAGTAAGTAAAGAAAGGTGGAGGTCACACAAAGAGCTGAAGGACTCTCAGAGAAACAAAATAGCAGCATGTGTGACAGGACCCAGGGCTTGGCAATTCAACTGCTTTGTTAAATCAATTCTTAATGAGTGAAATTGGGGAAAAATGTATGGACAATTAGGGAGTAATGAAGATCTTGTCAATACAGTGGTTGATTAAAAAACAGTTAGGGGAAAATCTGGCAACTGAGGTCCAAAGCAAAAGGGAGAGTAGGAAGAATAGGTCCCAGAGTTCTGGGAAACTGCAGGTTGGGAACAGGGATGGTCTTTGTAAGTGGGAACTGTGTTCACCCAAGCAGATACATTTTCAGATCGGGGCTTTGTCTTCCCCATCTGAATGGAAGCTTCCTGAAGATAAGAACCAGTCTCATTCTCACCAGATTGGAATCTCTCCAGGGATGAGGACATAGTTCCTCCCTCCACCCCCATCAGGCTGGGAGCTCCTTGGGGATAGGTTTGTAATACTTGTAGAAAGGTAAATAGCTATAGGACTTAGTACATATTTTTTCTGATCAGTCTAAAAGAAAAAAGTTTGTGTCAGATCCTTCCCAGTTGGATTCTTTCTTCCTTCCTTTTCCTTGCTTATGGGTACCTTGGTGTCACCTAACCTGTCTGCCTTGGGTCTTCACAAAGTTGCTGAATTCTCTGCCTGTCTTTGTTTCTCCTCTCCCCCCAACTTGTCTGACACTTTCCTGGCAACCTTACAGACCACACTTGCTGAGTTCTGAACATCTGTCTCTAATGAAGGCTAAGTCTCAGCTACTAATCCACCCCCCCATACCCCATAAACTCCCTAGAGGCTAAGGCTAGGATGATGTTGCAATCAGGTCTCTACCCAGTCTGCTCCTTCCCTGACTCTTCTGCCTTTCTCCATTTGGGGGAAGAAAGGGGAGATAGAAGAAGAAAAAGGATAAAGATGGGGAGGAATGAGTGACAGGAGGGAGAGAAGAGAACAAAGGAGGGAAGGATCATAGGATTTAGAGACAAAAGGATTTTAGAGATCACTGACTTTCTCAATCCTCTTTTTACAGAGAAGAAAACTGCAGACCAAAGAAGGAAAATAAAATGCCTAAAACTATACTGGCATAAATAACAGCTTTAAGATTTGAACTAAGGTCCTGGCTCCAAATCTTTTCACTACATTCCAGTGCCCCTATTAAAAAAGGAAAATTGCAAAGAAAACAAAGGAGGAAGAAGAGAGAATGGGGGAAACAGAGAAAGAAGAGATATTTTGTTGCGGTTCAGTGGTTTCAGTCATGTCTGACTCTTCTTGACCCCAGTTAGGGTTTTCTTGACAAAGATACTGGAGTGATTTGACATTTCTTTCTCCATCTCATTTGATAGATGAGGAAACTGAGGCAAACAGAGTTAAGTTACTTGTCCATGGTCCCACATCTAGTGTGCAAAGTCACATTTGAACTCAGGTCTTCCTTACTCAAGATCTAGCATTCTATTTATTGTGCTCCTTCATTGTGCATGTGCATGTGTGTGTGTGAATGTGTGTATATGTATATAAATATATATAGTTGTACAGCTATACAAATATCTATATAGTTATATGTATATTATATAACTATGTAAATATACATACATATGTTACATATATAAAATATATATATATATATTTCAGTTGTTGGTTTAGTAAGCTGTTCAGGACCAAATGGTCCCTTGAGGAATGAGGCAAAGTATTCATATCTCTCTTTTCTTCCTCTCCTGCTCAGAACCAGCAATCCCAATTCATTTATAAATCTCCTAACTGATAATGGAATTTGACTAGTATTAAAAATAGCTCCTACAACCATCCTTAAGTCTGATGGTCAGGAGGGAATTTGGGCTTGAGGTGCTGAGAGTGCACCTGGTCTCTCCTGTCTCTCTGTCTCTTCCTCTCCCAATTCAATCCTCCCCTTTTCTTTCTGATCCTCTCTTTCTTTCTTTGCCCCCTTCCCCAACTTTCTATTGTTTCATCTCTATTCTTTGTCTGTTTCTCAGTCTCTGTCTCTTTGTCTTTGCTTCTCTTCCTTTTCTCTGTATCTCTGCCCTTCTCTCCACCTCTGTCACTTTCTCATTTCTCCTCTCTCTTCTCCATTGTTTTCTGTTTCTTCTTAACCATCTTCTTTTCCTATCTTTGTCCCACCCCATTTTCTTCCCCAATCTGTCTTTGCCTCTCCCCAACAGCAGAAAAGAAAGTTGTTAGTGTTATACCCAATTTCACAATTATCCAATCCCTGAGAAGGATGGGGTAGGGGCATTAGTAGCAAGGAGTAAGTTGGGAAAACCGGAGAAAAGGGAAGGCGTGCACCTGTGTCATCACTGCCCCACTGGTGGGCAGACTTCATAAGGAAAAAGAGTCTAGATGGGCTAAAGAAGGGACTTAGAATAGGAATGGACTCAAATGCAAATCCCCCATTTTACAGAGGAAACTGTAAGACAAAGAAGTTCTAGCCAGGGTCACTCAGCTAATTAACTGAGGCAGAATTTGAACTCAGAACCAGCATTCTATCACCTAGAGAAGCTGCTTTATGCCTAATTTTTATACGAAGTTTTATGGTTTTAAAAAAAGCCACCATATACATATATATATACACATGTGTGTATGTATACACATATACATGCAAACATACATTTTCTGTATAAAGTCACTTAATCTTCATGATAACTTTGTGAAGATGGGTACCATTATTATCCCTACTTTACAGCTGAAAAGACTGAGGCTGAGAAAGTGATTTGTCCAAACTAGTAAGTGTCTAATCATGGAATTTGACTATAAACATTAAAATACAGCTTCTACAACCATCCTTAAGTCTGGTAGTAAGTAGGGGATGTGGATTCACATGCAAGTCTTTGTGACTCCAAGTTCAATACATTTACATCCTACAATAGTTTAATGAATCACAGAATACCAAGAATTTAATAGCAGACAAGGGCCTCAGAGACTTACTAGTCTTAACCTTCTGATTTTACAGAGGAAGAAACAGACCCAAAGGCCACAAAATGAGTAGTAGAAGAGGTGGGGTTAGGTCTCACAACTCCTCACTCTACCCCAAAATCTTTCCATTGTACCAACTTCATGCCTCATCCTTGTCCTCTGGGTCAAGATTTCTGAGGCCATGTCGTTGAAACTTCCTTCCCTCATTTTACTGATGAGAAAACTAAGGATAGAAGGCTTCAGAACCAGAATTCAAACCCAAGGTCTCTGATTCCAGCTGCAAAGATTTTTTTCAATTACACCATATGTTCTACCCCCCCCCCACCCATCTTCTACACAGACTTTAGGAGACACCTAATGTCACAGATTTCCCCACTTCCACCACATCTCTCATCATTAGTATATTATCTCCAGCTATGTCCACAATTCCCCATTATCCATTCCCATTCCCCTCACCATTCCCACCTTTGTCTCAGTTTCCCCTCTCACCTGATATCATCCTCATTGGCAAAGATGATGACTGCCCTGGCATTGGAGGTCTCTAGCAGGCGACGAATGATTTTGTCAAATTCTCCAGGTTTCGGCTCCCTAGGAATCTTCACTGATTGGGCTATACATACTCCTCCTAGAGGCAGGGGGTGAGAGGCATCAATGTAGAAATGAAAACTAGGAAAATACTTAGGAAGCTTTAGGGTTGAAGCATTCTTTCATAGATTGTTTAGAGCTGGAAGGGACCTAAGAGACTAAATCCAATATTTTGAAGCAGGAAACTGAGAGGTTAAAAAGAAATAGAGATTAACTGGAAAGACTGAGGAACTGATACAAAGTGAAGTGAGCAGAACCAGGAGAAAATTGTAAACAATAATAGCAACATTGTGTGATGATCAGCCATGAAAGACATGGCTCTTCTCAACAATATGATCCAAGACAATACCAAAGGACTTAGCATTAAATAAATGCTGTCTCCAGAGAAAGCATATGTAAGATGTGAGCATATTATTTTTCACTTTCTTTATTGTTTTCATATTGGGGGGTCTGTATTTTCTTTTGCAACAGAGCTAATTTTTTTTCATGACAACTTATATAATCTATGTCAAATTGATTTTCATTCTCAAGGAAGGGGGAGGGAAGGGAAAGAATTTGAAACTCAGAAATGTTTTAAATTTTTTTATCCACAATTGGAAAAAAATATGAAAAAAAAATTAAACCAATTAGAGGATGTGCCGCGTCCCAAGTCTTCCCTCTGTTGCTTAGCTCCAAATCATGCTGTATATTTCTTAATTGTACATAGTTGTTTATTGGTTGCCCCATTATAGTGTAGACTCCTTGATAGCAGAAACTGTCTTTTGTCTGTCTTTATATCCCTAGATATAGTACAATGGAACATAGAAGGTAATAAATACTTGTTTACCTGTCTCGAGTCAGCACTAGAACCCATGTTTTCTGAGTGAATCTAGTGCTCCCTATAACTATAGAAATAGGAACGGTTGCCATTACTTAAAAAATAATCTGTTTTATTAAAAAATAATAATAAAATTGAACGAATAAATGAATGCTGGAAAGAGAAATGGATTAGTGAGAATAAATGGAAAAAAAGAATCAGGTTAATTCTAATAACATTTTCATAGATCTTTGATCTCAGGGGGGGTGGGTACTTCTTTTTTTATAGGTTTTTTGCAAGGCAGTGGGGTTAAGTGACTTGCCCAAGGCCACACAGCTAGGTAATTATTAAGTGTCTGAGGCTGAATTTGAACTCAGGTTGCTCCAGGTGCTCTATCCACTGTGCCACCTAGCCACCCCAAGAGATGGGTACTTCTAAGTAGTCCCTTTACAGGTACTGATAACAACCCCCTCTCTTGGTCCAGTATATTCAAATTCTTGCCTTTGCCTTCCTGGGAATTCTCCATAGAGAAGGTTCATCCACAGAAGCAGTCCTCTACATTTCTTAATATTTTCTGATAATCGGAGTTTAATTTTGCTAACCCACTCCCCTTTCTAGCTTAGAATCAATTAATAAATCAATCAAGTATTGAGTAAGCTCCCACTAAGTACCAGAAGTTTCTGGTATTTATATCTCTGGGATATAAATATAAAGGAAAGAGACCATCCCTACTTGCAATGAGCATTCATTCCAGTGGGGAAGACAAGAACATATAATAAATATATGCTGTACAGTAACAGCAACATTGTGAGATGATTAACTATGATTGACTTACTCTTCTCAGCAATACAATGATCCAAGATATTTCCAAAAGATTCGTGATGGAAAATGTCATTCATATCCAGCGAAAGAACTATGGGGTCTTGAATGCAGATCAAAACAAACCATTTTTACTTTTTTTGTTGTTTTTTTGTATTTCATGGTTTTTCCCCTTTTCTACTGGTTCTTTTTTCCACAACATGATTAACATGAAAATATGTTTATTATGATTGCACATAGAAAACCTATATTAGATTGCTCATCATCTTGGGAAGGAGGAATAAGAGAAAGGGGGAAAGATTTGGAACTCAACATTTTATAAAAAATGAATACTGAGAAGTAGCTAGGTGGCACAGTAGATAGAGCACCAGCTTAGGAGTCAGAAGGACCTGAATTCAAATCCAGCCTCAGACAATAGTTACCTGTGTGACCTTGGGCAAGTCACTTAACCCATTGCCTTACAAAAACAAAAACAAAAAAAAAAGAAAGAAAGCTGCAAACTATCTTTACATGTAATGGGAAGTTAACAAATACATATACACACAAGCAGTTACATATAAGGTAATATGAGGGGGGCACAGAGTTCTCTTGAACAAATCCTCTATGTTATAGATGAGAAAACTGAGGGTATGTGAAATTGTCCAAAGTTGTCCTGATTAGCAAACAGTATAACTTCCATATGAAACCATTTCTTCTTTCCTTCTCCTCTCCTCATTAGAATATGAGCTCCTAAAGAACTATGGAGTCTGAATGCAGATAGAAGCGTACAATTTTCACTTTTTTGTTGTTTTTTCCCTTTTAATGTTTTGTTCCCTTTTGTTCTGTTTCTTCTTCCACAACATGACTAAAGTGGAAATTTATTTAATATGATTGTACATGTATAAGCTATATTAGATTGCTCAAGATCTTGGAGAGGGAGGAAAGGAGAACAATTTGGAACTCAAAATATTATAAAAAGTGAATGTTGTAACTGGAAAAAATGAAATACCATGTAAAAATATAATGTGAACTTGAGATCAGAGACTTAGTTTTGAATTTATATTTCTCCATGCTTTGCATACATTAAACATTTATGAAATTTGTTTCATTATTTTATATGTATGCGTATGTATGTGTGTGCATGCAAATATCAGAAGGTAGAATTTGACCAAAGATCATTTTTTAATCATGGACACCTTTGGCTGTCCAGTGAAGTCTATAGATCCCATCCCAGAATATCATTTTTAAATAATTGAAGGAAATGCTCCAATTCAGTTAGAGGTTAGTGAAAATAAAGATTTAATGTTTTTCCCATCCTGGATGTCCTGGATAGCTATCTCAGAGTCCTAGTGTCTCTTCGTTAAGAAATCCATAGTTAGGTGAGCTCAAAGGGTCCTCCCATTTTAGAAATGTCTTTACAAGGTGCCCAGGTTTGTGCCAAGTGCTTTAGAAGGTATCAAAACCATTTAAGATATTATTCTGGTCATCAAGGAGTTTATAACCTATTGCAAGTCAGGCAATACCATCTATAGCAAACAGATTTAAGCCTAGTTGTGAATTCTATTCCTGATTGTTTCCTTGTGATATATCAGTCTCTCTCCAGGTGCTTGGGTTTGGGGTTGCCTCAGTCTGTGGTTCTTTTCCAGATTCCTAAAGGTGGAAAGGAGGGAGTATCTCTCTCCCCATCCTAATTCTCTCATCCTTTTTAACTTTGTCTTTCTGACCCAGTGGAAAGAGCACTTGGCTCTAGACTGAGAGGAGTTGGGTTCAAAGCTACTCAGATACCTCCTACCTGTGTGACTTTGGACAGATCACTAAAGTTACCTAGATTTCAGATTCCTAATTTGTGATATGAGAGAGCTAGACCAAATGGTCTCTGAGAACCTTTCCAGCTCATTAATCCATGATTCTTTTCCTCCAAGATCAAACTAATTCACCTAGAGCAGGGCAGAATATCTCCCTGCATAGAGAGAAAGGATGTGTGAGGGTTAAGATGGGGACTGAAGTTAAGTGGACTAAAGAAAGAAGACTGTGGACCAGTGAACCTGGGGTCTCTGGAGGACATAGAAAAGGACATCAGTCCCTCTGATGATTGAGTGATGATGGATCATAGTAGTTTAAACTGAGCCTATACTTCTTATTCCCCTATACCGCTTGTCAGGCAATTGCCTAAGAAGAGATTTGTAAGCGCCATAAGGATATAAACCATAGAAATATCTTTGTTTTCCCAGTTCTCGGCACTGTGTCCTAAACATAGTAGGCACTTTAGAAGTGTTTTGGGACACCATGGAGGAATTCCTTGAGAAACCAAAAGATGACTCCTGACAGTAGGGTGGGATGTAAAAAGTCCCTGGGTTTGTGCCAGGTGCTTTAGAGGGGTTTTTCATCTCACTCCAGGCAAAGAAACTTAGTGAAACACATGGAGACCCAGGTGAACCCAAGAAGTTATCCCTGGCTATTCAAGTAATGGGACTAGGCAGGCACTCAACTCTCCTGCTAAATCTCTCCATATGGTTTCCTTACAGTTGGAAATTGGGCCAATTGAGTGTTTTTCCCCCCATCTGGGGAACCAGATGGACGGAAAGGATGGAGCTGGAGGGGAGGGCCAGGGATTAACTGCCTGGAAATGACAGAGAAGACAGGAAAGGAAGAATAAAAGAAAGGAAGGAAAGGACAGAAAAAAGGAAGCAAAGAGAAGGAAAAGGAAAGGAGGGGAAGGGAACAAGAAACAGAGTAAGAGAGGAAAGAGGAATAGATGGAAAATGGGAAGGATAGAAAAGAAAGGAGAGACAGAAAAGAATGGTAGGTCTGAGAATTCTCTTCTCTTTAACGATATGATTTCTCTCTCATCACACCCAATTTGGATCAAGGTACAACATGGAAACAAAGTAAAGACTGACAAAGTGCTTTCTGTGTGGGGGGGAAGCAAGATTGGGGGAAAATTGTAAAACTCAAATAATATCTTTAATAAAAATAAATTTAAAAAAGAAAGAAAGAAAAGAACGGTAGGGCAAGAAAACCAGATTCCAAGTCCTTTCCTACCCACCCTCCTGTGGGTAGGTATTTCCTCTCACCCACTATTTTTTAAGACTACAATGAGGAACTTTCTGTGGCATTGATTAGAAGTCAATATGGATAGTATTTCACCAGAAACTCTTCATGAATCTCAATTATTTAGAGTATACAAATACATACATACACATATACAAAGTACACAGCTATACACACACATACACACACACACACATATATACACAGGTATATGCACACGCAGAGTCACAAAAAAAAAAACTTGACCCATGAATCTTGAGACGCACCTTTCAAACCCTTTCCCTTACACATCCAACTACTTCATATAAACATATAACACACACTCTCTCACTTGCCAATAAACAAATGTGACTCATTCATATGCTTCCCAGAACATGATATGCTGACAATCTCCTATATTTTAATTTCTCCTGGAATACATTCATGCTCAAAAACATGGATCACAGCCACTGTAACTAATATAGGTGGGTATGCATCACACACACACACACAGTAACACACTCTCGGCAGAAGAGACTTGGAATCAATGGGAAAGTAATGGAGGGAACTGGGCTATTGTAATAGCCTACTAATTGGTCCCCTTGCCTAGAGTGTCTCTCTCTGCTCCAATCCATTCTCCACACAGCTTGCAAAAGTAATTTTCATTTTCTTTTTGGTTTATTTTGTATTAAGTAATTTTCTTAAAACCCACATTACTCTACCACTCAATAAGTTCCAGGGCTCCCTATTACTCCTAGTATTCAATGCAAAATTCTCTGGTAGACATTTAAAGCCCTTCTTCATAAACTGGCTCCCACTTACTTTCAAGGCTTATTATACATCACTACCCTTCATGAATTCCATAATTCAGGAAGCTGGGCCTTCTTGCTACCTTTAAAGCTTATTTCATCTAACCTTGGTGAACTTTCCTTTTAAAGAATGTAGCTAAGGGGCGGCTAGGTGACGTAGTGGATAAAGCACCAGCCCTGGAGTCAGGAGTACCTGGGTTCAAATACAGTCTCAGACACTTAATAATTACCTAACTGTGTGGCCTTGGGCAAGCCACTTAACCCCATTTACCTTACAAAAACCTAACCAAAAAAAAAAAAAAAAAAAAGAATGGAGCTCCCCACACCCAGGCCAGGAATGTTCTCCCTCCTCACCTCAACCTTAGAGCTCCCAGTCTCCCAGTTTCTTATAAAGTTCAGCTCTAATGATGCCTCCCATATGAAGCCTTTCCAGATAGATTTCTCTCAGGTGCTAGTTAACTTTTTTTGATTGATATTTTAGTTTATTTTTCTAATTACATGTTATGAACGTTTTTCAACATATTTGTTACACATTTTTCTACCACCCTCCCTTCCCACCTCCCTCCCCTCAGCAGTTTAGTAAAAGTTGTACATGTTCATTTGCGTTTAATATGTTTATATATTGGTCATTTTGAAGGAAAAACATAAGAGAAGTTTTTAAAAAGTGAACACAGTATGCATTCAGATTCTATAGGTTGGGTTTTTTTTTGGTTTGGTTTGGTTCTGAATGTCAGTGGTGTTATCCATAATGAGTCTTCCAGGTGTTGTCCTAGTCCTCTGAACTAAGAGGAGTTGCATCCATTGTAGGTGGTCAACTCATAATGTTGTTAACATGCACCATGTTCTCCTGGTTCTTCTCCCTTTACTCAAGTGCTAATTAACTTGACTCCAAATTATCTTGTTTTTATTTTATAGATAAGGAAACTCACCATGATCTCCCAACATGTAGGTACCCTTTACTTCCACTACCAATGTGGGTTGTGGATTGTTTGACTCCCTCCTTAAAAAACAGTGAGATTGGGATGGACATCGATATGGGCTCACACTTGGTCCTGAATACCCTCGCTGTTTCTCCCAGGAGATGATCACCCATAGTTTGCCTTCAGCTTGAGAGCCAAGAACTGAACCTGGAAGGAGAGATACCTTCTCTCTTTTTACTCTGCTTAAGGAATGGACCTGGAATGCTTTTATTCTGTTTTGTTTGTCCTCAGTTTTGGAGATGATTCTCAGTGAAACTTCAGGAAAGATATTGAAACCAAACAGGTCAGCAAGGAAGCCAAGATGCCTGTAACTTGGGCCCCAAGTAGGCCTGGACTGTGTTCCTCAGAAACCAAGATAAGCTATAAACCCAATTCCCTTTCTTTCCCAAAAAACAGATAGTAAAAAGAAGACAGAAGAGAATTAAGCCTCCTAGGTATCAGGAAGTAAGTCTGTATATTTGTGGTTATATCTTTTGAGGTAAATATTCATTTATAAAAATTATTCTTTTTAATGGATAAATGGATCTAGTGTACAGAGGATTCCCCACAAATGTGAGAACACCAGGAGCTGGGGTCATTTGCAAAGAGCCATGACATACCTCACAACCCCTTAAAGATAGACAAACAGGGGCAGCTAGGTGATACAGCAATGTATACCTGAGTCCAAATACCATTTCAGACACTTAATAATTACCTAGCTGTGTGGTCTTGGGCAAGCCACTTAACCCCATTGCTTTGCAAAAATAAATGAATGAATTAATAAATAAATGAATGAATGAATGAACAGAATGGAAAGAATGAACAAACAAATAAACAAATAAATAATAGATAGATAAATAAATAAATGGGGAAAAAAAGATAGACAAACCTAGGGAAGGGGTGAAATCTATTTGGCCTTCAGGCAGTGGGGGCTAAGGTAGCAGATATACACATAGATAATCATATTTATCTTTGTCTGTGTTGTTTCCCTCAGTGAAATGTAAGTTCCATGAGGGCAGGGATGGTTTTATATTTGTCTTTGCCTCCCTAGTACCTGCCCCATAGGAGGCTCCTAATGTCTGTGAATTAACTGATTGACTATAGGAGTTGTCTAAGAATTCGAGGGAGGTTGCCCAGAATCTGCCCCTCACCATTGAGTGGAATAAAGTCTGAGATTTCTTCAGTAAAATATTATAGATTGAATCTGGTTAGCTATGTGCTCCTCCTTGACAAAGCAAACTCCTGGGGAGTTTGGGTAAGGAGTCAACTGACTTCATTTTATCTGTTGATGTCTGGAGAATCATTCAGTTCCTGGAACTAAAGAGATAATCTGGTTTTGGTTTGAATTTTATGTTCTTTTCCCTAGATTAGTTTGCTTTGTTTGAATTCTATGCCCCTTTCCCTAGGGTAGTTTTCCTGTTTAGATTGTAAAACCACATTCCCCATTAGTGGGGGGGGGGGGGGGATTGAGTTAGGATAAATGTGATTCTTGGGCTTTTTCTTTTGCCTCAATCTCTCTAATTGATTGAGGCCTGTTTCCAGAAACGAATAAAGCCTTTTCTTCATACCTTGAGAGATCTCCAAAATTTATTTAAGTGGCATTTGTCCTACACACCATCAACATATCAGAGCTAAAAGGGACTCCCTCATTTTTTATATAGAAACTAAAGCTCAGAAAAAAAGATGCACTTTGTAATATACCCATACTCACACAGTAAGTCAGAATTTAGAACTCAAATCTTTTGGCTCTAAGCTCCTAGTCCTTTCTACTCTTCCACTCTGTCTCTTACAAAAAGTCATTATTATAAGGTTACTAAGAATAATCATGCTTGACACATGCTATACCCCAGAGGTGACCCATGCAATGTAAAGATTACATCAGTGGAGTGGAGGGGAAGCTTTTATAAGTTCTATCACTAGGGAAAGACAATGTGTATATGCTTTTGGAGGACCAGTCTCACTAAGTACTGAGAGGTTCATTGCCAGGAACATGTCCACCAAATGATGGTTTTATAGCTATTGTAAACTACAAAATGAACTTCAGTACCCAGCAAGGGTCACCCTTGGATTCTGAGGGACATTGGCAAAGTGGTCAAAAAGGAGGACAAAGTTACAAAGAAACACAGGTTTCTTATTTTTCATAAACTTCTGCTACTATAAATGTCAGATCATTGTTCAATAAGCAGTGAGTGAATACACTACAAAAGGAAAAGACTTCTATCCATCTGGTCATTCTCACTATGAAAGAAATGGGAAGAAAGAAGGAAGTTGCTTTTAAACAGGAGAATGGTTCCCAACCTCTCCTTAGATTAATGGGATCAAAATGCTTTTATAAAGTGCTTACTGTATAATGCCCTGGGGATAAAAGGGGGGGGCAAGAAAAAAAATAGGCCCTGCCCTCAAGGCATTTACAATCTAAAGGGAGGGACAAAATGTAAATATATACAAAGCAAACTATTTACAAGATAAATAGAAAATAATTAAAAGAGGGAAAGCATGTCATCATCTCTATTGCAGCCTTCAAGAGTTTATAAACATTACAGTTTATCAATCAATAAGCATTTATCAAAAGCTTACTATTTGTACTCAGATTTTGTATGAGACCAACCAAAAGGCAAATAAAATTCACCCAGTCTTAGACTCTCAAGGATAGAAGATTTGGAAGTCCCTGTCTTCTTCCTCAGAGAGTAGCAGAACCCACAAAAAGACTGAGTGAAACAATTTTTCTAGCCACAAGCCAACTTGGAAGATCCACAGGAAGGGTCTGTTGCACCAGGGTTAGAAAGATCCTGCAGCTCAGCCTAGACCTTGCTGGAGTGAACAGGATCCAGCCACCTAAGGCAGACCAGGGCACCTGGGTCTGCAGCAGTAGTGGCCATTTTAAGACCTCTCAATCCAGAGATTTCCAAGGTCAGCTGGAAAATTCTGCTGCACCAGAGTGAGAGAGGAGCACAGTCCAGTGCAGGCCTCAGCACAGATCCAACCCCAGTGAACCAGGCCTTGGGAGCCATCCAGATGCTGCTTTCAGAGCACTCAGCCCAAAGACTGTAAGGAAATCCCGGAAATTGCAGATATGTCTTTGCTATTCCTGAGGCAGGACTCTGTTGCTTTGCCCATACTCAGATCCAGACTGAAGTCTAGGACACCAGTCCCAGGAAAAGGAACAGAAGCACAAGAGAATTTACTGCCTACAGTGGAGCAGGGAACCTCCTCATGACTCCAGGGCAGAGGAAAAT